>NC_142015.1:23912819-24286569 GCF_049901735.1 Notechis scutatus | reverse complement strand
GCTCCTCCTCCTCCACCATCTATCTCTGTCTTCTCCTTCTTCTCTTTCTATTTTCCTCCTCCTCCTCCTCCACCACCACTACTAAAGATCCTGCTAATATAATGACTTGCTATTCTTAAAATCTTTAACAGTCATACCGTCTCCTCCTCCTCCTCCTCCTCCTCCTCCTCCTCCTCCTCCTCCTCCTCCTCCTCCTTTTATGGCACCTGAGGCTATGCAATGACATGGCTGTGCCTTGCAGCAGCATCACAACTCAGGCATGTGGCAAAGTGTGTGCCTTGCCCTGTCTCGTCCCATTTTCTTGCCTGTGGATTCACCAGAGCTGAATTCCCACACATCTAGGTCTAAGAAGGTTTTCTTTTTTTTTACACATTGGGGGCACCTCTGAACAGCCACAGGTGGCCACAGTTTTCCAGGATGTGCGCATAGCCAGCAATTGACAGTGCAAGCACTCACGGTACCGCGGTGTCTGTTACAATGCTCCAGCTGTTCTCTGCAAAGCACATCAGACCTTAGCAGCTTCCAGGTACTTTTCCTGAGTCTGGTGCCTGGTGCTGTTAAGAAGGAGTGTGTGTGTGTGTGTGTGTGTGTGTGTGTGTGTGTGATCAGAATCCCTTTCGCACCATGTTCAATTATGAAACGTTGGGAAGGAAAGTCAAGAGAAAAAAATACCCAGCCTTCAAAAAGGTCAGAACATTTCAGCCTGGGTTTTGTTACACTGGGAAAGGCCAGGTTCTCACCTTTTGATATCCTCCCTGGGGAGGGAAGGTGGAAAAGGCGGGGGGGAGGGCGGGAAAGAACCAGCATCTCTGCCTGCAGCCAAGATCTTTAATCATCTCGGGGTCTTTGTTCCCCCAAACACGCACAGGTGTTCCCTTGCCTTCCCCTTTCCTTGCCAGTAGGAACAACAAGGGACTCTTTGGCTCACAACTCAAACGAAGTGGCACCTCAGCAGCTGTGCTTGGCTTGTGTGTGTGTGTGTGGGGGGGGGAACCATCAATTAATTTAGCTGTCTGTGAAAGAGCTCCTGATTTGCCTCCCTCCTGCCTTTCTTTTTGGCTGCCCTCCCCTTCGTGGCTGCTTCCTCCCCAGCGGGCCTACGTCTTTTCCTGATTAAGTGTCATTTGGCTGTTCTTCTACTTGCTTGTCTGCGTTTCAGAGACTTTTCCATCCAGGAAGAGAAAGGGAGAGAAGCGAGCAGGGGAGGGTTTCAGGGGTGGGTTTCCAAAATTTCAGCAACCGGTTCTCTGCCCGGTTGCCATGGTGGGTGTGGCCTAGTCGGCCTCCTGCACCACAACGGGTGTGTGTGTGTGTGTGTGTGTTTCATCCTCGGACTCCAGAGGCTTTCCTTGAGCCTCCTTGAGTGCAAAAATGGCCTTCCTGGGCTTCGGAGGCCGGAAATAGGCCCATTTCCGAACTTCCAGAACTTCAGCCCATTTTTTTGCCCTCCCCGAGCCTCTACATGGGGCCTGTATTTCCCTGGCATCCAAAATGGTCCACGTGGAGACTTCTGGGAGCAACAGGGCGGGCAGGGCCAGCCAGGTGTGGGATTTACCGGTTCACTGAAACGGTAATTAAAAACGATAAAATGAGTAACCGGTTCACTCAAACCATGGTGAACCGGTAGCAGGGGTTCAGAGGGACAGAGACCCCTCTTCACTGGAATCAACTTTGCAGGGGTGGTCTATCCAGGAATGAGCAATAGTGGATTGATCTCTTAATCTGCAGGGCGTGTGGGAGAGGACGTATATAAACGTTTAGTTAGTTGGGATGCTACCTCTCCATGACTGGTTTTCTTTGTTACCTCTTAGGAGAGGCTTCCCAGTATCCCCAGCTTCTATCATTTCCCTGGCTATTTTTGTCCCTGCTCAGCCAACAATCTCAGTAGCTTAGAAATCGAACGTATGTCCGTGTTCATTGCTATGTGAGGTTACCAGTGAGTTTGAGTCACCTCATCTGATTTCTTGCTTGTGTTCTTGCTATCTGATGGTCAGCTTCCTCCCCTGGTCCCCAAACCAAAGGTCATTTGATCATAGGAGATTCAGAGAACTCATATTTCAGTGTACAAGATGCCCTAATATTAGATGTGATGATTCTGACAGATGGAGAGGTGATTCCCCAATGCCTAAGAAATGTTTATTTGCATCTCAATATGTTTGGAGCCCTGTTCTTTCACCGGGAGGGTTGCATGCTCTGTGTTTCTTCAGTGTCCTTGATCAAGGACCCGGGGTCCAGAATGTTGAACTACCCAATAAATACTGCTCAGGTTCTCTGATGATCATCACTCCATCTGCTTTTGATTATTTGTCCATCTGTCTTTGATTATTCCTACCTAGCTTCTCACACTAGGTCGGAATAACTGCCAACTTGTCTAGCATTACAAGGGGAGAGGCTGAATTTATGATAAATAAAGCTATCAATAACGTTCCACGCTTGTGAGGGCAAGATGCTCTCCGTTGGGTTATAGGGGAAGCCAAGTGAGAAAGGGGTGTCGCATTTTCTGTCTGCGTGCTAGCAGAAGCATCTGGCTCACCATAGTGAGAAAAGAACACTGGAGAAGGGTATGATGACATTGTTGCCTGTGGATTCTGATCATGCTTGTTTTGTTACCCAACTAGGTAACATCATTAGTATTAGAAGGGCGCGGGGTTTACTCTCTGTTTATATACAGTAGCTTTTTCATGCCACTTTTGGTGGGAGTGCTGTTTTCTCTTTGGTAGCTTCTTCATTAGGTTGTTGTTTACTGCTTGATTGTCTGAGTTGGTGGCTCCTTGATTAGGGTATTGTTAATTGCTTTTTTGTCTGGTGTTCATCCCTGGTTATCTGGGCGCTGATTGCTGCGGAGGAGGTGTTCTGATCTTTTTTGTTTCTTTTTTAATTTACCAACACATGGACAGGCTCCACCATAATTTCATCTGGGAAATGGTCAGCATTCTAGACCAAGCTAACTCCAAAAACAAAGAGAATGCTGGAAGCTTGGTATTCAGACGAGCCAACCATCAATAGGCACATAGAGATAAATAGGTTTTACACACTATTTCAGGAGACAATAAAAAACATTAAAAAGGAAACAGGCTGATTATGCCAAGTACTTTCATTTATATATTTTTTCCATATATCTGGACTGATTTCTTTTAGGTTCCCTTCCTAGGCATGAATGGAAGAACATTCAATGTTCGTATTCAGGTGGTTTTAAGAAGACCCCATAGCAGAGCAGACTTCTGTGTTATCATATTCATACCTTGCATTCCACCTGATTGGCTGATGTGTGGCTGTGTCCTTTGAATTGTATTTGACAAATCCCATAATGAGCAACGGCAAGCCAGACCAGTTGATTCAAATACCCATCTAGGACACCTGTGTCCACATTCTTGACCCACTGAAGCTGCACGTAAAATGTTTATTTGCATGGTGCCAAAAACCCCAAGCGAAAAGTATAATTAGCCATCATTTGGCAACTGCTAATTAATCCCAGCTGATGAGATAATTTATAAAAATTAATAGCAATTTCCTTCATTGTAATGACAACACTGCTTGATGATGAAGTTGCATGTTACGCTGAGCGACTTGCTCCAATCGGTGCCGTGGAAAGAAAGAAGCCGCCCCGTCTTTTTAAAAATTGCACAGAGGTAGTTAACCAAATGCAGACATCCTCAGATCTCCCCTGGGAAAATTTATCTGAGGCTATTTAATAGGAAAATTAATAATGGGGAAGAAGAGAGCCGAAAACAAGCTGGTGGGAAGCAGGGGTAGCTGTCTGCAGTGGAGCCCGTTCAATGAATTTGAACTCATGGGTGAAGGCAATAAATCAGAACGCAGGAGAATGAAGAGTGGGGGATTTGATGTTCAGAGTAGGAAGTTTTATTCCTTCCTTACCAGTTGATCTAATCATCAGCTGGAATATGTGGAGGTCATCCAGATCCTGAAAATATGAAACTCTCCACAAATTTCCTCAATTTTGGACACTAATCTGCTTAATAGCTACCCTGTTTCCCTGAAAATACAACCTACCCTGAAAGTAAGTCCTAGCTTGATTTTTACACATGTGTGATTTTTTACACATGTGTAGTGGCAGGGTCTTAACTAGGGCTTATTTGGGGGATAGGGCTATCCCCCAAATAAGCCCTAATAAGCCCTCTGCCACTCTAGAGTACATGGATAAAAATTAAGCTAGGGTGGGGACGGGGGTTGTGGAGCTGCCCTACTACTTACCTTTTGGACAGTTGTAGCCAGGCCTCGCACACCCCGACACCTGCCTCGCCGGCCCATTTCTTCTGCAGTTGGCAAGGCTGGCAAGGCTTTCCTGAAGGCCTCTATAGCTGATAACAAAAGCTCTGGATCGATCCTGAGCTGTTATCCACTGCAGAGGTCTTCAAGAAAGCCTTGCCTGCCTCAGAAGAAGTTCCTGAAGGCCTCTGACAGCGAAAAGGAGGCCAGGGGCGATGCACGCAAGTGAGGTTAGTCAGTGGATCGAAAATAAGACCTGGTGCCTTTTTGGGTGGCAAAAAAATATATAAGACAGTCTTATTTTGGGGGAAACACAGTAGCTTCTTTCAGCATTATGTGACCTACAGCATTGGGAATATTAGTAGTTTTATTTGTTTAACAATCGCTTATTTATAAACATAGGCTGACCTGGATATATATTTCGGGCATATTGTTGGTTTTGCTGCAATATCCCTGGATTTTGCAAGCAATTGCAGCTGTTCTGCTTTGATGTTACACTTAACTTAAGATGAAAAGTCAAATCTTATGCTTGTAATATTGATATTCCCAACTTCAGTTAATATGGATAGAATTTTTCACTTTGGTCTCTTTATCTGCACTCCTTTAAGCTCTGTAAATAATAGAGTGTCCGTAATTTTTAATCGTATCGCATAAATGTTACTGCAAAGAAATATGCCTGGAAGTGACACAGTTGAGTGCAGGGTTGAGAAGATCATTGGGAATTTGAGGTTGGGACATCCATCACATGGGAATGAGCGCATCTTCAGGTTACTTCTCCCACCAAGCTGCATCAGACAGTATCTTTGGAATGGGGAATGTTAAGCCATGGCGCGCCAGCTACTTTAAAAGATTTCATTGCTCATTTTTCAACATTTGGTAAGCACCCATTTTTTTCTCTCAGCTGTTGATTTAAAAGCCAACCATAAAGGTTGAAACCGCCTGCAGAAAGATGTGGCATTAATTAAAAGTTGGCTGCTAGGAAACCTAGCATGTTCTCTCTCTCTCTCTCTGTCTCGCCCCTGTCTCTGTCTCTCTTTCTCTCTCCCTCTCTTATCTATCTATCTATCTATCTATCTATCTATCTATCATCTATCTATCTATCTATCTATCTATCTATCTATCATCTAACTATCTATCAATGGATGGAAACTAATCAAAGAGAGAAGCAACCAAGAACTATGGAGAAATTTCCTGACAGTGAGACCAATTAATCAGTGGAACAACTTGCCCCCAGAAGTTGTGAATGCTCCAACACTGGAAGTTTTTAAGAAGAGACTGAACAACCATTTGCCTGAAATGATATAAACTAGAGTTTCCTGCCTGAGTAGGGGGTTGGACTAGAAGACCTCCAAGTTCCCTTCCAACTCTGTTATTCTATTCTATTATGTTCTGTTCTATTCTCATTTATCATCTGTCTGTCTGTCTGTCTGTCTGTCTGTCTGTCTCTCTCTCTCTCTCTCTCCCTCTCTCTCTAATCTATCTGTCCATCCATCCATTTCTCCAGGGGACAGAAGATCTTTTGCATCCTTTGCAAGCATACCAGCCAGCTCCATTAAACCCTTTTAGAAGGTTCTGACCAGTTTTGGAGATCCGGTAGCGGAAATTTTGAGTAGTTCAGAGAACCGGCCAATGCCACCTCTGACTGGAGATTTTACAGTATCCTTCCCCTGCCACGCCCACCAAGCCACGCCCACAGAACCAGTAGTAAAAAAAAATTGAATCCCACCACTGCCAACACCTATAGAAAACATCATCAGTGCATTGCTTTAGAATAATTCTTCAAAGATTGAGTAAGGAAACAATCAAGTTCAGAGAGCACCAAGGAGCCCACAGTAATTCTTTATTCCAAAATGACCGCTGTTCCCTAAGAGAATTCTATAAATCAAGTCCAAGCAGTGTAAATCAGGGGTGTCCAACCTTGGCAACTTTAAGACTTGTGGACTTCAACTCCCAGAATTCCCCAGCCAGCTGGCTGGCTGAGGAATTCTGGGAGTTGAAGTCCACAAGTCTTAAAGTTGCCAAGGTTGGACACCCCTGGTCTAAATCATGGTGTCAATTTGTAAAACATTCCTAGACCTGTTTCCAAGTTACCATGAGAAAGGAAGGGGAGGGGGACCCGAAGGAGCATACAGCCCACAAAATTCCTTAATTGGAGAAGTGATTGATGACACCCAGCCTGTGCTTAATTGGAGAATCTGATTTATGACACATCCAGGGGGGAGGGAGAAAACAGGGTCACAGGTGACTGTAAATTACGTATGCCAGGGTTGGCTTCATACAGGTCATGCCAGTATGTCGCTCCTAGTAAATCTTTTGAAGTTTTTTGAAGTTTGGCTCGTGGCTCATGATTTAATTAGGGCAATAGCTGGAATCCTGACACATGGAAAGTAGATCTGTTCTATATATTTATATTTTGCTAAGTTTTGGATATGTATTTTTTTTTTTAAAAAAAAAAACATTCCTTTAAGCATTCTTTCTCCACTTTTTTTCTACACACATAATTTGCCTACTTGTTTTTGCTTGTTGTCTCTTTACTTTGGGAAGCAATGGGACTTTTTCACATCGTGTTTTCCACCAGCGTCTGAAAATCCATCCGGCATTATGATCATTTATATTTTTGTGCCCATTTTTTGATGGCACTTTCTACCTCTTCTGCCGGGTGGGAGGTTCTGCGTTCCGTTTTCCGACTGTAAAGATGGCGAATCTTGAGCTGAAATCATTTCCTGAATCTTTTGAGAGGTGCAGTTCAAACCAAACAGGCTGGACTAAAAAACAACAACAGGGACCTGATTTATAGGTCAGTTTGAGTCTCTCCACAGCCACCAGCTGAACCAGGAAATTAGAAACCCAGAATCAGAGATCTGTTCCATGAACCATGTTGATTTGGAACAGTCCAATACCATTTTCTCCACACTAGACTATTCCAAATATTCCACATGGGTGGACTTCACCTCTCAGCATTCTCAGCAATGACCAGGCCAGCTGAAGGTTAATGGGACTTGAAGTCCACCTATCTGGAGCATGTCTTGGATAAAGTAATCTACTACATCAAATCTGGAGCACATCTGGCAGTAAGACAGGTGTGGAAAGGAACAACAGAGTAACAAGGTTGAAACGGGCCTTGAAGGTCTTCTAACCCAACCCAACCCTCTGCCTCAAGCAGAAGACCGTCTACCATCAGACAAAAGGCTGAAAGCAATTTCAGGAAGCAGGCAGCAAACATAAAAGCAGACATGGTAAATAAATAAGTACACAACTACACAAATAAAACAGATGGGTGCTGTGACCGTCTATTCTTGGCTTAGCTGAGATCCAAAGAACAGTGGTGGCCATCGTTTGATTCACAAAGACATTTCTACGTAGCAGGGCTCCAGTTATCTTCGACACAGATCATATATTTCCCTAAGCAATGTACGTATAAAATGTCCTCTATTTTTATTTTTTATTTTTTATTTTGCTTTGCTGGTGGTTTTATAAAAATAAAAGGCAGAGCTCTTCAAAAAGATCACCAAGCTAGCTGTGATGTTGTTCTTGTTGTTAAAAAAAGAATACTAACCCATGTATACACGCAACCCTCCTAATTACTATTCAGGAACAAGTGTGAAATCTTGAGCAGCACAACAAATCTGTGAAATAGTATTTAATATTTCTGTCTGGTTTGGAGAAAACATTGATGTAGACAAGCATGATGCTCAATTTTGACTAAATTCATCCTTTTGGTCGACCTTTTTAAAGCTCTTTGTTGTGCCATTTTTTTTTTCTGCCAAAGCAGTTTCCCCCATTTCTAAATGTCACGGAGCCAATGAAATATAATTCTGGTCTTCCTGTGTTTTATAATATCAAAAAAAGTAGCTTCTAACATAAGACCACAGCAATAGCAATAGAACTTAGACTTATATACCACTTTACAGTGCTTTACAGCCCTCTCTAAGCAGTTTTACAGAGTCAGCCTCTTGCCCCCAACAATCTGGGTCAGAGGTGATATTCAGCAGGTTCTGACCGGTTCTGGAGAACCATTAGTGGAATTTTTGAGTAGTTTGGAGAACCGGCAAATCCCGCCTCTGACTGGCCCCGCCTCCCTCTATTCTCTGCCTCCCGAGTCCCAGCTGATTGGCGGGGTCTTCTTTTGTTGCCCTGCACAGGAGAACAGAGCTGGAAAGCAGGTTACTGGGGTGGGGAGGAAATGGGGATTTTGCAGTAACCTTGCCCTGCCATGCCCACAGAACCGGTAGTAGAAAATTTGAATCCCACCACTGATCTGGGTCCTCATTTTACCGACCTCAAAAGGATGGAAGGCTGAGTCAACCTTGAGCCTGGTGAGATTCGATCTGCCAAATTGCAGATGTTGCAAATTGCAAATGTTGAAAGTTTGGAAAAGGTTCAGAGAAGAGCAACTAAGATGATCAGAGGCCTGGAGACTAAACCATATGAAGAACAGCTGCAGGGTTTGGGTTTGGCTAGTCTAGAGAAAAGAAGAATTAGGGGTGACACAATAGCAGTATTCCAGTATTTGAGGGGCTGCCCCAAAGAAGAGGGGGTCAACTTATTCTCCAAAGCACCAGAGGGCAGGACAAGAAACAATGGTTGGAAACTAATCAAAGTGAGAAGCAACATGGAATTAAGGAGAAACTTTCTAACAGTGAGGACAATTAACCAGTGGAACAGCTTGCCTCCAGAAATCGTGGGGGCTCCATCACCGGATGTTTTTAAAAGAGATTGGACAGTTACTTGTCTGAAATAGTATAGGTTCTCCTGCTTGATCAGGGGGCTGGACTAGAAGACCTCCAAGGTCCCTTCCAGCTCCTAGTTTAGTCTAGTCTAGTCTAGTTGAGTCTAGTTAGTCTCTTCTCTTCTCTTCTCTTCTCTTCTCTTCTCTTCTCTTCTCTTCTCTTCTCTTCTCTTCTCTTCTCTTCTCTTCTCTTCTCTCTGGTATCTCAAGCACTCCAATTGCCTTTGAAAATACATCAACAGAACGTCACTGGATTTCTACCACCTCCTTGTCTTAGGAGGGAGGATTTACCTTCCCTATTTGTCTACAGAAGGAGAAGTTGTCCACACTCTCCAAGGTGATGCCTTTGATGGCTTCTTTCTTCATCCAATCCCCCACTTAAGTTGCCTGTTGAGAATCTGCTTGCAAATAGCAATGCCACTAACACAATCAAATTGGCTATTAAGCAAAGGTGGAGTCTCTGGAGATGCCTGGGTCCAATTAACCTCAACAGCAGGTCTAAACTCTCCTTTTGTAGTGAGGCGCAGTGGAGTGAGGACTTTCACATAGGAAAGTTGAAAGAAATAACCAAAGCCCGAGCACGATACAAAAGATTTCAGTGTAGCAACCCTTCAGGTTGACCCAAGCCTAGTTTTCAGTTTTAAGCCTAGTTTTAAGCCTAGTTTTAGTCTTTCAGGGAGACCCAAGCCTAGTTGAAAATTACAGGCCAATCTCCTTATGCTGCGTCACCTGTAAAGTCATGGAATCAATTATTAACCAATCCATCATCCTTCACTTAGAGACAAATAACCTACTCTCCAATAAACAATTTGGTTTCAGAAAAAAACTATCCTGTAATCTGCAACTCTTACACTGCAAAAACATATGGACGACACAACTCGACCAGGGCAAAGCAATAGACGCAATCTACATAGACTTCTGTAAAGCCTTTGATTCAGTGGTACACGACAAACTACTCCTAAAAATAAAATCCTATGGTATCTCTGGACAACTGAATAACTGGATAGAAGCATTCCTGTCAAACAGACAACAAATGGTCAAAATCGGGAGCGTACTATCAAATCCAGTACCTGTCAATAGTGGTGTTCCCCAAGGCAGTGTTCTAGGACCAACTCTCTTCATACTCTACATAAACGACCTCTGTGATCATATTAAGAGCAATTGCGTTCTCTTCGCTGATGATGTAAAGCTGTTCAATACCACAGACAATACTGCTACCCTACAAAAGATCTTGACTATGTATCAGAGTGGTCAAACAAATGGCAACTTCAAATCTCAACCAATAAATGCTCTGTCTTACATATTGGCAAAAAAATCAGAAAATAAAATACAAGCTGAATAGTCAAGATCTTGTTGATGACCCAAGCTCTGTAAAGGACCTTGGAATACTCACCTCTAATGATCTAAGTGCTAGAGCCCACTGCAACTACATAGCCAAAAAGGCATTAAGAGTTGTTAACCTAATCCTCGTAGCTTTTTCTCTGGTAATATCACACTACTAACCAGAGCATACAAAACATTTGCTAGACCAATACTCGAATACAGTTCATCAGTCTGGAACCCACACTCGTATCTGATATTAGCACAATTGAGAAAGTCCAGAAATATTTCACAAGAAGAGTTCTCCACTCCTCTACTCGTTGTAGAATACCTTATGCCACCAGACTTGAAATTCTAGAACTTGAAAACCTTGAATTACGCCGTCTTCGGTCTGACCTAAGCATGGTATATAAAATCATACATTGCAATGTCCTACCTGTCAATGAATACTTCAGCTTCAACCATAACAACACAAGAGCACACAATAGATACAAACTCAAAGTAAACCACACCAAACTTGATTGCAGGAAATACGACTTCAGCAATAGAGTGGTCAATGTCTGGAATACTCTACCCGACTCTGTAGTTTCTTCCCCAAACCCCAAAAACTTTAACCTTAGACTGTCTACTATTGACCTCACCCCTTTCCTAAGAGGTCTGTAGGGGGCGTGCATAAGCGCACCAACGTGCCTACCGTCCCTGTCCTATTGTTTCTTTTTATTTTTCTTTTATTTTTCTTATATGTACCCATTTCATGTATTCACAACTATGTATACATTTATACTTATTATCTTGTAAACAATTGGCAAATCAAATCAAATAAATAAATAAATAAAATAACCATCATCTAAGCAATTTTGGGTTCATTTCTCTTCCCCGCCCCCCTCTACACTAGGATTAATCACCTCCTAAGTAAGATACAAGCAGATCTAGTTTAGCAAGACTGTTGGTGTCTTCAAGTTGAAAGTCATCCACCAGCATCTTGAGGTCACAGTGAAAATGTTGTGAGCTAGTTCAGTGCCTCTTGCTCGAATGAGTGGAGGGAAGGAAAGAACAGATGTGTGAAAATCACGAAACTCCCCCATAACCATTCAGCACTCAAAAACAAAGTCCATCCAAGTAGGAATTTATTAGAGCTGTCATATTGGCACATCTGGGAAAACTTGAATGTGAGAACCCCCCTGCACCCATGCAGTCTTATCACATGGCCCAATCAAACATCATCCCAACTGGAGCCATTCTCACAGACACTCCTCTCCAGGTGCAGGGCAACATGTCCTTGACTCTCTGAGAAAGGATATTGTTGAGTCTAATCTTCCACCTCACTAGGAAATCTTCCCCTCCCAAATTCCCAAGCACTAAATGTGGCCGCCTCAAAGCTTCCAAATAAAATATGGCTTTCAAGGTTGACACACACTTTTGTCCTTTTCTGTTTTATAAACCAGAGAAAGGGGTACACAAATTCTGCTGGGATGAAACTTAGTAATCTTTCTAGCATTGATGTAGCTCTCAGTCCCTTGATTGAGATGTCTTTGATCCATTTGGCCAGCACTCCAGTTCCTCTGACATGGACTGTGTTGGGTTTAAAACATCTGGAGAACATTGGGCTGATTGCTCTGTTCTGAACATCAAAGGATCTAAAACAGGCTGGGGACATACTTCCACGTCATCTTTGGGAAACATCAGGCCTACCATAATAAGATGATCCAAGAAAAAATTGGGTTGGGCCAGAGCAAAAAAATAATAATTTAATATAATTTCCATTACCATGTAACTGGAAACAATTAAAATGATTTTATACTCCACCCAAAATCTCTCCCCTTGTCACATTAAAAATTGTGACTCGGTAGCAATTTTAAAAAGATCTTCTCAAATTGAACAAAAGACCTTTGAGGCCCACTTAACTCCTGAACCTCAGGCTACGTATCCCTGTAGTAAAACTCTAAATATGCTACTTAATTCTTTTGAAAATAAGTAATGGCTTAAAATGATTTCATTCTTCCTCCGCGTCCCAACGTAAATAAATAAAATAGAATATTTCCCCCCATTTTCCCATTAATTTGACAAGAAATGAATGTTTGCTTTCTGGTCCTCTCCCATGCAGTTTTTCTTCTGAATATTATTATATTATCTGTCTGTTCTCTATCTCTGCAAATCCTTCCCAGATATACTGTCTCTGCATATTGTATGATATGTAATGTCAAGGACCGTACGATATTCAGTGTCAATATTTGATATTCCGCTTCTCTGTTTGATTTCAGCAGGCAGTACTGCGGGAAATGAGATTGCTTATATATTAATAGTATTTAATGTTGACCACTTATGAGAATTTATATTTTTTACACCTACTAGGATAATGATTAAATGCCAGCAGGGCTCAGGTTTGGAACTCGAAGGGTTGCATTCTGGGATATAGAAGTTTCATACTCCCAATCTATATAGTAGTCATTTCTTCTCTGGTAGATTTCCCAAGAAAAGGCCAAATTAATTTGATAGCCTTCTTCAAATCCGTAAACAAGCTTACCAACGAGCATGGGCAGTTTTGAAATAGGATGGGGCAGCTATTAAAGGTAAAAGAGACCCCTCCCTCTTTATGTCCCTTGTTGAAATTCACTTTATCAGCTGATAAATATGCAGGTATCTTTTGATTCCGTTGTGCTATTTTTCATGGTCCCTGCTACCTGTTCTAGATGTTTTCTTAGGAGACATTTCGAGTTTTGGATCCTGTGAGAAAGTGGAGGTCAACAGCTAGCAGCTCTTAGGCCAGATGTGTCTCCAGGTGATAGCCACCTGTCTTTTCCTCTTTCCGATCAAGGAAGGTGAGAAGGTGGTGGAGCCAACTGTACCTATAGGCAGGGCCACATGACATGGATTTTGTAATTTGTTAGCTTAACACAGTTACTTTTTAATTTGATTCATTTTCTGTGTTCAGGCTCATTACAGACTGGAATGTAGGAAAAATTGTATGGCGTGATTAGATAGCTTTTAACATTGCTAAACTGAAAAGATAATTTACAGAAGGATGTCTGGATACTGTCTTCTGATAAGAAAATATCTCTTGGTGTCGGTTGACATCTGATTACCTCTAACTTCAAACAAGCTTTCTGGTTGATTTACTGAATATGGAGGGGTTGCTCTTATCTTCTCCAAACAATTTTCCTCTTTCATTTTTCTTGGTTGTGTTAACTTTAAAAAGGAACGTAAGATGGCTTTCTCCTTTTTCATAGAGAGATCCGGCTTTAACCTGGTACCCTAATAAACTGCTTTTAAACGATCTTCCCAGTGGTGGGATTCAATTTTTTTTTACTACCGGTTCTGTGGGACTGGCTTGGTGGGCCCTGGATTGGTGGGCCTGGCTTGGTGGGCATGGCAGGGCGTACTGTAAAGGATACTGTAAAATTTCCATTCCCTCCTCACCCCACTAACCTGCTTTCCAGCTCCATTCTCCTATGCAGGGCAACCAAAGAAGACCCAGCCAGTCAGCTGGGACTCTGGAGGTGGAGCATAGATGGGGGCGGGGCCAGTCAGAGATAGGATTTGCTGGTTCTTCCAACTACTCAACATTTCCACTACCGTTTTTCCAGAACTGGTCCGAACCGGCTGAATGCCATCTCTGCTTGATGGGCATGGCTTGGTGGGAATGGCAGGGGAAGGATACTGCAAAATCCCCATTCTGTCCCCACCCTACTAACCTGCTTTCCAGCTCCGTTCTCCTGTGCAGGGCAACCAAAGAAGACCCAGCCAATCAGCTGGGACTCAGGAGGCGGAGCATAGATGGGGAGGGGCCAGTCAGAGGCGGTATTTGCTGGTTCTCTGAACTACTCCAAATTTCTGCTACCGGTTCTCTAGAACCGATCAGAAGTGACTGAATGCAACTTCTGGATCTTCCGACTCGGTTGCTTATTTGGGAAGGTAAATCGAGGCAGACCCTAAGGCCAGATTTGGCTATCAACAGTGACAACACAACTGGGAAGGATTGATGTCATTTTAGGTCCTGGCCTGACATGTCCATAGCTCAGTGGTGGAATCTTTTCAAGCGTGTGAGGAAATTAAACCGTTTAGGTCTCCAGTGTGGTGAAGATTCAGAAAGATGCTGTGCTATCTTTGGCATGTTTGCAAGGAGGGAAAATGTTTTATTGTGTGGCTTTTGTTTGCTGGGATGTCTTTTACCTTGTCAAAGGAAGGAGGGCTTAATACCGCAAAGGAAGCTAATTTCTTAATCTTTTGCTAAAACAAAAGTGCAGTCTGGAGGGGTTTGGGATGCCTGCTAATGTCTTGGCATGACATCAGAATCAAGAGGAAAAAAAGGACCACTCCAGAGGGCTGGATCCACCTTTGGGTAGTTTTATGACCAACAGCCACTCATAATTCTTTCCGATTATCTTCTTTCAGGATTAAAACTGATAACGAAGAGAGCAAGAGATGGAAGCATAAATATTCACTGCATGCTCTGGAAGAGATATGGCCAATTAGTCTGTCTCCACTTCCTATATTTATTTTATTTTATTAACAGAATTGGGGAAAAAAAATATCTTCGAATCCAACAGTTCTGCTCAGTTCTGCCCTCTACCACTCCCAACAAATGGTTGTCCAGTTTCCTTTTGAAAGCCTCCAGTGATGGAGGCACCCACAGCTTCTGGAGGCAAGCTGTTCCACTGGTTCATTGTCCTTCACTGTGAAGGAAGTTTATCCTTAATTCCAGGTTGCTTCTTTCCTTGATTAGGTTTCCATCCATTGCTTCTTGTCCAGCCTTCTGGTGCTTTGGAGAATAGCTTGACTCCCTCTTCTTCAGGGCAGCCCCCTAGATATTGGCACACTGCTATCATATCACCCCTACTCCATCTCTTTAACAGAATTCGGAAGGGACCTTGGAGGTCTTCTAATCCAACCCACTGCTGAGGCAGGAAACTCTATACCATTTCAGTGCAGGGTGCGCGCTGAGGCTCAGGGAGGGTGAAAAACGGGCCTCCTGGAATGACGCCCCCCGGCCATGGTGCAGGAGGCTGACTAGGTCACGCCCATCATGGCCACGCCCACCCAGCAACTGGGCAGAGCACCCATTGCTAAAAATTTTGAAGCCCACCCCTGGGAGAGGGGGGAGTTTCTGCAACTTTAAGAGAGATGGTCCTAACCTAATTATTGCGGAAGAAGGAGAGAAACCCCTTTGTGTAGCAATACCAAGGCATGTTGTCTTGAATGCTAAGACAAACCGTGGCCTGGACGACTGAGAATCTCCATAGAGGAATGCTAAAACCGTCCCCTCCCTCAAGACGTTTTCAGTCTCTGTTTATTTCTGGGGTTCCCACTACAGACTCCATAAGCATCGATCCGTCAGCAGAATGCCCCCCTTTTCTGCCTGCCAGAATTCCTGTCCTTCCAGATTCTTTTTTTTTTTCCCCAAAGAGAGCAGGACTCACAAAAGAAGTTGGGATGCATAAACCTTCTGAGCTGTTCCAGGCTTGTCCCTCGCTTGGATGGGTGTTCCCTCATGTGGAAAACCTGGAAGGGCCGTTGTTCCTGTGTTGACTGCCACCTTGTTAAAATCTCGTCTGAAAAGTTTTAGCCTGCTGTGGAGGGAATCGATCGGTGCATTATCCTCGTTCTGATTACAGCTGGGTGGATGGCGGGGGGACACATAAATTTGCAGAGTTAACTATCTCTACAATTGATAAATAATTCTAACCTTAAACCAGGGGTCTGCAACCTTAAACACTCAAAGAGCCATCTGGACCCCTTTCCCACAGAAAAGAAAACACTGGGAGCCTCAAAACCTGGGTAGGCGTGGCCAACTCAACGTCACTCCCACCCAGTCACATGACCCACCCACCCCACCCCACCCAGGTTTTGTGGCTCCCGGTGTTTTCTGTGGGAAATGGGCCCCTTTCTCTCTCTCTCTCTCTCTCTCTCTCTCTCTCTCTCTCTCTCTCTCTCTCTCTCCTCTCCCTCCCTCCCTCCCTCCCTCTCACTCATTTCTGTTTTTGTGTTTTATCTTCTCAGGCCAGGCGAGAGTGACTGGGAGGGGAGGGGAGGGCGAGGGGCATGGCCAGCCAGTGGTGGGATCACCCAACAGGGAACTACAGCAGAGAGTCCAAACAGCCTCATGTGGCTCCAGAGCCTCCGGTTGCTGACACCTGCCCTGAACCATTAAGTGATAGAAAAACGAGTAAACAATCAAAATATGTGGATATGTCCTAGCATCCTAGACCAAGCATCCAAACCAAGTTCAATAACACTAGGAAATCCCTGGAACCCTGACAAAACAGCCACTGACAGGCTCATAGAGATAAGCAACATCTACACACCCTTCAAAAGAGACAACTGAAAAGCCAAAAAGGAAGCCAAAATGTTTCCCCTGCACCACAAAGGTAGATCACTTTGATTATTTCTGTCCCATCTTCTTTTCCCCAAAGAATTTAAGATGCCATAAAGAGTTCTCCCCATCCTTTTTATGCTCACAACTCCAGGAGGTAGATTAAGCACAGAGATTCTGATGGGAACAAGGTTCCCAGACAGTATTGGTGAGAAATAAGATGCTACTCTTAAAAAGACCTAGGATTGATGGACTGTTTATTTCTTAGTACTGTTGCATTTGTCTTTCTTTCAGCTTTGCAACATCTCATATTGATTTTTTTACATTGGGATTTTCTGTGCTATGTGCAGAGATTTTTGACTCAAAATCATTCTACATAAAAAAATAGCCAAAAGCCCACAGAAACTGATATAACCAAAGAGTTTTTCCCCAATCGGGTCCCTGCCACAGATGTATTGAGACAACAACTCCAGAATTAGCAGAATAACAGCAGAATAACAAAATAACAGAGTTGGAAGGGTTCTTGGAGATATTTTAGTCCGGTGCCCTGCTCAAGCAGGAAACCTTATACCAAGGGTCTTCAAACATGGCAAGTTTAAGACTTGTGGACTTCAACTTCCAGAATTCCTGAGCTAACATGACTGGAGGAGGAATTCTGGGAGTTGAAGTCCACAAGTTTTAAAGCTGTCAAGTTTGAGGACCCCTGATCTACGGTATCTATCTCCATCTCTATCTATCTATCTATCTATCTATCTATCTATCTATCTATCTATCTATCTATCTATCTATCTATCTATTTATCAATCTATCAATCTATTTATCTATCATCTATCTATGTATCATCTATCTATCATCTATCACAAAGGTCTTCAAAACATGGCAAGTTTAGGACTTGTGGACTTCAACTCCCAGAATTCCTTAGCTAACATGACTGGAGGAGGAATTCTGGGAGTTGAAGTCCACAAGTCTTAAAGCTGTCAAGTTTGAGGACCCCTGCCTTATTCCACTCGAGGCAAATGGTTGTCCAATCTCTTCTTAAAAACCTCCAGTGATGGAGGTTCTGGAGGCAAGACCTTCCACATATTGATTGCTCTCACTGTCAAGAAATTTCTCCTTAGTTCTAGGCTGGTTCTGTCTTCCATTAGTTTCCATCCATTGCTTCTAGTCCTGCCTTTGGAGAATAGGTTGACCCCGCTCTTCTTTGTAGCAACCCTTAGATATCGGTACACAGTTATCATGTCGTCCCTAGTCCTTTGCTTCATCAAACTAGACATATCCAATTCCAGCAACTGTTCTTTATATGGTTTAGCCTCCAGCCCTCTAATAATCTTTGTTGCTTTTCTCTGCACTCTTTCTACAGTCTCAACATCTTTTTTACATCATGGTGACCAAAACTGGATGCCATATTCCACGATCTTACCAAAGCATTACAAAGTGGTACTAAGACTTAGCAATAGCAACAGCACGTAGACTTCTATTTACAGCCCTCTCTAACTGATTTACAGAATCAACCTCTTGCCCCCAACAATCTGCGTCCTCATTTTATTGACCTTGGAAGGCTGAGTCAACCCTGGTCAGATTTGAACTGCAGTCAGCCAGCAGTCAGCAGAAATAGCCTGTAGTATTGCACTATAACCACTGTGCCACTCTGCACGTGATGTTGATTTTATCCCTCTGTTAATGCAGCCTAGGACTGCATTGGCTTTTTTTGGAGGGGGAGGGGGGCAACTGAAGATCATTGTTGGCATTTTTGTTACAATTCTTAGCCAACGTTGATCATTATATCTGGAAATGGACCATGATAGCTTGTGAAGAAGTAGTGCAAACAAAGTGATCCAAGGCTTCCCAAAGCAGGTCAGGTCAGTCATGCTGCTTGCAGCATGTTGAAGTGGCTGAAATAGTTGGCTGTCATATCAAGGCAGCCTCGTAGGGCACAACATAATCATCCGTCTCCTTGGCCAGCCTTGAGATATGCGCAGCTGACACACTAGCCAGAGTTTTGAAAATGGGCTCTTGGTCATTCCCTGCCCCCAAACCTGAGGATCTGGCTTAGGTGATTCAAACATGAGTCTTCAAGGAAAGTGCAAAATCTAACATAAGTTGAATTCCTGCTGGTCATTTTGCTCTTCTACAATGCTACAACATGTCCTGGATTTGGCCGCATTCTGACTGTTTCTCCTTCCACTCCACTGTCAATACCAAGGCTTTTCTCCATCATTTCCACTGATTTTTGTCTTGCATTTGGGGGTGTGGGGGGGGGGGTGTTTGCAGAACACGATGTGTAGCTCAGCATATCTGAATATAGGTGTTTATTCAGTAAACTATGGTTAAGCACATCACAGCTTGGTGTGATGTATGAATGTTGTTTTATAATTGGAACAGCTGGAGAGACAGCTCGGGTTGCTAAAAAGCAGTTCTCCATGGAGATCAGAATATCAATAGCCTCATTTGATATAAAATCACTCCCTTTGACCTGTGGAAGGTGGTTTATAATTTATGAGCTAAACTATAGCTAGAGCTCAGCGGCAAAGCATATGTTGGTATCCAGAATGTTCCTAATTTAATCCTCTTCCCCCCCCCCACTTTTTTTGGGCTTATTTATATATCACATTTTAAAGTTGCTTATCAGCAGTAACCCTCTGGCAGTTTCCCTACCTTTTAAGATGCCATAAAAATACAAGTGATAATAAGAGTATCTAAAATATTTTTATTGAAATCAGTGGTGGGATTCAAATATTTTTACTACTGGTTCTGTGGGCGTGGCTTGGTGGGCGTGGCAGGGGAAGGATGCTGCAAAATCTCCAATCAGAGGTAGTGATATTTGCTGGTTCTCTGAACTACTCAAATTTTCTGCTACCGGTTCTCCAGAACTGGTCAGAACTTGCTGGATACCCACCTCTGATTGAAATCCCATCATTATAATGCAGCAAAGGCAATAAACCATCACCATAATTACATCCTGCAGTCATACAATCCAGTAGATGTGTGTGCAAAAAAGTCCAGAGGTGACCATAACCATGCAATCAAACCTTCACCCCATTTTTTACATTTGTATTCAATGTGACTTGTGTAAAAAGAATGAGGTGTCAGTAACAAACTTGGAGCCATCATCTTGACTTCCTTGAACCACTTCTTGTAGATAAGACATCCACAATATGTAAACTTGCAGACTTTAAAAAAAAAAACAATAACTCCCATAAGCCACTGCTCTTGCCCATGTTCCAAAGGTGCTTTTTTCAAGAGGTAATGAGATTTTCTGGTTTTTTTTTGTTTGAAGACGTTTCTCTTCTCATCCAAGAAGCTTCTTCAGCTCTGACTGGATGGTGGGGAATGGAAGGATTTAAATTCCTTGCAGACAGCTGGTCATTTGCATCCTTTTAGAGAGCCATTGAGGCCACCTAGCTAAGTGTCTATGGAGATTCTCAGCCATCCAGGTCATAGTTGTCCCAAAGGTGCTTTTTTCAAGAGGCAATTGGACTTTCTGGTTTTTCTTTTGAAGACGTTTCACTTCTCATTCAAGAAGCTTCTTCAGCTCTGACAGGATGGTGGGGAATGGAAAGTCAGAGCTGAAGAAGCTTCTTGGATGAGAAGTGCAACATCTTCAAAGAAAAACCAGAAAGTCCAGTTGCCTCTTGAAAAAAGCACCTTTGGGACAACCATGATTTGGAGGACTGGGAATCTCCGTAGACATTTGCTCTTGCCCATGTTGGCATGGATCTGGTTGGAGTTAAAGTCTTAAACATTTGGAAGATACTGAGTTGCCTGTGCAGCTATAACCATCCCAGGGCAAAATGGATTCATCACGGATATAAAAATGTAAATACAGAAATATTGTATCCAGAAATAAATTAACAAGTCAAGGAAGAAGGAAGCCTCATTTATAGAAATGTAGAAAATAAGAACACCAACTTTGGTTGAGATAGGCAAAATCCATGACCAAAGCAACCAGGGAAAACATATCTTAAGTCCAAACAAGCAGAAAAATATGTGGAGAAAAACTTCCCTAATTCATATGAACATAAGGAGGGGATATTGGTACAGCACAATGAGTCTTGCAAGATTCTGTTCTTATAGCTGCTCCTCATAAAAAGTAGTTTTACCCTCCTGTTGAATTGATTCATGGTGGCGCAGCGATTAAAATGCAGTACTGCAGGCTACATCTGCTGTCTGCCAGCTGACTGCAATTTGGCAGTTTGAATCTCACCAGGCTCAAGGTTGGCTCAGCCTTCCATCCTTCCAAGGTCAATAGAATGAGGACCCAGATTGTTAGGGGCAAGAGGCTGGCTCTGCTTAGAGAGGGCTGGAAAGCGTTGTGAAGCGGTACATAAGTCTAAAGGCTATTGCTATTTTCCTTCCTTCCTTCCTTCCTTCCTTCCTTCCTTCCTTCCTTCCTTCCTTCCTTCCTTCCTTCCTTCCTTCCTTCCTTCCTTCCTTCCTTCCTTCCTTCCTTCCTTCCTTCCTTCTTTCCTTCCTGTTAGAATGCAGTATTGCAGGCTAATTCTGCCAATTGCCAGCAGTTTGATCATGACCGGCTCAAAGTTGACTCAACCTTCCGTACTTCTGAGGTTGGTAAAATGAGGACCCAGATTGTTGTGGGCAGTAGGCTGACTCTGTAAACCGCTTAGAGAGAGTTGTAAAAGCACTGTGAAGGAGTATATAAGTCTACGTGCTGGTGGGGCCGATAGGGAGAGAACAGTGTGAGTAGAGGGGAGATTAAACCTAGAAGATGTTGAAAAATACATTGAGCGATTGTGCAGATGCAGTCCTCCTCTCCCGTTTTACTATTTCTCCCTGGGCATTGCAATCTGCTGTGTGGGGCAAGAGCTCCTGAATTATTAACGTTGTCATTAATAATAGAATTGGGTTTGAGCCATCCCATTCAAATTCATCTCTGATACAGTGGAATTCCCAGGGTAAGAAATTCTGATGGCCTGTTTTCCTTCCCTGTTAGAAGCTCCCTTATTCTCTGCTGAAGCACCACACGTAGTTCTGGATTACAACCAAGATTCTTTTCTTCCCTAGTTCTGTCCCCTGACAATAACAGCACATCAACTGATATTCATACTGCTTATGTTTTATTGCATGTCCTCAGCTGCTGCTACTAATGATGGTAAAGCTACTGGCATTGTAGTAGATGAAGAAGAAGGTAGTCTTTTCTTTTCAGCTGCCAATCATCCAAGACCACACAGTCACATAGCTTATACCCAAGGTGGGAAGAATTAATTGGAGCCATTTGGAGCAGAGAACAGCTGGGAAGAAAAGAGATTCACTCTCTGCTAATCCTCAGCTCAGTCTAAGTGCACTAGTGGCTAATGTACATATTTTCCCCCTTTAAAAATATATATATAACAGACTCCTCCCTTCAAAATCACACACATGAACCCTAAGGAATTGTGAGACTCTCAGATAAAATCACACCTAAGACTGGAATTTCTAACAAGGCATGAAGATAGGGGATTTCAGGACCCTGGAGAGCTCTCTGCAAACCACTCGTGATTTTCATACAGATTTTTTATTGCTGATTGTTTTCCCCACAGCTCCTCACCCCAAATATACAGACTTACAGCAGTTAATTTAGTAACCATTCAAAGTTAAAACAGCACTGAAAAAAGTGATTTCCAACCGTTGCAGCATCCCCAGGGTTACATGATTTACATTTGGATGTTTGACAGCTGACTCACATTTATGTCAGTTACAGTGTCACTGTTCTGACCCAAACCCTTTTCCAATAAAACGAAGACGAACCAAACCGAGCCTTTTAATGATTCTTACGAATCTCCTGTTAAAAGGCTGCTGCAAACTAATTAACTATGATAAGCACAAGCCTCACCAAAACTGTGCAAGACTGCCAAGAATAACAGATAAGAAATATTTTACAACACAAGAGTCTTCAAATGCTAACTTAAGATACTGCAATGTCCATGAGGCTGAGTTTCAAAATATCTTTGCTTCCTGCAAAGAACGTTCGCTTCACAGCTGGCTTTTATCTTCTTGAAGGAGGGGCCATTACCTTGCAGACTTACTCCCAAGCCGCCCGCACTGTTGTAGCTGCTCTTTCCTGTGAGCAGCCCTGCGCACACACAGACTTGGCACAGGCTCCTCGGAAAACTCCTCATCGCTGCTGCCAGCTCACACAATCTCTGAAGGCAGCAGTCCACTCCCTAATGGTCCTGGCCCCTCATCTGACTCCTCGCTCTCCTCAGCCATCCGCACCTGCTACCAGCTAACCACAACAGTCCCGGGGTCACGCAATCCCCTTTTGCAACCTTCTGATAAGCAAAGTCCATGGGGCAAGCCAGATTCACTTAACAACCGTGTTGCTAATTTAAGAACTGCAGGGATTCACTTAACAAACATGGCGAGAAAAGTCGTAAAATGGGACCAAACTCACTTAACCAATTCCTCACTTAGCAACATACATTTTGGCCTCGTTGTTTGTTATACAATTGACCTGTAGTTTTAGTGTGGTTAATTTCTGGTTTGGAATATTCATTTGAGCAGAGGGAGCATTGTTAAGCAGATTTGCTTAATGACCATGTGATTCACGCAACAACTGCAGTGATTAACAAACAGGGGAGATAGATAATACAATCAGGCATGGCTCACTTAACAACCGACTTGTTAGCAATGGAAATTTTGGCAGTTTTAGAACAAACTGAACCAATGTAGGGTGGTTAAGAGGTTGGGGTAAGTGCCTTCTCCATTCAAGCAAAACACTCTGGGTGTTACCAGGATGGGAATTGCTCCAAAATCCTCTCTCTTAGGCTGAACTTCATGAAGGAAAACCTGAATAATTGTATAATGAAATAAAGCACGCAGCCCCTTGCAATTTTTTAACCTTCACATCTTTGAAAATGTCAAAGGAAAGAATTTATCCCCCCTCTTTTGGATCCTTATCCAGTTAATGACTAGTTGAGCTTCCAGTAATATCTTCCCCTCCCCTGTTATAGATATAAAAGCTGCCCTTTCAAAGCATTTAACAGCTCCAAAAGTCCATCCTCGCCTGGCCAAAAGCTGGTTAATCTGTCACTCAGGTGTCACTTCTGCCTTGTCACCTACCCTTCTCGAAAGAGGTAAAATAGGCAGATAACAAATTTGAAACTGTTATAAGAAGCAATGGCTGTTTCCAGATAAGCCAGCGCTTGGGAAGTAATTGCTCCATAGCACCATTTATAGCTATAATTACATCTCTTCTTCCCTCTCCTTCCAAGTTAAACAGCTTCAGCTTACCCCAGACATGGAGAGGATGTCTGCTGCCAATGGCTTTATTGCACCATAGGTGATTGGCGGGTGGAGGATCTACTTACAGATGGGTAGATCAAGACACCATATTCCTCTGTCAATCACAGGCTGAGTCTCCTCCATTCTCCTGGTTTCTCTTTAGAGAGTGTTTCTCAGTCATAAGACACTTGAAGATGTGTGGACTTCAACTCCCAGAATCCCTCAGCCAGCGCTTGTTGGATGGGGGATCCTGGGAGTTGAAGTCCACACATCTACAAATGGCCAAGTTTGAGAAACGCTGCTTTAGAGCATGTAAATCTTTCGCCCTCGTGTTCCTTATCTTTGTCCTGTTTTTGATGATGTAAGATATCCAACTAATAATTAAAAGGATTAGAGGAATGGAATTTTTAAGCAGATGAGTGTCAATATGTTGGTGGCTGGGTGCAGTCTAATGTAGATATACTTTGTGGTGGTGAAGGTGTTCAGTTGAGAAGATAGAGATCCATTTGAAATTAGAGAGCAAGAAAAACAATTTTATAAAATATGGGACTTATTTTATCAATGGTTAGACAATAAAATACGGAAGTGAAATATTTTATAATACCCTATAATATAAGTATAATAGAATTGTTAGAGATGAAGTATTGTAAGGATAAAATATGATTGAATAAATGGTGATGATGAAATGAATGTTATAAAGTAGGCTAAGTTAAAATGTGGATTTGCTCACATAAAATGATGAAATGCAAGTAACAGTCTGTTAAATAATTAATAATGATTTTATCAGAAATACATATAACTTATACATAATATGAGGATTAAAAAGTAATTAGAAGGGAATGACTGTAGAAATTGTACACAAGAGACTAGTACCAACTGACACACTGTATGTAATTGAAGATGGTTTTATGTTTTTTTTGTATGTGTTTTTCGTATGTTTGTTTAAAAATAAAAAAATAAAAAAAAAGAGAAGATAGAGATCCAGCTTTAATTCACTTTCAGCCAACAAAAATTAAAAAATAGCAACACTTTCTCAGTCCAACCTACCTCCCAAGAGATTGGTGTGGAAGAAATAGCAAATTTTTTTGCTATGGCAGGTATTGCAGAAGACGAGCAGGCAGTGCTGGGGAGCAGAGTTAAGCGTGTCATCAGTTTAGAGTCATTATGTTGCCACAAATAATTTGGTTTAATGTTAGGTGCAAAGGATCAGGACAGTAAGTTGCAATTCAAAAGATTTCTTGCACAAACCTATACACAAGAATCTAAAGTTCAGTATTAAATTGGCACCAGATAAGGGTCAACGGAATTCAAGAGAGGGGAGGCTTGGAACATTTGTGGCAACATAACAATTCTAAGCTGCTGACAGATTTAATTCCGCCCCCCAACTCTGCTGCTCTTCTCCTATAGGTATTTCAAGCTGCTGAATGACGGATATATTAGGCTAATTAATGAATGTATTTGCTTGAAGTTTATTTGGTCAAAGAACTTACCAGGACAGGAATCTCTTGAGGCAGGGAACAGATGTTGTAAGCCATCCTTGTCAGTCTGCCAGGCCTGTTTAATTTGACAAGTTAAATCAATGCACCCAGTGACTGTGTGCTTTTTCCTGGCATGAAGCAAGGGTCAAAACTCAACAGTGTTCACTGCAATAATTCCACTGCAGTATCTTTCAGCTGCAGGCATCTCTGCAGTTGCTCTAATACCAGTCTTAAACACCAGAGCAAGATATACAGTCTGGATCTGCCAGATAGGAGGCACCTGATCAAGATTGACCTAGATGTGAAGTTCAGTTCTGGGTTAATGCTTTCCTCCTGCTGAGCAGCAGTTGTCTTTGGCTATCAACACCAATCCCAGTGAATATGATTACCAACCGGAGGTGGTATTCAGCCGGTTCGGACTGGTTCTGGCGTACTGGTAACAGAAATTTTGACTAGTTCAGAGAACTGGCAAATATCACCTCTGGTTGGCCCCGCCCACCTGCCCCTGCTGTTATCTCTCCTATATTCCCTTGGTTGTTTTTTTTAGCTAAGCTGATTCGTGCGGCAGAGTGGACTGCCGCACCTCAGCTGAGCTAAAAAAAACAGCTCAGCTTACCAGCGTTGACAGGAGTCGGTCTTTGAGCCCTGCTCAAGAACCAGGTATAGAACCAGTAGGAAAAAATTTGGAAACCCACCACTGTTACCAACCTTAGCAATTAGACCTTAGCAAAGCAATGATCAATTGTATACAGTGTCCAAAAAAGTTGTCCCCCTTAAAGAGATCCTAGCATTGAAAGAAGTAAAGTAAATACAACTTCAGCAACAGAGTGGTCAATGTCTGGAATACTCTACCTGACTCTGTGGTTTCTTCCCCAAACCCCAAAAACTTCAACCTTAGACTGTCTACTATTGACCTCACCCCTTTCCTAAGAGGTCTGTAGGGGGCGTGCATAAGCGCACCAACATGCCTACCGTCCCTGTCCTGTTTTTCTTTTCTTTTTTCTTATATGTATCCATTTCATGTATTCATAACTATGTTTATACTTATACCTATTATCTTGTAAGTGATTGACAAATCAAATAAATAAAAATGAATAAAATAAATAAACCTTAACTGGTCCCATCCATCGGTTGATTGTTCTCACTGTCAGAAAGTTTCTCATTTCCAGGTTGAATCTCTCCTTGTTCAGTTTCCATCCATTATTCCTTGTCTGGCCTTCGGGTGCTTTGGAGAATAGCTTGACCCCTTCCTCCTCTCTGTGGCAGCCCCTCAAATCCTGGAAGGCTGCTCTCCTGTCTCCCCTGGTCCTTCTCTTCCCTAGACTAGCCATGCCCAGTTCCTGCAACCATAGCTGTAAGTTAAATCTTTCCCCCAAGTCCTTTGCCTCAAAATTACTCACTAGCATGAGTGAGAATCCTATTCCAAGAAATAGAATCCTTTTTCTTATTTGGAGAAGAAATATAGGAAAAACAAATTTCTTAAGAAAATGGATGTGCTCGCCCAACTCACTCATGGTGACTCCAGAAGGCTTGCAAAAATTAACGCCCAGATACAAACCCCAATAAACCCACACCCCCATTTGCAACCCAGGTTCCAGAGGTAAAACAAGATTTCAATCCTCTTCTCCCATTGCTGCAAATCCAATAATTTACCATTAGGTTTCCTCTGCCTCTTCCTCATTTTCTTTTTTAAACCAACATGCTTTCGTAGTGCAGAGCTAGATTTAGCATCAAACCTGGTTTTCTTGGAGAAGGGCACTGCATTTGCAGGATAAATCGTGGAGAGGGGAAAAGGTTATGCAACCCACACATTGCCAGCCTTCCCCTATGAATAAACACACCCCCACAATGCAAAATCTTAACAGAGCCAGCGGTTCAGAGTTCATCAAAGCATTCAGATGTTCAAACAGAAGCAGCTGGACAATGAGCTAATGGAAGATTTCCTTAAATTTTAAAGTGGGGGGAGGGCAGGAGGGAGGACAGTTTAAAATTTGGATGGCGATTTTAGGAAAATCTTTGAAGGAAGTCAGAATTCACTTGTGGCTGCTGAAAGCAATGGGATCACCAAAGGTTAATTGCATTTGGTTGCTGTTTGGCTGCAAGCTAGCATTAGAGACCGAAGGGAAGGAAATCTTCTCTAGTAATCAAATCCCATCATCTGAACATGGACACAGGGTGGGGGTGTGGAGTGAGGGCATAGCCTCCTTTGCTACCCAGATTCTTGTGCGTTGATTGTTAAGCTTGTGGCGCATTGGGTGCCTTCTTTGGGGTGAGGAATTGGCTCCAGCTGGCAGCCAGCAAGATGTTGCTTTTCAACATCTGTCCATCTGCAGACTGCAAAGATTGGTGTGTTTAGCTGGTGTCTGGGTGGAAGCTTGATGAAGATAAATTGCCCACCTCTTGAAAGCTGTAGCACCTGTGTGTTAATGCAGTCTGTGGGCTGGCAGCATTCTAGCGTGGTCTGATGTCACTTTTCATAGATATACTTCAATATATACAGTATATATTTATTATTTGATTTCAGGACATATTCTTTGGTCTCTCCATGTGTATCTTTTTATGTTTCTGTCTCCTATCTATCTATCTGACTTATCTATCTATCTATCATCTATCTATCTATTTATCTATCTATCTATCTATCTATCTATCTATCTATCTATCTATCTATCTATCTATCTATCTATCTATCTATCTATCTATCTATCTATCTATCTATCTATCTATCTATCCATCCTACTCTCTCTCTGTCATTGTATCTATCATGTATCTCAATACCCATACCATTCCTTCATCCATCCATCCATCCATTCATCCATCTATCTAGCATCTAGCACCTATCTATCTTTATCTCTCTATCAGTCTTTGTATCTATCATGTATCTTGATACCCATACCATTTCTTTATCCATCCATCCATCTCTCTCCCTCCTCTCCCTCCCTCCCTCTTTCTTTCTCTCTTTCTCTTTCTGTCTCTCTCTCTGTCTCTCTTTCTATTTCTCTCTCTGTCTCTCTGTCTGTGTCTGTCTGTCTGTCTCTCTCTCTCTCTCTCTCTCTCTCTCACACACACACACACAGACCCCTCTACCTAAATCAAAAAGGACGGGCAGCAAGTCAAAAGCCTCTTCCAGGCTTTCTAACTCTCAATTGTTTCTCAATCTCCATGGGAGGACAAAGGAAATCTGTTACTTGAAGCAGGAGGGAGATCTGGTGTTTCTCCCATGCATTTGTCTTTCACACCATTTTTTTTTTTAGCAAAGGCACCACTTACAGGCTACGGTTCCTCTGTGCCACCTCAGAGAGATGCATGTTATGTGGCTGGAAGAATCACAAGGTCTTCTGGAGAACTAGTGTCCAATGAAACGGATATTCCTAGTCAGGAGACCGAGAGATGGTGGCTTATCCAAGTAGCCCTTCCTAGTTCCCAGCTCCAAGTGATGAGAGTGAGTGATTACTTATTGATCAGTGATCACTTATTATGATGAAACTGATGAAATGTCTTCTGCACCAGAAACTGCACTGCCCAAATGATGCACATTTGGGGTGACTTGTACATGTAGAAGTTCTCTGAGATGCCTTCAGTGCTCATACATGACATTGGGAAATCAAAGTGTTTTCCTCTGAAGGTTATACCTTTTGTGCTAGTAGAAAGTTGCAGCAAAGTAGCAAAGAATTGCGTGGGAACATAAAAACGGCAATTATTAACGCTTCTTTCTCCCAAACCACAATACATTAAGGCAACAGAATCCTTATTGTTGCATCATTTAAAAATAATGGCCTGGTACATACATGTCTACTTTTTTCCCCTTCCTTTTTATTTCCTTTTACATTCTTTTTTCCTTCCAGTTCATCCTGGTCTCTTTTGCTGCTAAATCAGAGCTTTTCTTGATGCCAGTGGAAATAGCAGAGAGAAAAAAAGAGTTCTTTTTTTTTTCTTCTCGAATGAGAACATTGGACGTTCCCTGGGATTTAATTCGTTGGTCAGCCACAAAGTCTTTCGGCTCAAACTCTTAATGATGCCATTGCAGAAAATCGAGTGCAAGAAATGGAATGTGACCTTACTTAATCCACAGCTTGATTCTTTCATGTGGATCTTTTCAAAGAAGAGAAAAGCCATCAATGCCTTGGTTGACATAGGTAGACCCAAAGCAGTGACCTATTAGATGCCCCTTGTCTCCATTCGGTGGGCTCATATCATTGAGTCTTCGTAAGAATCCATCCCTACTGTCAGGCACAAGCAAGCAGAACCACTCCTACGCAGCTGGGGTAAGCAACTCTATTGATTTCTACCTAGGTTACAAGAATCTCCCCAGCCTTGCTTGCGTTCCCCTGGGAACAACCAGATAAGGCTTAATGGATCTAAAAATCCATTAATAAGTGAATGGTTGTATAAATAGAGGCATAGTATCAAAATCATGTGAAGTATTAGTATCGCTTTATAAAGCCTTAGTAAAACTGCACTTGGAATACTGCATCCAGTTTTGGTCACCACATTATTGAAAAGATGTTGAGACTCGGGAAAAAAAAGTGCAAAGAAAAACGACTAAGATGAATAGAGTAGAGTAGAGTAGAGTAGAGTAGAGTAGAGTAGAGTAGAGTAGAGTAGAGTAGAGTAGAATAGAATAGAATAGAATAGAATAGAATAGAATAGAATAGAATAGAATAGAATAGAATAGAATAGAATAGAATAGAATCTGAAAGGGATCTTGGAGGTCTTCTAGTCCAGCCTCCTGCTCAAGCAGAAGAAAATGATTAAAGGCCAGGAGACAAAAACATATGAAGAACGGTTGCAGGATTTGGGTTTGACTGATCTAGAGAAAAGAAGGACTTGAGGTGACATGATCTTCCAATATTTAAGTCTTCCAATATTTGAGGGGCTGCCCCAAAGAAAAGGGGGTCACCCCATTTTCCAAAGCACCTGAAGGCAGGACAAGAAAACAACAGATGAAAACTAATCAAGGAGAGAAGCAACCTAGAACTCAGGAGGAATTTCCTGGAAGTTAGAACAATCAACCCGTGGAATAGAAGTTGCCTTCAGAAGCTGTGAGTGCTCCATCACTGGAGGCTTTCAAAGAGAAAGACCAGACAACCATTTGTCTGAAATGATATTGGGTCTCCTGCTTGAACAAGGGGTTCGACTAGAAGACCTCCGAGGTCCCTCCCAACTCTTACTATTCTATGTTTTGTCTCCAGACAGACTTGATATGAAATTCCTTTAGGTTCTCAGCTTCTGTCCAAGCCCATCTGAGCAGCCCTGGGGCTGATCCACCATGTCAGCTGGGGAAATAGCTTGGAATTAAACCCAGCTTTAGTCTTGGGGAGGCGGGACACACACTTGCCCGAGCAGGATTAAGGTTTGTCATCGTCGGATTGTGTTTTGTTCCTTGTTTGTACACCCCCACCCCCCAGGTACCCACAACCTGCTCAGGAGCTGAACTAATAGCCCAGCTGCCAAATCTGTTTGTGTAGCCATCGTCGGAGTCCATTTGAAATCCAAACCGACAGTCCCGGCTTTGATCTTGACCGATCTGAACAGGCGTCGGGGAAACGGAGCTTGTAACTCCTGCGGACGATCAAATAGAAAATTAAGTTTTGCTGCATGACGTTCGGTGGCTGGTTGCCTTGCCACCCAGCCTGCCAAGTTGCTGAAGTTAGAAATTGGCACGGTGGGGAGGGGACGACGCTCCCTTCATTTTAGAACTGCAGCAGCACTGTGCCTTATTGCCAGGGGTCGGCTGCTGGGGGTTTACAGGGGTTTTGGAAAGCCCCTAGATAAGACTCGATGCAGTTCGGAGAAGTCCCCAAATCCCACTCCTGGGTGGCCCCACCCCACCCCACCCCGCCCTTCCCAGGAGTCCCCAAACGGCCCATTTTGGATGCAGATTAAGTGCAGGGCGCACGCGGAGGCTCGTGGAGGGTGAAAAATGGGCCTCCCGGAAGTTCGGTAACACCGGAAATGGGCCCGTTTCCAGCTTCCAGAGAGCCTCGGGAGTCTGGGGAGGCTGTTTTCACCCTCCCAGAGGCTCAAGGAAAGCCTCTGGAGCCTGGGGAGAGCAAAAATGCCCCCCATGGTGCAGGAGGCCATGGCTGGCCACGCCAGCAACCGGGCGGAGAACCCTTTGCTAAAATTTTTGAAGCCCACCCCTGCCTATGGCCAAATTTTGCTAGAGACCGAGTTTGAATCTCCCAAGCGCTATGAAAGTGGAACTTTAGTGCAGCCTGTCTCTTTGTCCCAAATCTGCTTTCCTTTTTTGCAAGGAGGTGTTTAACATTCCTGATTTACTGATAAGCTGTAAATTCTGCTTTCTCCTCTGAGGAGGAGCCCGAAGAAAATCTCTGCTCACACTGTGGGCTTAACTGGATTACTGAATTAATTTATGTCCTGGGTTTTCACAGCACAGTGAACCATGAAGGAACCAAACAGGTTGTGTTTGTATAATAGGCTAAGCCTCGTGTGCTCATAAAAGTAAACGAACAGAGGTTCGAACCAATCAGGTTTAATGTGTGTCTGAATGCCACTTCTGGGCTTTTAATTCACCTCAACTTACAGTCACGATTAGGAGCATAATTTTCATTGCAAAGCGGGTCAGTTGTTAAGTGAGCTACACCCGACTTTACGACCTTTTTCACCAAGGTTGCTAAGTGAATTGTATGGCCATTAAGTGAATCCAACTTCCCCCATTGACTATGCTTTTCAGAAACTGGTTGGGGAAGATCGCAAACGGTTCTCGTGTAACCCCGGGACACTGCCGCCACCGTCCTAAATACAGGTAGTCCTCGACTTATGGTCACAATTGAGCCCGACATTTACATTGTTAGGTAAAACATTTTGTCAACTATAAAATGTGTATACAAAATGTTAATGCTGGACGTAGCCGCCTCTAAGATACGTAATTCACTGTCACCCTTGATCCTGCTTTCCGCCCCACCCCTCTGGGTGTATCATTCAACGAAACATGTCCATAGACAAGAGTCATCAATCATGACTCTCCAATTAGTTTTTTTCGGCAGAAGCTTCGGTCATCTAATCAGTCTCTGAAGAAAATATGAATGGAATGTACTTTCGATTCCACACTGCCACCTGCTCTTTGAAAGCCTGCCTTCTTTCTGTTGTCAACTATAAAACATGCATAGAAAATGTTTTATGAGTTGACACATTTGTTAAGTGAATTTTGCCCCATTTTACCACCTTTCTCACCTCAGTTGTTATCACCACAGTTGATAAGTTGGTAATCCGGTTGTTAAGCGAATCTGGCTTCCCCATTGACTTGTCAGAAGGTCGCAAAAGGGGATCACGTGACCTCAGGGCACCATGACCGTCATAAATGTGAATCAGTTGGGCAGCATCTGAATTTTGATCACATGATCACAGGGATGCTGGAAAAGTCGTAACTGTGAAAAGCGGTTACAAGTCACATTTTTCAGTGCTGCTGTAACTTTGAACGGTCACTAAATGAAATTTGTAAACCGAGGACTACCTCTATACAGTGGTGGGATTCAAAAAGTTTTACTACTGTTTCTCTGGGCGTGGCTTGGTGGGTGTGGCAGGGGAAGGATACTGCAAAATCCTTTTCCCTCCCCACCCCACTAACCTGCTTTGCAGTTCCGTTCTCCTGTGCAGGGCAGCCAAAGAAGACCCAGCCGATCAGCTGGGACTCGATGGGAGGCAGAGAATAGATGGGGTTGGCGGGGCCAGTCAGAGGTGGGATTGGCCGGTTCTCCAGAACCGGTCAGAACCAGCTGAATACCACCTCTAAACCACCCCTTTGTTTCCTCTAAATCTGGAGATTTAATTTTCTTAGGAAAATGACCCTTAACCAAATAATCCAAGCTAGTTGCTGTCCATGCACATTGTGTGTTTGTGTAGAAAAGATAGCTTCTGGGGTTTCTCCTGTGTCTGCTTTTCCTTCAGCTTCATTGAAGAGGCTAGACTATAGAATAACAGAGTTGGAATGGACCTTGGATCCATTGTTTCTTGTCCTGCCTTCAGGTGCTTTGGAGAATAGCTTGGCTCCCTCTTCTTTGGGGCAGCCCCTGAGATATTGGAAGACTGCTATCATGTCACCCCTGGTCCTTCTTTTCATCAGACTAGACATACCCAGTTCCTGCAACCGTTCTTCATGTGGTTTAGCCTCCAGTCCCCTAATCCTCTTGGTTGCTCTTCTCTGCACTCTTTCTAGAGTCTCAACCTTGTTTTTACATCGTTAGAAACATGTCAGCTAGAAACACGTCCTCTTGCAGTGACAATGTCCAAGCTACGTTATTCAGGCTCAGAGGTAGTTCTGTTGCCTGCCAGCTCTTTGAGGATAAAATGTGCTTTTAAATACCATGGATTATTTTGGAATCTATCTTTTTTATTTTGTATGTCTTTGGAAAGGACAATCCGCAACTGCAGAGTCACATTCTTGAATTTTCTGATAGCATCAGTCTGCTGAAACCTTAGGACTTCTTCCATCTCTATAGAACAGGAAAGAACAAATTTTTAAAACACAATATTTGCAATTTTTTTTAAAAAAAGCCAACAGCTGTTCAGGGAAAGCAGACTTCAGACAAATATTACTTTGCAAACTCAGTGCCAATCGAGGGGGGGGATTTTTATATTTCTTTCTCTCTATAAATGATTCTCCAGCAGGGAGGCCCAAGCTATAAATCCAATGATTTAATGCATTAATAGAAACAATGCTAATCTTTTAAAGAATAAATTGGTATTCTTACAAGGGAAGTTAAATTAAATGGAGCTTAAAATGGTAAATTAATATGAAGCCACAGTTAAAATATCATAAAGTTGAACCAGCAAGAAGGGGAGGCTAGACAGTATGACTGAACAGAAGGACACGCTTAAAAAAAATGACATCAGATGCTCCAATAAAACAGTAGCAGATAAAATCAGTAAACATAAAAAAAATTGGATTGATGATGTGCAAGCCATACACGAATAAAACTTACCTGGACTAGAATTTGTTAGAGGTTTTCAACATGTCAGCTTATCAAGCACTGGATCTTTAGATGCTACAGAGGTGGTATTCAGCAGATTCTGACCGGTTCTGGAGAACCGGCAGCGGAAATTTTGAATAGCTCAGAGAACTGGCCAATCCCACCTCAGACTGCCCTCCCCATCTATTCTCCACCTCCTGAGTCCTAGCTGATTGGCTGCGTCTTCTTTGGTTGCCCTGCACAGGAGAACGGAGCTGGAAAGCAGGTTAGTGGGGTGGGGAGGGAATGGGGATTTTGCAGTATCCTTCCCCTGCCATGCCCACCTCTGACACGCCCACAGAACTGGTAATAAAAAGTTTTGAATCCCACCATTGAAATGTAGCAGATTGTTTGAAGCAAATTAACTTTTTGTTCATCTTCTTGTAGAAATGTTTGTAAGCCAACTATAATATGATCATGATTAGAAGCTGATCTAACTGGCCATTGGTTTAGCTTTCTCCCATCTCTTACTAGGACACACTTGCTATTTCAGATATCTCTTGTGATATTTCAGAAATACCCCACTTCCTTCAGCAGTTCCGTGCAGTAGCCAGAGTTCTGGAGACGTTGGCCAAGGGACCATATGGCCACCATAAATTTTACAAAATCCTTGGCAACTTTGGTGCCTTTCTTAAGATGGATAGTGTTGAAGATTTAGGAAGGTTAATGAAATGGTTGCAGCAAATCAAACCTTAATAAGGAGATTGAGAAATTATGAGGTAGAGGCAAAGAAAGAGAACAAGATGACCCATTTCTTTCATTTGTGGTTCCAAGAGGAATGATCACAAGCCACATTCATAATATTCAGTCCCCACTTCCCATAAGATATGGATATTCTTTGCCTACGAGTCAAGATGATGTATGGCTCCATCTGCCCCCAAAGTGAAGTCAGAAATTGTAGAAGGCGGGAGAATCCAATGGGAATAAGAACTAAGTTTGTACAGTTGGACTTTCTGCTCTTTTAGGAGATCTAGGCAAACTTTACACTGTTCCTGACTTCGTAATTCATACTTGGTGTAAGTCCTTCCGATGACACTCCGCTTGAAGCAACATTTAAGCTTCTAATTAATGTTTAGGGTAAGTGGCTGAATAAAGTACTAGAGACAGATTTTTCTTGCTCTGTGTTTTCACGAAAAGCCAGTCAAGCGGCAACAAGACCTTGTGTTGGTCCAGAATAATCTCCTTTCTTAACGTTCAACACTACCTGGGAAAGATGTCGAAATGTTCCTTCTCGAGTTCTTATCGGTTCTCACCTTGCTGAGAAAAAAAAAATTGAGATGTGCTCTGTTTTATAGGCTTATTCCTTACCCCTCTTTTTAATGGCCATGCCAGCCAAGATGATTGAATTTTATTTTCTCAGACCAGCCTGGAGATATTTCCACTTGAGGAGGCAAGAACTGTGTCTGTTGTACAAGACAGCAGTTGATTAAATTGGGCTTGCTTTGCTTGAGATAAGTCAATGTTAGTGCGACCTTAAAAGATACCGCTAGGATGTTAAGGCCTTTCTGTACAAACTATGGATTGTAGGAAGTGGTGGCTGGTCTTTGTTCTGTGTCTTAAGTTTGAGGCTTTGAGGGGTCACCTAATCAACTAAAATTTATTTATTTAATTCATATGCCCCCCCCCCCAATAATGGAGTGGCCCTGGGCAGCTTACAACACCATAAAAACGATGTCGATAAGCATCAAAACTTCAACCACGTTAAAAACATGAAGAGGAAATTTAGCTAAACTAGGAACGTCCCAGAGGTGCTTTCCCAAAAGGCAACTGGCTCTCTTGGTTTTTTGTTTTCCTTTGAAAATGTTTCGTTTTTCATCCAAAAAGCTTCTTCAGCTCAATTTCTTCAGTTCAAACTGAAAAAAGCTTCTTGGATGAGAAGCAAAACATTTTCAAAGGAAACAAAAGAAAGTTTTATTGCCTTTTGGGGAAAGCATCTTTAGGACAAATGGGAGGTCCTTGGTACTTCTCTGAGCTTGGTTGCTTTCTTGAAGTGATGATGTCACTTAATTTGGGTAATGAAACATCTGCAAGGAAACAACCAAACTCAGAGAACATCAATTTTGAGCTATATTTCAATGCTGAGCTACAATATCTTCCTTTATTGGTCCCTTTGGAACAACCAATGTTTTCAATGCCTGGAATGCACTACTTGACTCTGTTGTTACATCCTCTATAACCCCCACTCCTTTAACTTCAAACTAACCACTATGGACCTCACCCCATTCCTAAGAGGTCTGTAAGGGGTGTGCATAAGTGCACCATCGTGCCTACCGTCCCTGTCCTATTGTCCCCATTTATTCGCACCTATTTCCTACATTCTTACTCATGTTTAGACTTATATCTATTATCTTGTAAGCAATTGACAGATCAAATAAATAAATACATAAATAAAAATAAACCATGACCTGGATGATTGAGGATCTCCACAGACATCTAAACTAGGAACCAGAACATGAAAGGAATAGAGATGAGATGTCCTTCTTAAACTACTAATCAGCTCCATGGGACACCTCATCAGGATCTCATACCAGTCAACGTAGCCAAGTTTTGAGTTAAACGAACAACAGAAAGAAGAGGTTTACTTTGCCAAGCCCAGAAGCCATTTGGCCTTCTTCCAAAGGGTGACTTGGCAGGGGAAGCAGCTTCCTGACTTATTTATGGCCCTTCTGAAAACCACTCGAGGGGTTTCATAACTATATTGTATCATCTCTGGAGGAAGGAGCATGAATGCAGACAAATTGATGGTGTGAAATCGCGTTCCAAGTGGGAAGTTTAAAGCCTGATTGGCACATGGGGAGCATGGAATGGGGTGGGGAGGAGATCTGGAAGTGGGAGGGGGTGCCTGCATACACCTGAGGGTACAAGAAAATGTAGCATCAATGAAGCATGTTGTGCTGGAAAGCACACCATAGAATAGAATATAGATGATGAACGAGCCATTACATTGTTCCATCCACCCATCCACCCTCTCTATGTCTGTCTGTCTGTCTTGTCTCCGTCATTCTATCTTTCTAGCTGCCTATTGCTATCATCTCTCTGTCTCTGTTTCCTTCCCTCTGGATAGCTGTTTGGGGGGACAGAGGCCATATTTCCATTTTTTTAAAATTGAATTAATTTATTTTTTTAAAAATAGGTAAGGGCTGGATGTGTGTGTGTGTGTGTGTGTGTGTGTGTGTGTGTGTGTAGGAGAAGAGATGGCAGAGCTTTTGGGTGGAGTGAAAAGGGGGATCAGCGTAGAATCTTTTACATAGCCACAAGCAAACTAAGTCCAACTTCCCTTGAATTCTGTTGACCCTTATTTACCTCTTAGCTGGGACCAGCCTACCAGCAGTTGAATGCATAGACTTTTAGCAATAAATCAGTTTATTTAAATCTTCATGTGTGGACCTGGTCTCTTGCCCCTTGATAGTATATAAGGTTTCCAAGGATTTCCAGTTTTCTGGTTTTTGAATTGCAAAATGTGTTTGGAACCCAACAGGACCCTTTCAGAAATGTATTTGTCTGTATTTATGTCATCAGTGTCGGTACAGAATTATCCGTACAGATTCCCCATGCTGCCCTGAGCACCTGGGTTATTTTTAGAATTTAAAAAAGGGAGAAAAATTATATCTGGCTTCTTTTATCTAGTATAATCCACCCACACACAAACACACATATACACACACACACAAATACCCTCAGGACTGTTCCTAAGAGCAAATGATCCATATTCAGTGCTAGCAGAATAAATTACAAAATTTGTAAAGTTTTGTAGAAATCAACTTTGGCTGTGGATCATGGTGAAAATCAGTTTTTCCATGAAGGGGACTGCTTAATAGACATTTTAGGACACGAGGAATGTGACCTTGTAGCTCACAGCGGTCTGTGATAAATTTTATCAGAACACCCTGCCAGTAAGCCCTGAACCCCAAGATGGAAACATTTCTTTAACTAAGACCATTCTTCTTTGTGGACCAGAGTTCCCCACTTTTGGGGGGCTTTGCGGACTGGCAGGCAGAAGGGGGGAGAAGGGCTAATTCCATGTGAGTGGTGGGATTGCATGCACGTACACGCACATTTTTTATTTTTTTATTTAGATATTTTATTTGTTTGTCAAACATGTGCGAGATAACAAGTATAGGTATGAACATAAACATCAATAAAGGTATAAATATAGATAAATGGGGAAAGTAAAGACAGGGACGGTAGGCACGCTGGTGCGCTTATGCACACCCCCTTTGAGGACCTCTTAGGAATGGGGTGAGGTCCACGGTAGACAGTTTGAGGTTGAAGCTGTGAGGGGTTGAGGCTGTAACCACGGAGTTGGGTAGGGCATTCCAGGCGTTGACCCCTCTGTTGCTGAAGTGGTATTTTCTGCAACCGAGTTTGGAGCGGATTACCTTGAGTTTGTATCGATCGTTTGCCCATGTATATTATTGTGGTTGAAGCTGAAGAGGTGGTTGACAGGCAAGACATTGTATCAGACAATTTTGTGAACCATGCTTAGATCAGACCGCAGGCGGTGCAGTTCCAGATGGTCCAAGCCCAAAATTTAAAGCCTGGAGATTTAGGGAATTCTATTGTGAGTAGAGGAATGGAGTACTCTTCTCAAGAAATACTTCTGAACCCGCTCGATCATGTTAATGTCTGATATACAGTGTCGGTTCCAGATGGACATCTAACTGTCATTGTTCTGAGTAATGAACACTGTTCCGATTCTGGAGATCCTTTATTGAGTACATCATATTGGCACTTAGAAAGGTGAGGCTAGCTCTAAATTATCCCCAAGCTTAGGGGTGGTTAAAAGAATGAGACTCCTCCCCCCCCATGTTTCTCAGGTCACATAGGCCAATCAATCCAGATGTAGGTTCCCGTTCAACTTCAACAGATGTCCATTGCCTTGACCTTGGTTCTCATGCCAGCTGGGTAGATGGCTAGCTGGCTGAGGCACCACATTTCTGACTCACCCCCATGTTCTCCCCCCCTCCCTCTTGAACGGTAACCAGGAAATGAATCAGAAGTAAGCAGAAGTCGTTTGACAGGTTGACCACAGCTGCATTTGCACGAGTGGTGGGGCACAAGTGTCCACCGCTTGCACAAATGGAGCATGCGGGGGAGCGTGCATGCATGCTCTTGCCTATCACTTTTGTGGACCGGTTTCAAATGTCTCACAGCCATGGTAATGGGCAGTGGTCCGTGGGTTGGGAACCCCTGCTACAGACAACAGAAGGGCAGGAAGCAGGGGTGAGATGTAAATAGTTTTACTGCCAGTTCTGGGGTGTGGCTAGGTGGGAGTGGCTAGGTGGGCATGGCCATGTGACTGGGTGGGCATGGCTTCTTTTTGTTTTTTGTTTGCAGCGCGTCCATTTTTGATCCCAGGAGGCAAAAAATGGAGTGTGAGAGGGCCGTGCAGTACACAAACACACACACACACACACACACACACACACACACACACCCTTTTTGCCTCCTGGGCCTCAGGGAAGCCTCCAGGGCAAAGCAGTAACAGTGAGGGGGATCCAGGCATAGCTGATCATTGGAACAGCTGATTGTCGGGAGGAAAAAAAAAAGAAATACTGGTTCGGACGAACCGTTAGCTGTTTTTTTACTACTGGTTTGCCCGAACCGGGCCAAACCAGTAGAATACCACCATTGGCACTAAGTAACCTGAGACCTATTCTGTTATTACTTATACATATGTATGCATGCATCGTTTTCTCCTTTCTGAGTTGTATAAATAGGCATCTGTCTCTGTCTGCAGGGGTATGTCTCCCCCTTTTCCTTGTGCAGGAGTCCCGCTCCAGGATGTGCTGTCTAATAAATCACAGCAGTGAGCGTTGATTATTTGCTTTGGGTGCTGCTTTTTGATTCTACAGGACAATGTCATATTAGATTTAATAGAGCCATGAAAAATACTTGTCTCGAGTCTTTCTGGCCCTTTGCCCTCTGCTTTAAAGTTTGCACCAGGTAAATTCGCAGGTGATCAAGTTCTGGAAACTCACAGATGACTTTAAAAAAAACATTGCACTGAATAGCAACTTCTCACCCACTATAGGCAGATCTCCTAGAAATAAGTGGTTTTTTTTTCATATGTAATTGCCTTTGATGGTGGGGGAAGAAGCAATTAAAGAAGTCAACAAATTGGCTAAATAAAGAAATATATATTTTAAAGAGGTGTTGTGTTGCCCAAAGTTTGGGAGAAAAGAACTGGCAAAGAAAGCAGCTGTGAGACGTGAGGGAGAAAGTTAACGTTTTAGAGACTAAACACTCAAATTATTTGTGGTGTTGTTGAAAATCATCTATACATTCAGAGCTGCACCTCATCAACAATTCTGCCTTCCATACCATCTTCTTTTTTGATGCCCTGTTTATTTTTTCCTTTTTTCTTTTCCGCATCCTCTTCAAGGCAGCAAATGGGAGGACTTGCTCAGACTACAAAGCAACTTTTCAAAAATGCTGTCTCATTTTCATTATAAACCAGGGTTCATTAGCAGCAGCTGAGCTGGGAGTGAAAAGTGCTACATTATTGTTTGCCTTCTTTATTGAAAGATTTATAGCCTGGCAAGATGTAGGAGCTGAAAGGATCATAAGGATGATCTAGAAGAAGAAAAAAATTGGAATAAGCTTTTAAAGTGCTCCAAAAATCCTAGTTGACATTGATATAATATATGAATGATGGATATCCCAAATTTCTGAAATGCAATGCAGTGTCATGGTTGGCTCAAACTATTTTAAAAAGTTGTGTTACGCTTTAAAAGTTTCCCCTTTTCAATAATCCACATTGTAGAGTTAAACGCAAGCAACTTGAGGGGAGCAACTATTTGAAGACCATCTAACACAGGGGTGTCCAACCTTGGCAAATTCAAGGCTTGTGGACTTCAACTCCCAGAATTCCCCAGCCAGCATGGAGGATTATAAGACTTATGGATTTCAATGGACTTCATCTCCCAGAATCTCCTCACTCAGCATGGTGAATTAAAAACCTGTGGACAATTTGGGGAATTGAAGTCCACAAATCATAAAGTTGTCAAAGTTCAACACCCTTGATCTAAGGGAAGATGTTTCTCTTCCATTCTAGAAGGTGACTGAACAGGTAGCTGAATATTTTCATTGTTCAGAATAGGGACAGGTTGAAGACTTTGGGATAGGCTGTGTGGCTCTGGGACCTACCTGAGAGGTATTTTCCCTCCCCACAAGATGGGGAAAACACTCATACTATTAAGTGAACAAGAGGAAGGATGAGATCTCACAATAGATACAGCTTGGCCGATGACTGTATTCTTGCTGGCTGGATGCCCTTCCAGACACCTATGTGGAAGTTCACAGCAGATATTTTCTCTGAAGAATAACTTCAGAGTGGGCAAAATTACTGGCCATCTCACATTCCCAGCTTTCTGCCTTCCAGTTGTGCTGAGTCATGGTCCCTGGGACATGGTGATTGTTGCCTTAACATATCTGGAATTCATCCCAGGGAGAAAACCCATGGTAACCTCTAAGCCTCAAGGGATGTGTTGCTAGCCTTTGGGGCAGAGGTTCCATGGAGCACGTTGGCTTTGGACGTAAAACATCTTAGATAAAATTTTCTTGTTTTTTTTTTACTTTGAAGACTTTTCGCTTCTCATCCAAAAAGCTTCTTCAGCTCTGACTGGATGGCGGGGAATGGAAAGGTTTATGCTCCTTGCAGACAGCTGGTCATTGGCATCCTTTTAGAGGAGTTCTTTGAAGCACTTGGAGGTTTATCTGTGTCCTCAGGGTCACCTGAGTGGTGCTCCTGGTTCCTGCAGTCTGCAGTTTTTTTCTCTGGAAATCCCTTCACACTCCCACACCCTTCAAATGCTGTCCATCCCAAATTGTATAGCTAAAAGTCTGTAGAGATTCTCAGTCATCCAGGTCATGGTTGTCCCAAAGGTGCTTTTTTTTTTTTTTCTTCAGGAGGCAACTGAACTTTCTTTTTCCCTTTGTGAAGACATTTCACTTCTTATCCAAGAAGCTTCTTCAGCTCTTAGTTGCCTCCTGAAAAAAACACCTTTGAGACAACCATGATCTGGATGACTGAAAATCTCTACAGAATCTTGGAGAGAAAGAGCAGATTGTTGACAGAAGTCTGACCAAGATAAGGAGAATGCTACCATGGATGGCATGAGGTGGATGCCATCCAGAAGTCATGAGCAAGGAACAAACAACTAGGAGTGCAAAGAAATGCAAGAGATTTGGACAAATTGCCAGCAATAGTCCAGAAGTAAACGGAGACTCAAATTGTATGGCTCAGAATCAGCAAAGTAATATTTGCGGTATGGCCAGCGGCCACATTCTATAATTTAATTTTTGCTTTTAGTTCTTGCAGTAAGACTTTGCAGTGTTGGTAGAGGGAGGATACAACAAATACGCTTGAAGGAGGCTGTGTGTGCATCAAAGCCGCATATGAATTAAGCAGCCCTCCCTCCCTCTCTCTCTCTCTCTCTCTCTCTCTCAGCTTCAGTTCTATTTATTCCCACACCCAAATCCATATGTCCCTACATTTGCTTTTTGATTGCGCTAATATTTCATTCGGGTTCAAATTTTCTCCTGCGCTTCAGAGAAGCGGGGAAATCTCCTTGAAGGCAGCCGTGTTATTTGTGGTAAACAGAACAAGCCATTTAAGAAAATGACTCAGCTCCCTTATTAATTGGGGATCCCGCCTTAATCAGTCCAACGGTTTTAGTGTTTGTGAAAAACCAGTCTCATGGGTTGGTTCCACGCCTGTAGTTTGGTGATCCAGCGGAAGCTCTGTTTTGTAGCAAGCACAATGCAGTTGCTTCCAATTATTGTTTGGGTTCACACACTATACTAAGCTGTGACATCCCTTTTATTTTTTAAGATTTGGTTTTGGTGGTGTGTGAATCCAGCCATGGCCGTTGTTAATTAAAGATGATGGCTTAACACTTCATGCAAATTTAGCTACTTGGGTTTTATTTCATGAACCGTAGTGAAGCAAAGCATCATTTTGTGCAAAGCATCAATCAGGTCCTACCATCCCTGAAGAATGGGTCACTCCTGAACTTCTTCCGAGCTTTCAGAATCATTCTGGAGCCCATCCTTAGGGAACTGCAGGGGGCGTGCATAAGCGCACCAACGTGCCTACCGTCCCTGTCCAATTGGTTTTTTTTTATTTTTCTTATATGTATCCATTTCATGTGTTCATAACTATGTTTATGCTTATACCTGTTATCTTGTAAGTGATTGACAAATCAAATAAATAAAATAAAATAAAAAACTTATTTCTCGCCAGAGAATGTGTGCTTTGGGCTATGGAGATTCTCAGTCATCCAGTCCTAGTTGTACTGAAGGTGCTTTATCAAAAGGCAACTGGACTTTGTTTTTCCTTGAAGACATTTCGCTTCTCATCCAAGAAGCTTCATCAGTTCATAGTCAATGCATAGAATAGCCCTGGAGAGAGAGAAGTTCCTTGAGGATGGGCTCCAGCATGAGTCCAAAAGCTCGGAAGACTAAACCTCTGATCCCTGGTGACTGACCCAGATTGGATCCTGCACCATTACAGCAATAGCCCTTAGACTTATATACTGCTTCACAGTGCTTTGCAGCCCTCTCTCAGCAGTTTACAGAGTCAGCAAATTGCCCCCAACAATCTGGGTCCTCATTTTGCCCACCTCGGAAGGACAGAAACTGAGTCAACCTTGAGTCTGATGAGATTTGAACTGCCAAATTGCAGGCAGTCAGCAGAAGTAGCCTGCAGTACTGCATTCTAACCACTGCACCACCATGACTCCATATCCCATTATTCTAGGATATATCTGTTTGTGTTATGGCCTGTTGGCCGCCAGCCCCTCCAGCAGTCAAATCAGAGGAGGAAGCAGTGGCATAGGAGTCAAGTTCAACACCAAGACAACCTTGGAGGTCCGAGGGGGAAGAGGGAATGGAGCTGGCAGAGAGAGAGAGGTGGAGCCTGGGCCATCCATCAGCCTTCAGATGGAGAGTCAACAGCCCCCAGGTCTGGAGGTGGCTGATGGGGGAGGAAACAGCTGGGTCCAGTGTCTGATGTGCAGCTGCGCAAAAGGCAGAGGAGAGGAGAGCAGTGGAAATCTATGGGCCGGTTCTTGGAATGGAAAACCCACCGCTGCTAGCAAAGCCCCACCCTGGGGATAAAAGGCAGGGGGTGAAGATGAATAGATGTAGTAGACAGCTATTCATCTTACGGACGGACAGACCGCTGGTGCTCTTAATAAAGGAAACCTTGAGTTAACTTCAGAAAGTGTGTCATGTTTGGGGAGCTGCGTCAGAGCAATTTGCCTTCCTGCGTGAGTTGATCCACCTTGTTCTGGTCACCCTTTCTTTCTGTCTTTCCCAGCATTACACGCTTGTTAAGAAAGCTAGACCTTCACATAATATGTCCAGATATAATGAGTCTGAAGAGCCTTGATAATGCTTGCTGTGAATTCCCAAACATTGCAATCAATAAACACAAGATCTCCTCGTGGCTCAAGCTTCATATTCTTAAACTAATCTAGGGCGGGGGAGCCTTTTGCTCAACCAGGGGTCTTCTAGTGAGATGGGGATAGTCCGGTGCATCCTCTTCATTTTTTGTAAAAAATTTTTTACCTAAAATCTCCTCCCCAGGTGCTTTTCTAGGTGCAAAATGTTCCTTGGAAATGCACGGCTTCAAACTTCTACCCATCCAAAACAAAAACAAAAACAAAAATAGCTCTAGGGGAGAGTTTGGAAAAGAAACAAAAACGAAGGAATCAAGCCAACTTTCTCTGTGGCTTTTTGTTTTTGCTGCTGTGACAAAGCCACAGGCTGCTTTTAGGTGGTTGTGTGTCATTTCAGTGCAAAGCTAAGTATGACAGGACTCCCTGTTGATTTGGTCCATGTGATGCCATCATTAGCCAGAATACGAGCAATCATTATGTGCTACCAACATTAGCTGGTACTTTTTTTTTTTTTTTTTTATAAAAATGAGGGTGGAGGAAGTAGAATATTTGGAGAAGCTACGGGAGGATTGGCTTGCTTCAGTGGTGGTATTCAGCTGGTTCGCACCAGATCGGGAAAACTGGTAGCAAGGATTTGCCGTGGCTCGCCAAACCGCTAGTGAGTTCTGGCCGGCCATGGCCCCTACCCGGTCACCGCTGGCTCGCTCACCCTGCCCGCCTGATGCTGGCCCTTAAGGTATTTCTTTCTTTTTTCCCCCCCTCCCGACAATCAGCTGTTCATATGATCAGCTGTAACTGGATTCCCCTTGCTGAGGCCCAGGAAGGCAAAAAATGGAGGGCGGGGCTGAGCCCCCCTCCATTTTTTGCCTTCCTAAGCCCCAGAGGAGCCTTCTGGGAGCAAAAACACCCCCCTAGAGGCTCCTCTGAGGCCCAGAAAACCCCAAAACCAGGTGGGGGGTGGCTGAAAAAAGCCATGCCCACCCAGTCACAAGGCCACGCCCACCTAGCCATGTCCACCAAGCCATGCCCAGAGAACCAGTAGTAAAAAAAATTTTGAATCCCACTACTAGTTTGCTTGTGGGGAAATGTGCCAGTTTTGGAAGAAGAGGGAGGGAGCCTGCTCCCCCCTCCCCAATTTTAGGTCAAGCAAAGCACTGTGAGATATCAAGACATTGATAGATAGCAAAGGGGATGGATGCTACCTGTGTGGTTCTAGTTTGATATTTAAGCTGCCACAAAGAAAGGGGGAGGAGACAAACTATTATCCAAAGTACCTGAAAGCAAGACAAGAAACAATGGATGGAAACTAATCAAGGAGAGAAGCTACCTAGAACTAAGGAGGAATTTCCTAAGAGTGAGAACAATTAATCAATGGAACAACTTGCCTCCAGAAGGTGTGGATGCTCCATCACCGTAAGATTTTAAGAAGAGACTGGACCGTCACTTGTCTGGGATGGAATAGGGTCTCCTGCTTGTGCAGGGGTTTGGATTAGAAGACCTCAAAGGCCCCTTCCAACTCTGTCCTGACATCACCAACTTGTGGGTTTTTTGTTTATTTATTCATTGGATTTAGAAACTGCTCACCTCACTCACAGACCGACTCTGGGCAGTATGCAATTAAGAACACAGAAACTGAAAATCCACAGAGGTCAATCCTAGGCAGAGACAGATATTTTTCTATCAGGGCACAAAAGAGAAAATATCTGCTGTGAACTTCCACATAGGTGCCAGGATGGGCATCCAGCCAGCAAATGCACAGCTCCATTCAGTTCGCCTAGACTCCATCCCAATAAAAGGAATTACAGGGTCAAAAAAATGAAAGTACACATTTCTCTCATGCCATTATCTTCAATATATGTCTTTTATACACATCATCATATAGCCGAGGCATTTTTTCATAGATTTCCCCCCCCTCCTAATTCCTTCCTGCAACGTGTATACACATTTGCAGACAATCTTTGAGCCAAGCATTAAAGCTTTGCAAAAATTTGGAGAAACAGGGCAAACACGAAGGGTATCTGTGTTCAGATCTGCCTATTATCCTACAAATTGTAAATTGGATTGGTTTTTCAGAAAGGGAAAGGGAAGAAAGCAACGCTGGCCTCATCTTTCATCTATTAAAAGGATACCGTCGCTCAGGAAAAGGTTGAGCGAAAAGGCTTAACAAGAATCTCAATATAAAAGACAACATCTCGTGGACATTTTTATCCCCCCAGAAACCTCATTTATAAAACCAGCCTTAGACTGAAATCATGTTATCTGCCTTTGGAGCAGCATGTGATGAAATTCTGAATGAACCTCTTGGCAATATTTTTTATATTTTTATAGTTTACATATCTGTCTAGACATAGCCACTGCAGCCAGCAGTGAAGAACAGATGCTATTTGTTTTTGTTTTTATTTTTTAAATGAGATAATAAAAGACCCTTCAGTTGCTGTTATTCACGCTGTAGCTTCAGCTCCTTTATTGCTGGTGGACCAGCGTACATCAAGATATTGATTTTGCTTGTGTGTTTGGAATCAACAAGTCTTGAGAACTTCGGCATACAGTATCACTTATGAAATGTTCTTCCTTCTGTTGTCTGCAGCTGGCTTGCCAAGTAATTAGGAAAACAGAAATCTCACCAGGCTGGCTGGTTCAAATATAATTCCCAGCCTCTGTTTACTTAACTGTGGTCTGTTGGAAAAGTCAAAAATGGCTAGCTTCACTCGTACTAAATCATAAACTGTGATTTGAAATCACGGCTGAGTGCTTTACTGAGTCCATTTGGTCTAGTGATCTAGAGATTAAGGCACCAGGCAAGAAACCGAGATTGTGAATTGTAGTCCCACATTAGGCATGAAAGCCAGTTGGGTGACTTTGGACCAATCACTAGGAGATAGTGAGTTCTAGTCCCACCTTAGCCACAAAAGCTGGCTGGGCAACTTTTGCCGATCACCAGGAGATGGTGAGTTCTAGTTCCACCTTAGGCATGAAAATTGGCTGGGTGTCTTTGGGCCAATCACCAGGAGATGGTGAGTTCTAGTCCCACCTTAGCCACAAAAGCTGGCTGGGCAACTTTTGCCGATCACCAGGAGATGGTGAGTTCTAGTTCCACCTTAGGCATGAAAATTGGCTGGGTGTCTTTGGGCCAATCACCAGGAGACAGTGAGTTCTAGTTCTACCTTAGCCATGAAAGTTGAATGGGTGAGTTTGATCCATTCCCCAGGAGACAGGTCAAATGACTTGGCTCTTGGAAACCCTGATTTAATCCAAGATGATTGAGGTTACTTGCCAGTGATTCTCCAAGTCTGGTTTTCTCCATTTTTTTTGCCAGGCAAGAAAGGTGACTAGGATTAGATTTGGAATATTTGAAGTCATTATTAGGCCTGAGGGTGCATGTTAGGGTAATTCAGCTCCAAGGGAGAAGAGCTGTGAAATTCAAGCTTACCGGTAACTTTCAAGCATCTTTGTAGACCCAGTCAAAGCCAATTTGTCCTTAGATGACAGGCACAAGGGCATCTTTATAATGTGCCAGGGTGCCTTTAAAAGAGGTGGAAGGGTGTCCATCTACTCTTACAAACCACCGGGATCAAGATCTTTTCAAATAAGCAATATATATTCAGGGCTGTAATTAAATACATGCAGGAAATAAAATTGCCAGTATTATATCTGCCTTGGAGCCGATTATTTCTCTGCAAACAGCCAAAGGCACACGGATCTGTCAGATAACAGCCGAGTCCTGGCCTTGGGAAATAAATAGCCAGGGACATCAATATGCAAAATAAAGGTGAACAAGTTAAACAGGTACCACATGGGCATCTCCCCACACAGCAGTTCCATTTCCAAGGCATGCAATTGGCATTTTTGCATGTGGCTGAAATCTTTTCCAGGGCCCAGGAAATCCCTCAGCCTGTTTTTAACCCTTCAAGGAATTCAAGGCAGATAAACATCCCTAATATTTCTTCTTCCTATTTTCCCCCTGAACAGTGGGTTGGGATAGGAGAGAGTGACTGGCCCAAAGTCACCCAGCTGACTTTCATGCCTATAGTGGAGCTAGAACTCACAGACTCCTGGTGATTGGCCAAAAGTCACCCAGTCAACTTTCATGCCTAAGACAGAACTAGAACTCACAGGCACCTGATAAGTGGCCCAAAGTTATTCATCTGGCTTTCATGCCTAAGGTGGGACTAGAACTCCCCATCTGCTGGTGATTGGTCCAAAGTCATTCATCTGTCAGGTTTCCAAGGGATGAAATCCATTTTAAAAAGAAAAACACAACAGTCCATCTTCCAAGACAAATTATTTTATTTAGGAAAGCATCAAATTGGCAAAGTCCATGGTAATTCCGGATCGGACAGAATCCAGAATTACCCCACATATTAGAAGTTAGAAATAACCCCCCCAAAAGTCACATTCTCCAATAGAAGTAATTCAACGTTGCTTGATGTCATAAATCTCCACCTCCAGTGCCTAGGCATGGACAGCTCATTTCCCATGGGAAGAAGAACCACCAAGCCAAAACAACTCTCTCTATCTCCACTCCTCCCCCCTTAGGAATGTGGTAAGCTTGAAACCCTTCCCCCCATGACTGCCAAAGATAAAGTAAGACAAAAAAAATATATTAAGCCTAACTAAAATGGCTACACATATATCAATACCGGGCTTGACATGATCTGGCTTTCATGCCTAAAGTGGGACTAGAGCTCTCCATCTCCTGGTGATTGGCCCAAAGTCACCCAGTTTTGCAAAGCTTCCCTCTCCCCACATTCATTGCATATACATTCCTATCTTTCTTCTGCGACTTCAAGTCATTTCACGGGAAAAGGGGGTGAGGAGTTTTGTCCTGCTACTTTTATCTCCCTAAGACAGGTCCCAACCACGGTCCATGGATCGGTACGTCCGCGGAACAAGTCCTACCGGCGCTGGCGCTGGGCGCCGCCATCTTTTTGATGAAAGTGCTTCCGGTGAGCTTTTCCGGAGAAGCTCACCGAAGCACGTTTCATCAAAAAGATGGCGGCGCTAGCTCGTGAGCTTTTCCGGTAGAAAGCCATTTCTACCCGGAAAAGCTCACCAGAAGCGCCATCTTTTGATGAAAAGTGCTCGGTGAGGTCACCAGAAGCACTTTTTCATCAAAAGATGGCGGCCAGCTGATACCGTACCGGGCAGAAAAGGTTGGGGACCACTGCCCTAAGAGGTAATTGGATTGAGAGAAAGAGAGGATCAAAATCACCTGGGAATTCTAGGATCAAGTAGAGATTTCTCTTGTCTCTCTCTCTCTCTCTCTCTCTCTCTCTCTCTCTCTCTCTCTCTCTCTCTCTCTCTCTCTCCTCCTCCTCTCTCTCTCTCTCTCCTCCTCTCTCTCTCTCTCTCCTCCTCCTCTCTCCTCTCTCTCTCTCTCTCTCTCTCTCTCTCTCTCTCTCTCTCTCTCCTCCTCTCTCTCTCTCTCTCATACCCCCCTCTCTCTCTTACCTCTCTCAATATCAAAATGCCTAAGCTGGCTTATATCTGGTTCGCTTCTGTCTCCTTCCTTACAACTACCTTCCCCTCCCCTTTCTCTCTACTCATCCTATTTTTTCCCAGGAGATCCTGGCTCTCCCGAGACAAGCCAGCTCTTTATGAGGATGGCTCACTCATTCCTTGTTGGATTTTAATTTTGGCTTTTCTCTCAGGGGGATGTACAGACCTGAACACTTTCTGATCAGATTACAGAAGCTTCTAAATCCACGGGGGCAGCTACCTGGTTGGACTGGAGGGGGCAGGGCTCCAAAAATCCCAATTCTGGACCCAGTTTTGGCCAAAACAGGTTCATTGGTTTATCTAGTTCAGCAGGGTGATTTCTCTGGATGCGCAAACAGATGTTTTACCATGCTTCCTTCTTAATAATAGTAGCCAAATTATGTAAATCGTTGTTCATTGCAAGGAGTGGAGTTAAGCAGTTCATGCTTGTATATTATGCCTTATCATCATGAGTTTTCCTTGGGGTTCCATCAACTTAATGATTGTGGTTTGTCAACTGTGCTTTATGGCACAGTATTCTATGGGGGTGATCCAGCCGTCGTGTCTTATTCAACAAACTGCCTTGGAAACAAACCGTAATGTTGTAGGCAAATCTCACCTCGTCATCAAATGAGGAGAAGGCAGTGACTTGGAATGCATGACAGAAAAATTAGATTATTTCTGGATGCCAACCAAAAATGTCTAAATATCAACCTAGAACTAAGGAGAAATTTCCTGACAGAGAGAACAATTAATCAGTGGAACAACTTGACTCCAGAAGTTGTAAATGCTCCAACACTGGAAGTTTTTAAGAGGAGATGGGACAGCCATTTGTCTGAAATGCTATAGGGTTTCCTGACTAAGCAGGGGGTTGGACTAGAAGACCTCCAAGGTCCCTTCCAACTCTGTTATTCTATTTTTTTTCTGCCAGGAATTGCCAATTATGAGCTAAGAAAATCAGATGATCTTAAGGAATGTCCAGGAATGATGTTGCAGGTAGTCCTTGAGTTACAACAATGTTTAGTGACCATTCAAAGTTAACAATGGCATTGAAAAATAACCTATGACCCTTTTTCACACGTAATGGCCGCTGCGGCCTCCCCGTAGTCACATGATCACAATTCGGATGGTTAACCATTGACTCATATTTATGACGGTTCCGCATGTGATTCCCTTTTTGTGACCTTCTGGCAAGCAAAGTTCGTGGGGAAGACAACAGTGATTCCCTGAACAACTGTGGAAGAAGAACGTTTGTAAACTGGGGCAAAACCCACTTAACCCCTGTCTATTAGCAACAGACATTTTGGGCTCCACTGCAGTCATAACTAGAGGACTACTGAGTACCCTTGGCTATCCGGATCCTCAAAGCAAGATGCTACTTAGGGAATGAGCCATGATAAGTACATTTACTAATTGTTTAAAATCTTTTTTTTAAAGACTGCAACAAGTTGGGGAAATTAGAGAGATTTGAGTGAATTTTCAGACGGAAATTGGTTTAAACTTACAACATAAGCAGTGTGAAAACACCAGTCCTTGGCATGTGATTTGATGGGGAGTGTTTAACTTCCATCTAAGATGATGTTTTAAAGTTGCCAAAGATCTGATTTTTCCCCTCCGATGAATTGTAAACATTCAGTTTCAAGTTCAGAGTTTCGACCGCCACACTCAGTAGGAAGCGTTTAGTTTGAAAGACAGCAATTTTAGACTTGCCAACTTTTCTGAACTGTTGTGATTTTGGCAGATAATCAGATTCTCAAGCATCAGAAATTGCTGAACACTGTCAAATATTGATATAGTTGCTAGTTGGTTTTTTGTTTATTTATTAACTGCATTTTTCTCCCTAACATTTGGCGCATGGGTGTCTTCTGGGAATTTAGAAGATTACAATGATTTGTTTTAGTAGATTATCAGATAGTTTTGCATGATACTGGGAACCAAAAATATCCTGAAATTCATTTTTTTGAATACTTCTTCTGAACTATACCAAACGTGGGGTTTTTTTTATTCTGGTAAAGCTATATCAAAAAAAAAAAGCACATTTTTAAAAATCAGCCTGGCCCAATATTCCTGCAGCAATTCAGTTTCTTCCTTAAATATTTTGCCAGGAACACCTGACCAAACATTTTGCAATTCATAGGGGTCTTTCAGAGAGTGAATCAACTTAGCAGAAATATTAAATCCTTGCACTGGCCAAGTAGGATTTCTTCCCACCTACCCATGCACCCTCTTTTCCATTAGAACAGTTGCAAATTGAGGGGATAAGCAGAAGGCAACATTCCAGAGCTGAAACCCCAAAGTTAAGCCTACAGTAGACAGATGATGAAGGTGGAACAAAGAGGTTTTGGAGTCTTGGCGGGCTGTGGCTTCTGTCATTGATTCAACCGGTTTTAAGCAGCAGGGGAAAAGAAATGGATTGTAAATTGCTGATTATTTCATCTGGTAACACCTGAGACTGTAGAGAGTCCAGCTCCCTGGGCTTTCTATTCTAGAAATGGTGAGTGAGAGAAAGCCAACTTAAACTTAGAAGAGTTTTTGCTCAAAGGAGAATATTTGTAGCTCTGGATTGGAATGAAGAGTCCTTGGTGACTGTCCAGCTCTGAGTTGGGTTGTTTTTTGGCAAATGTTTCATTACCCAAACTATCACATCATCAGTGCTAGAAGGGAGTGGGGTTTACAGGGAGGAGGAGGAGGAGGAGGAGGAGGAGGAGGACTGTAGAGTCCTTGGAGCTCCCTAAGCTTGATCGTTTCTGGCAGATGTTTCATTACCCAAACTAGGTCACATCACCATGTTTGGGCAATGAAACATCTGCAAGAAGACAATTAAGCTCAGAGAGCACCAAGGACCCCACAGTTTTGCTCAGAGCATAGGAAGCCTAACACATCCTTATATTCCGGCAGACATTGTAGTTGCAGGTGGGGTGTGCCTTTTGTGGTTTCAAATCCAAATCTAACAGAAAAAAACAACTGTCCTGATCCCACAATAAATTGGGATTAAGCCTGATGAGTTTAACGGGCTCTTCCAATGCAATTGTTGCATTTGCACCAACATCTGAGATGAGGCTAAAAGACAGTAAATTTTATTTCATTTTTGGTTCAGTGGGTTGAGGTAACCCGGTCTTTATTTTAGTATGATGTGTGTGTTTCTGGCCATCCCATGAAGCCACAATGTGGTTCCACATCCCAGTAGATATCTTAGGAAGGTCTACAAGGTTGGTTGGGCAAAAGAATGGGGGTGGGGGTGTTAAAGTCCTGCAATGACAGCCCAAGAATGTTTGATATCATGAGTCTTGCAAAGAGAAAACCAAGGTTGATCTAATAAGCCCTCTTCAGATAGCTAAAGAGGAGGAGGTCAGGACCTCCCCTGTCTCATCTTAGAGCGTAAAACATGAAATAATGGTCTTAGTTGTTGCAGGAAGGCGGGTTTTAATTGGATCTTCTGAACATTTCATATTGGTAAGAATAACGTTCACAGTTAGCCAATTACCAAAGGAGATAGTGAGTTCTCCTTGTTAAGATGTGTCAGAGCACAAGAGCTGATCAGGCTGCCGCACCCGGGAAGAATTTAAACCTGAAGTTTTTAATTTGGATGCCGGCCCTGAGCAGGGAGTTGGACTGAATGGGGTAGTAGGTAGACCTTGTCAGCTCTTGGATTCCACATTTTTCGATTGCTAAATGCCTCCTCAAAGACAGGCACCGTGCAATCAGGGCAATCAGATTTCTCATGGAAGGCGTTTCACAGATGCAGGTGGGCTCCGTATCTGCATGCATGAGTCAGGTTTCGGGCATGAGATTAAGTCTGTCTTGTTTTTCATAAGGAAAGAACTGAGTTAATCTTACGCCCGAAAGCTAGCTCATACATGCAGATATGTAGCCCACCTGCATCTGTGAAATTCCTTCCATGAGAAATCTATTTTTTTTTCTTCCCTCTCCTTGCACAGCTTGTTAAATGCAGCACATATGTGTTTGTTTCTCTGTGTGCAGCTGGGTTCTGTTTTCTCTGTCTCTCTATAAAGTCAACAGTTTCAGATTTGGTCTACATCCAAAGATTCATTGATGTGAACCTCATCTGAATTTGTTCTAACTGGTTCTGTTTAGTACAGGATGTCAAGGAATCTGAAACGTACAAAAAATAATACACCATTTGATGTCCAGAACCTCCTTCTGAAAACTAATCCCCTTCCTGACATCTAAGTTAGATATTCAGACAATTTTCCATACCAGTTCGAGGTAGGGAAACTGCTCAGTTCCTTCCTTCCTTCCTTCCTTCCTTCCTTCCTTCCTTCCTTCCTTCCTTCCTTCCTTCCTTCCTTCCTTCCTTCCTTCCTCCCTCCCTCCCTCCCTCCCTCCCTCCCTCCCTCCCTCCCTCCCTCCCTCTGTCAGTGTTCCAAGTAACAACCTCCAAAGAAAGAGACTCCAATATATCATCTTCCCAAAGATCCACTTCATTAGAGATGTCATATTGGCACATCCGGGGAAAACCCGAATCCAGAGATTTTCCATAACCCAAAGAAAACCCAAAATCCAACCCCTGCACCCAATTGTCCATCACATTGTCCAATCCTCACTTCTTCAACTGGAGAACTACCCCCAGTCACTCCCCTCCAGGTGCAGGGTAACATGTCCTTGACTTTCTGAGAAAGGAATGTTGTTGTGACTAATCTTCCACCACTCCTTGAAATCCCCCCTCCCAAATTCCCAGGCACTGAATGTGGCAGCCCAGAAGCCTCAAAGAAAAAATGGCTTCCAAACCGACACTCTCCTTCCCTCCCTCCCTCCCATTGCCTTTGTCAGAAATGGTTGAGTTGGCACCCTCTCTACCAAAAATCCAGTTTTATTTACCTGATTTATTAAAGAAATGCCAAGCCTCTTGAAATTACTTTCTTAGTAATTATTGGCTGTTCCCCCAAAGAACCATTAATTAGAGTTTTCAAAGATGGCCTTTTATCCATTCTGCACAATGCAAGGCTTGATACCCATGAGGAAAATGTTGAAGGTCTATATCAACGCTTTCTTGAATGTCTTACCTTTCAGTCAAGTATTATTTCCAAAGTGGAAGAAGCAGCGCTGTTTCCTAGGCTCCATAACTGATATTATAGGAAGTTGGTAAATCTGTAGGACACTTATTTACCTCTGAACATGGTTTGTATTACGTTGAAGGACACGCCATTCCTGTAGGACAGAGATGGGGAAAAAAATAGGAGATTGTAGCTCATGGGCATAAGCCTAATTTCACCAGATATGAGGATCATAAAGCTTCATCCCAAAAGTGATTTTTTTTAAGGGCAACTGGATGTTGTCTTTCCTTGAAGACATTTTGCTTCTTATCCAAGAAGCGTCTTCAGTTCTGCAGAGCTTCCTGGATGAGAAGCCGAATGTCTTCAAGGAAAAACAAAGTCTAGTTGCCTTTTGAAAAACCATGACCTGGATGACTTGAGAATCTCCATAGACATAACTTATCGGGTTCATCTATGCCTTCAAAGAAGCTGTGGAATGATGTGGAATATAATTATCCCAAAGATTTAGGGAAGCAAGCAGAAAGAATAGACTCATCTTTGAAATGTTACCGTAGAAGATATTGTTTTTAGACTATGACCTTTTTTTGCAAATAGGAAACTTTAAGATGATTCCTATTGATCTCAAGAACTTCAATCAGAGACCTGAATTCTGCATTAGGGGCAGAATTCACCAACTACATGAAAGTATTTTCACATTTGTAAATGATGGATGAATAGGAATTGAGACCACCGATGTCACAATAGTTTCATTTTTCAGTGAGAAAGAGAGCTCTTTCCCTCTGTGGTTCTCTAGCATGAGGTGGATCATAGGAGAGGCATAATCTCTCAAGTGAGAACCTCTCAACAATCAATGTCTTTCAATACTTCTTCATTTTGCTACCTTGGTTCTCCTGCAATGCAATGAAACAACCCAAGAAAAAGAGAAACTGGATAGAATTGAGATGTGTACCCAATGTTATCCAGATAAGAATTTAGGTAATGGGCGTGTTCAATAATTGGGAATGCTTCATAATTTAACAAAGAGCTTTGAACTCCAAACCTTGGTAAGCAGCTTATTGTCCACGTAATTACAATGTTCCCAATTAGTTATACATTCATAATCAAACAACCTGGAGATGCTATTTTTGAATCATATTTATATAGATCGTGCTGCAGGATATTTCAAAGATATTGGAGGGGGTTTAGGTGTTGTTGTTCTAACCAAATAAATATTCCATCTTCCAATTATTGTTTAATTGCAAAAAACCTGGAGCCCATGTGACATTGAAGAGATCCCATGATGGCATGTAGGTGCCTCAAATGATTTCGAGAAATTGCACCTGACTTTTAACGTGATGGAGGGAAAAATTGTACAAGCAATATTCCTGTTAACTCAATTGAATTAATTTTAATTAGATATAAATGTCAATTCAATTGCATCCCTATTAATTAAATTGGCTTGGTCCCACTCGTATCTTTGTCAAATCAACTTAATTTGGGCAGATTTGTTCCTGGCATGCCATGTGAAGGGCAAGTGAAGCTCTTTGCTCGAAAAAAGTTTGCTTTTGAGCATCCAAGACTGAGGTCAAAACTGAGAAAGCCACCATGGCATAGTGGTTGATGTAAGATCCAGGAGATTTAGATTCTAGATCTAGATTCAAGTCCATTCTCAACCTTGGATTCTTACTGGGTAACACTGGGCCAGATAGAGACCAAAAGTAATAAATGCATCATTATGAACATAACCAACTAACTCAACTCTTCTAGTTCTCATCCTCATGCTGTTAATTAATTATTTTATCCACTGAATTTTGGGGCTGTGCCTCTAGTGAGTCAATGGGTGGAAGGAAGGTCTCTTTGAATCCTTGCTGTGATCTTTTCTGAACTTGGTTGTTTGCTTGCAGACATTTCATTACCCAACTAGGTAACATACATAATCAGTGCTAGTGAGCATGGAACAATAAACTCTACACTCCTTTGTGAGGATGTAACCTAGTTTAGAGAAGCAACCTAGAACTAAGGATAAATTTCCTGGCAGATAGATTAATTCATCAGTGGAACAATTTGCCTCCAGAAGTTGTGAATGCTTCAACATTGGACATTTTTGGAGGACTTCCGGTTTGAAGGGCTTCGGTGACAGACAGATATCCGCGATTGTGCGTGGTTTCTGTCTGGGCTCGCCGCTGGAGCGCCCCAAGCCGGCTGGTTTCGGGGCTAAGCCACCCCGTACAGGTGGTGAAGAGGGGGGAGACTGCCAGCAGGGTTGAGGAGAGCCGCATCTCTCCTCCTCAGCTGGCCATTACTCCCATTCCCGAAGGCAGTTGCAGCAGTGGTCAGAAATGGCCACCACAAAGGAGAACTCGACCTGAAAAGAATGTGCAGGAGGAAGATAAGAAGTGAAAGTTTTGGCTGACCGGGTAAAACTGTAAAAGCAACAACTAAGGTACCCTGGAATTTAAACTTACAAAAAATAACATCGCTCCCAAAGAAGAGTCAGAAGCAGCGAAGGAAAGTGAAAAGGGAAAGGTTTGGCTTTTTTCCCCTTCTCTCTCCTTCCCTATACTGACAACTAAGAGACTTAAATAAGAAATCGGAAAAATCCGCTTTGACATCACTATTCTATCACTATGACATCATCAATGAAGCTGAAAATAAAACAAAATGCCAAAGGGATAATAAAGATTTCTGGACATTAAAATTTTTCTTTTTCATAAGCAGGAAAGGAGAGAAAAAGAATAAGGGCAGGATCTGGAAGAGAGAGGAGACTGCCTGGAATTAAAAAGAATTAAAACTTCAACAACTAAAAGATACATTTTAACTGAAACTTTGCAACTAAATAATAACCCCAGGAAGAGAAAGTGAAAAAAAAGAGCAAAAAAGAAACAGCTTGCGTGTATTTGGATTATTTGGTGATCTTTGGATTCTTGATTATTATATTTGAATGACTAAAATCAATCAGGTGGTTGTTTAAAAATTTATACAATGGCACCACTTCTGGATGAATTGAAAATGGAACTTAAAAAGTACAAAGAAGATGTACAAGAAGGGAAGGGTTCTTTTGGCTTCGTTTTTCAATTCTTAGAAATGGAGATTTGGAACTATGAGAAACAACAAGAAACGACTGCAAAACAAGAAGACTGGGACAAAGAAGAAGCCATCTTTAATGAACAAGTAATTTTATATGGGGAAGAAAAGGGAAAGGGGGGAAAGAGAATGGAGAATTTAAGACTTAAAAAAACAACCAAAGAAAAGAAAAATAATTCAAAAAATAAGTATAATACTGGAAAGCAACAGAAAAGGGGAATACAGAAGAGAGAAATAGAGGTAGAGAGACAAGGGGATAAAAAGGGGAGAGAGAAGAAGAGAGGGAAGAAGGAAAGGAAAAGAAATTACAAAGGACCAGAGCAAGATATAAAGAAACAGGACCTATTTAGAGATAATGGGTGAAAATCTAACTGAAAAAGGGATTCTGTAAAGGTACATAAGATTGTATTGTTATATTAGTAATAGAAATAATTTTAGAAAATTGGAAACAACGTATGATTAAAATGAGGGATAAAATAGTTAGTGTAATTTAGTGAAATGTTTGTGAATAAAATAAGTGAAATAAAATACATGAGAAAATTGAATTAGGAAGGAACGGGAACATTTTAATTAGTTAATGTTTTATAAAATATAAGTGAAGAGGGGGGGAAATTAACTATGGAAAGCTTATAATTGTTCCCATAGAAGTATGATATTTAATTGAAAAGTAATGTTAAAGATGTTAAGACTTTAATGAATATTAATATTAATGATAGAATTGTATTGGAATGGAATGTTGTTTTAATTATATTATACATTTATAATTTTTTCTTTTTAAAAAAATACAGTGTGTATTTTAAGAATGTACCAAGCAGAATCCGAATAGCAGTTATGTATTATATTGAATGTTACAACTTTAGGGAAAAGATATAAAGGCATCATACTCCAATCAGTAACTACAGGAGAAATTAAATTTTGTTTAATGAGAAAAGATAATAGATAATTGAAACAGGACAGACAAAAAATATAAATACAATGATTTGAATTGAGATGAGATAATTAAAATAAAATTGAGAAAATTAAAAGAGGGGAGAAGCTATGCAGAAAATGTAAAATAGTAATAAGATATGGAATAGAATATAAAAATGAGCATGAACCTGAATTTGTGTCTGTACGAAGAAATGTAATCCGGGATTACTCTACTTTCAAAAAAGATATTTTATTTGTATTTTTTTTCTCTTTGTGAAAACTCAAATAAAATTTACAAAAAAAAAAAAAAACATTGGATGTTTTTAAGAAGCAATTGGATAAATATTTGTCTGAAATGATGTAGGGTTTCCTGCTGGAGCAGGGGGTTGTAATAGAAGACCTCCAAGGTTCCTTCCAGCTCTACTATTCTGTTAGTTTGGTGCTGAAACATTGTCAACATTCCAGAAAACAACTCCAATAAATAACTCTGAGATGGACATGTTCTCAAAGTTTCCTTTTATTAGAATAGTGAACTGGCACATCTGGGAAATCCCGAATCTGAAAATTCTGGGCTTTCCTCCAATAAGTAAAAAATTACAAATCCACCCCCTGCATCCATCATTCCATCACATGCCCCAATCACCATCTGTCCCAATTTGAGACATTCCTTCAAGCACTCATCACTCAGGTGCAGAAATTACATGACCTTGACTGTAAAGAAGAATGCTATTATGTCTAACCACATACGCTCCATAATATCCCCCCTCCCATCTTCCCAAGCACAAGAATGTGGCAGCATGGAAGCTTCTGGTGCTAACATGGCTTCCAAAACTGACAAACATTTCCAAGCAGACATGAAGCTGAGAAAGCACCAAGGACTCCACAGTTCAACTGTGAGCTACAGATGAATTCTCTTCTATACGAAAGTCCTTATCTAGTGTAGGGAGACATTTAATGGTCCGGGTTGTGTCTTTATTCTGTTAATCAGTGCCAAAGTGGACGCATTGACCTTATGGATATTGTTTAATTAAGCTTATCACTACAGTCCCAATCTCGCTCCCCAATGGACAATAGTAGCTAATTCAATATCTTCTCTTTAAGGATCCTCACCATAAATGCCAGGGGTTGTAATTCACTGCCAAGAACCTCCCACCCAACTCTTCTATATGAAGCAAGGATGTCCTGGAAGGGACCATTGGACTTTTGTCTATTCTGACAAGTCATTGCACTTGTTGACATAACTTTGGGGGGAGGGGAGGAAATGCAGCCATCAAAAATGTAAATTTGATGTTGAACGATACTCCCAAATTAATATTACAGAATTTGATGTTTTATGGGGAGGGGGGAACCTATCCTATGTCTATTGAACCTAGGGTCCAGGAAAGAGAGTTATTTTACATAGATGAAAGAAAAGTTAAATAGTTAATTCAAGAAATGTGTTCCCATTGATTTTTGAAATGTCATTACACTGTAAAAATGAGAATTTGCACAAGATATTTTTATATGGATTAGATGTAATAATAAATTGAGGACTGAGATCTGTATTAATATTCTATAGATTTTTTTTTTCCTCGTTTCCTTCATTTAGCTTTAGTTCACTTAAGCCTTTCTGGTTAATTTCCTTTCTGACTGCATAATCACTGCATTATTATTATTAATATTCTCTGCTGTTTGTTATACGTTGGAGAAAGAAAAATGTACAGGTTTCTACCTGTGACAAATGAAATGAAATCAATTAGATGTTGGAACAACTTCTATCTGGCACCTGTTCATGCTTTCTTACTCATTCCAGATGCTGCTTCCTTTTAACATTTGATACACTTGGCACGGCTATCCTGACAATCCAACCATCTCAGGCTCCAGCATAAACATTAATTAATTAATTAATTAGCTAAATAATTAACATGCTGCCCATCTCCCCATCAAGCAGCTGGATTTTGGATGCATGTAATAATCTACCAGCTGATTCTGAAAAAAGAAAAAGAAAGTTACATCTAGATCTGAAAATAGAAGGGTTCCTCTCCCTCTTCTGCTCCACAATAACAGTCTTCAACTTTCTCTCTCTCTCTCTCCCTCTTTCTCTCTCTCTCTCTCTCTCTCTGGCATTAAAGATGCATCAGATTCAAAAAATGCAAGGTCTGGTCCTCTCCCTCTTCCATTTGGTCTTTCATTTGGGAAGGGAAAGAAGAGAGAGGAGAAGGGAGGAGGGGAGAGGCAAAGGGAGGTGAGAGGAGAGAGAGAGAGGGAGAGGGGGAGGAGGAGAGGGAGGAGGGGAGGGAGGAGAAGAGGAGAGGGGAGGGGAGGAGGAGAAAGGAGAGGAGAGGAAAATAGAAGGGAGGGAGGGGAGAGGAGAGAGAGAGGCAAAGGGAGGTGAAGGGAGGAGAGGGGAAGGAGAAGAGAGGAGAAGAGAGGAGAAGGGGAGGGGAGGAGGAGGAGGAGGGAGGAGAGGAGGAGGGAGGAGGAGAAGGAGAGAGAGGAAAATAGAAGGGAGGGGAGAGGGAGAGAGGAGAGGCAAAGGAGGTGAAGGGAGGAGAGGGGGAAGGAGAAGAGAGGAGAAGAGAGGAGAGGGAGGAGGGAGGAGGAGGGAGGGAGGAGAAGAGGGAGGAGAGGAGGGGAGTGGGGAGAGGAGAGGCAAAGGGAGGTGAAGGGAAAAGGGGAGAAGAGAAGAGAAGGGAGGTGAGGAAAAATAGAACGGAAAGGGAGAAGGAAGGAAGGGAAGGCAAATGAAAGGAAAGGAAAGGAAAGGAAAGGAAAGGAAAGGAAAGGAAAGGAAAGGAAAGGAAAGGAAAGGAAAGGAAAGGAAAGGAAAGGAAAAAACTGTGGGCTTTTCAGGGATCTAAAACTCAGAATTCCTTCAATTGGCAGGGGTGTTTTTTTCTAATACCCTCCAAATCCCCCTGAAAATAATAACCAAGACTAAATGATCAGGGGGCACATTGCTTTGGCCACTTTTGAAGCAAGATGTTCAACACCCAGCAAGTCAATTAGATATCCTCAATAAAGAGGAAAGAAACCCCCTCCCCCCCAAAAAGAGCGTGTCGCATCTTTTAGCAACTATAGCTCCGTCTTTTAGCTTGCATATCACCCTAGTTGATCCAAAGGGCTTGATGTTTTTTTTCTTTTATCTGCTAGCAATTTACAGCCAAACAACAACAAAAAAACCACCCAACAGCAACCTGACAATGTTCAAAGTACTTTCCTTACGGAGAAGGTGCAAGGAAGTTCTCCCTTTCAGGACGATTGGGGCTGGTGGGAAGAGAGGCTGGTGTCATAGGAGGCTCTGACATTCAAGGGCATAAGGAAAAGCAGGCATGTAATTATATGATGTAATTAAATGATTAAGATTGAAGTGAAATCATTCTTAAGAAGCAAGGCTGGGGTTGTTTACTTGGGGAAAGGAGGCAGAAGAGAAATGGAAAGGAGGAAGGGAGGGAGATGTTATTTTAAGAAAAAACCAGGTTGCAGAAGCTCATCCAGGCAACCCTTAGACGAGGGAGAAAGCCTGGAATGATAGACGCAGGTAACATTGAAAACCAAGGGAGTTATTTGTTTGCAATTATAGAATCATCAATATTACAACAGCTGAATTCACGCAAGGTATGATAACCTGGTTACTGATTTAAACAGGGAGGGGGAAGGGGTGAAACACCGATGCTTTGAATGATAAGCGAGCCAAGCAACTGGATGCAGGTGAGTGTGTGAAACGACCCCAAACTGAGCGTAATTAACCCTAACTATGGGGTCCTTGGTGTTTTCTGAGTTTGGTTGTGATCTGACAGTTGACCCAACTAGGTAATGTCATCAGCACTACAAAGGAGTAGGGTTTGGGGAGGGGGGGAGGAGGAGGAGGAGGAGGAGGAGGAGGAGGAGGAGGAGGAAGATAATGGGATCCTTAATGTTCTCTGAGCTTGGTTGTTTTTTTTGCAGATGTTTCATGGCCCAACTAGGTAACATCATCAGTGCTGGAAGGCAGAGGAGTTTAGGCAGAGGAGGACATCTGTGGAATTCTTGATGCTTTCTGAGTTTGGTTATGTTCTTATAGAGGTTTATTACTCCACTAGGTAATGTCATCAATACTACAAAGGAGTGGGGTTTGGGGAGGGTAGGAGGAGTCCTCCTGTGAAGTCCTTGGTGCTCTCTGAGCTTGGTGGTTTTCTTGCAGATGTTTCATGACCCAACTAGGTAACATCAGCAGTGCTAGAAGGGATAGGGGGTTGTGGAGAGGAGGAGGTGGAGGTGAAGGTAGAGGATGACCTCTGAGCTTGTTGTTTTCTTGCAGACATTTCATTACCAAACTAAGTATCATCATCCGTGCTAGAAGGGAGTGGAGTTTACATTCTGTATAAATTGTGCACATCCCCCTTTTCCCCATTCGTCAAGAAGCTTCACTGGCATGGCTTGGTCTTTGAAGCCAACCAAAACTTGGAAGACCTCTTTCTTCTCTCAGTTCTTCAAATCACACTCATTATTATTATTATTATTTTGCCCTCTCAAATTTGGACGTCTCCCTCCTCTTCCGTTTGCACTTATGACCTGGCCATCTTTATCCCACCCAGACACTTACTTAGTTTGCCACAGCCTGCCTAGATGAGGCTACTAAATTCTACAGATTCTTCTACAAATGCTCATGGCCATTTCATCAATCTGCTTGCCTCTCCCTGTCTATCAAATCTCAGAATCCAACTCTCTCGATCCTTCACTGCTGTTCTTGAAATCACAATAGGTATTCTGTCACTCAGCCTCTCCGAATGCCACATTTCTACATATTTCTTACTTTCTTAGCTTTGATTGGCTGGATGTTTTTATTACTTGTTCTCTCCCGCTTCATCAGTGCTAAAGAATCTTCCAGTGAGTCACATGCTAAATGACTTTTCCTCTAAGGTTATTTCTCGCTTAATGGGAGCGTAGGAGATCTGTGCATTTAAAAACATGAGTCTGACACAGCCAGATGGGAACATGGTAATCTGGTTTTGATGAGCAAAATAGGTGAATGGAGAAGAGACACTTGGAGGAGGTGTCTGTACAGGTTAGGTGAAACCTGGCTCGAAAACAGTAACAGTGAGATGGACCTTGGAGACCTAGTGGATGATCATTAAAACATGAACCAATTATGTGTGGCAGCAGCCAAAAATGCTAACACAATCCTTGGTTGTATAAACAGAAGCATAGCGTCAAAATCACATGACGTATTAGTACCACTTTATAAAACCTTGGTAGGGATGTGGTGGCTCAGTGGCTAAGATGCTGAGCTTTTCTATCAGAAAAGTCGGCAGTTCGAATCCCCAGCACCGCGTCACGGAGTGAGCTCTCGTGACTTGTCCCAGCTTCTGCCAACCTAGCAGTTCGAAAGCACGTAAAAGTGCAAGTAGAAAAATAGGGACCCCTTTGGTGGGAAGGTAACAGCGTTCTGTGTACCTTCAAAGGTGATTAGTCCTTTAGCCGGCCACATGACCACAGAGCGCTGGCTCTTCAGCTTTGTAACGGAAATGAGCGGCACCCCCTAGAGCTGGAAAAGACTAGCACGCATGTGTGAGAGGAACCTTTACCTTATAAAACCTTGGTAAGGCCACACCTGGAATACTGCATGCAGTTTTGGTCACCACACTGCAAAAAAGATTATGAGTCTTTGGAAAAAGTTCAAAGAAGAGCAACTAAGACAAAGCCCGGAAGACTAAAACACATGAAGAACAGTTGCAGGATTTGGGTTTGGCTAGTCTAGACCAAAGAAGGACTAAGGGGGGCGTGATAGCAGTCTTCCAATATCTCAGGGGCTGCCCCAAAGAAGAGGGGGTCAAGCTCTTCTCCAAAGCACCAGAAGGCAGGAAAAAGAAGCAATGGATGGAAACTAATCAAGGAGAGAAGCAACCTGGAATTAAGAAGAAACTTTCTAACAATGAGGACAATCAACCAGTGGAATGGCTTCCCTTCGGAAGTCATGGGTGCTTCATCACTGGAGGTTTTTAAGAAGAAACTAGACAGCCACTTATCTGAAATTCTCCTGCCTGAGCAGGGGGTTGGACTAGAAGACTTCCAAAGTCCCTTCCAGCTCTATTCCGATTGATTGATCGACAATCTGGCTTTTCTTTATAATCATCAGTCAGGCTGATTGGGAGCCCGAAGCGAAGACAAAACACCTTGGTTGAAAGGGACTGTGGGAGGATGTCCGAGGACGGAGGCCTCACCCTCTTGTGGTTCGCCAGAAGTAGGTGGGGACGGCTGAGGTCTCAGAGAGCGAGGACTCAGGTGAAGGGCCTGCGTGGGATGCAGGGATGGGGCCAGGACCATCAGGGAGTGGAGTGCTGCCTTCGGAGATGGTGGAGGCTGGCAGCAGTGATGAAGAGGACCCCGAGGAGCCTGTGCCCAGTGTGCATGTGCACTGGGCTGCTTGAAGGAGAGAGCAGCTGCAACAGCACGGGCGACTTGGGAGTAAGGCTGCAAGGTAATGGCCCCTCCCTTAAGAGATCAAAGCCAGCTGAGAAACCGGAGTTCTTTGCAGGAAGCAAAGAAGTTTTTGCACTCAAGCCTTGCGGACATTCAGATTATCTTAGTTGGTGTTTGGAGACTCTTTGTGTTTGAAATATTTCTTAGTAACTTTATCTAGTGTTCCTGGCAGCCTTGCACAAACTTGGCAAGGCTCGTTCTTATCAGAGACAATGAGTTTGAAACAGCCTTTTAATCGCGAAGGAACGGAATTCGTAAAGAATCATTAAAAAGGTTTTGCTGTTACCTCCGTTTCGTGTTTGTTTCCTTGGAACAAAGTTTGGGTCAGAACACCCCTCTCTCACACACACACACACACCGACTTCTCCTCCTTGAATGGAGCCAACCCCTTTCCAGGTAGCTCCTGTGGCAGACCCGGAGTCTAAACGCTCAGATCTATTGACATTGTATCTTGTCAGGCTCCAGAGCATCCGTAATTTTTTTGCTCCTTTTGATCAGAGGATGCCTGGTGACAAGACTGAACTTGTACCATTTCAAGGCTAGCCTGATAAAGATCAAAGAAAGGGGGAAGCTTTCAACGCTTGCGGGGGGCCCCGTTGAAACAGAGGCACATTTACTCGTCAAGGATCAAAGCCCGCCAGATGCTAGAAAGACTGCGCACGCCTGGCTTTTGAGCACCTAAAGCAGAGCAAAATACACATCGGTTTACCGAAATCCTGGTGGACCATTGCATATGGCTGATGGGTTAAGCTTGATCACAGGATTTATTGATTTGATTTGATTTGTCAATCACTTACAAGATAAGAGGTATAAGTCAGGGGTGGGATTCAAATAATTTAACAACCGGTTCTCTCCCCTAATGATTTCTTCCAACAACCAGTTCACCAAACTGCTCAGAAAGTTAACAACCGGTTCTGTTTAACCAGTGTGAACTGGCTGAATCCCACCACTGCTATAAGTATAAACATGAATAAGAATACCGGAAATAGGTACGAATAAATGGTGACAATAGGACAGGGACGGTAGGCACGATGGTGCACTTATGCACGCAAATATTTCCTTTTTTACATGTGCAATTCTCTCCTTTTTTTTTTTTTTTTACATTGCTTATTTAATTTATTTTGGGGGGGATCCTCTATCTTGAAATTGGTCAATCAGCAGAAGGGGAATATTGCTCTCGACGCAGGATTTTTATATTTGTCATGCAGAAATCTTATTTACAAATCTTCCTGATTAACTGGCATGAAACTTCCATACGGGAATGTGCTGAAATAAGAGTTTTGTTTCAGGAAAGAAAGGGATGAGTCACTTAATGAACAATGAATAACTTATGTGTGTGAATGCCTAATAAGGAACCTAAATCAATAAATACCATAGCCATTTCATTCTTAACCTCGAGCCAGAATGTTTCTGGAATGGAACACATTCAATTGCAAATCAAGTGATATACATGCCATTTGTAGTAAATGGATCGGTCATTTTACAACAACGTTATTGTTTTGTAGTGATGGCTCTTTATCTTCATGACTAGTGAGATTCTCATGAGTAGCATATAACATTCTTGCATTTATTGAGCCAGGAGAGATGGATGGATGCCCTTCCTTTCTGTTTCTACTCCCTGCTCCAACATTTTCTGACCTGCTTTGGTTTCCTTCACTTCCATTGAATCAGAAGGATTTGGGGATGGAATTTTTTTTTTTCAATTACAATATTCTTTTTCAGTAGAGAATAGAGTAGAGATAGAGCTGGAAGGGTCCTTGGAGGTCTTCTAGTCCAGCCCCCTGCTCAAGCAGGAGAACCTCTACTATTTCAGAGAAGTGACTGTCTAGTCTTTTCTTAAAAACTCCAGTGATGGAGCACCCACGATTTCTGAAGGCAACTTCTGTTCCACTGGTTAATTGTCCTCACTGTTAGAAAGTTTCTCCTTAATTCCAGGTTGCTTCTCTCTTTGATTAGTTTCCATCCATTGTTTCTTGTCCTGCCCTCTGGTGCTTTGGGGAATAATTTGATCCTCTCTTCTTTGGGGCAGCCCCTCAAATACTGGAATGGTGCTATCATGTCACCCCTGGTCCTTCTTTTCTTTAGATTAACCGGACCCAAACTCTGCAGCCGTTCTTCATATGTTTTAGTCTCCAGGCCTTTGATCATCTTAATTGCTCTTCTCTGAAATTTTTCTAAAATCCTAACATCTTTTTTGCAGTGTGGGTGACCAAAATTGGCTGCAGTATTCCAGGTGTGATCTTATTAGGGTTTTATAAAGTGGTACTAATACTTCACATGATCTTGATTCTTTGCCTCTTACAACCCAGGATTGCATTAGCTTTCTTGACGGCGGCTGCAAACTGCTGGTTCATATTCAAGTGATCATCCATTAGGACTCCAAGGTCCCTCTCACAGTCACTGTTTTTGAACCAGGTCTCGCCTAATCTGCCCTTATATCTTTGTTTTTTTTTTTTCCTGCCTAAATGTAAAACCTTGTTTTTCTCCACATTAAAATTCATTTTGTTGGATAGGGCCCATTGTTCAAGTTTGTCAAGATCTTTTTGGATACTGAGCTTGTCTTCTGGGGTGTTGGCTATTCCTGCCAGCTTGGTGTCATCTGCAAAATTTGTGCTGTTTCTCCTTTAAAAGGAAGTTCTACTCTTCAGAAACAGTTAGTTGACGGATTTATCCTGTCCTTGGGAAAATGTACCAACATTCTAATATTCCACTTCTTATGACCACCAATTTATCAGACAATTTGGTAAGTTCATTTGTGCTGAGCTTTAATATTTGCCGTACAAATTGAAGAAGCAATTTTCAAATAGTTATTTTTCCCTCCATTTTAGACACAATGGTGGCACATTACTCCAGCTGAAGACAACTGATGGGTCTCCAGCAAAGACTCATGAGGAATCATGATGCATGATGCTTGACTGCTCTACCATCCTTCAGTCTTCCACAGCATGTTTTTGATTATTAGTGGCTGATTGATAAAAGTTTCTACTTGATAAAAGTTTCCATCAGACTCAAGAGAATGAGATGGAGGACACAGTCCTTTCTGCTCTGCTATTGTTGTGGTCTGTCGGCAGCCTGCGGAGATGGCAGCAGAATCGGACAGTGGGGAGGACCATGGGCCAGTCCGGGAGTCTGGGGAGGGCTCGGATGAGGGATCCGACACAGAGATGCGGCCAGGGCCATCTGGGAGTTATGTGCTGACTCCGAAGCCTCCAGAATTTGACAGCAGCGAGGCAGAGGAACAAGGGGAGCCTGTTCCCAGTGCACGTGTGCGCAGAGCTGCCAGAAGGCAAGAACAGTTAAGACAAAAGGGGCAACTCGGGAATAAGACTTGGAGGTGATTGGCCCTCCCATAAGACATAAAGGAGGAGCAAAGGGATAGGAATCTTTGCAGGAAGCAACTTTGTTTGTACTGGTCGGTTTGAAACCTGAAGCTCAGCACTGAATTTGTGCTCAGGTTGGTCTTGTATAACTAATTGGCAATTTAGTCATTGGCAGCATTTCAAGAAAGATAAAAGTGGGTGCTTATCAGACTTATCCTGAAGGACTTTGGCAGACTTCCATGGGACTGTTTACAAACTGTTTCAGACTCATTACAGGCTGTGAATGACTAAAATTCACAGCCATTGAAATAAAGAAAAAAGGGGTTTTGGGACTAACGTGTGTTCGTTAGTGTCTCCATAAGACTTGGTCAGAACACCTATCTGATGTAGCTTGAGGACTAGCCACTAAAGAATGGAAATACAGTTCTTCAACCTAGATTAAAATTGGCTTGCAAAACAAATCATCTTAGAGGTGGGTATTATAAGCATCCAGAACTTGTATTGCTGACTCTTAAAAGTACAAATCATGCTGACCTCACTACTACTATGGTCTCACAATTCTTTGTCTGCTCATTGCTCGCTCTGACCCCCTGCCTTCTCTTGTAGTTTTTAAATATCATTTGTGGATAACAAGCTGTGGATAAATAACATTTGTTGTCTCTTTGCAACATCCTCGCTGTTGCTAGGGGCAGGTTGGGAGGTGTTTTGGCTTCTGCCATTTCTTTTTAACACTGTCTTTGATTGAAAAGATCACACTTCCTACTACCCTTATCCCTGACAAAGCTGGCCGGCCACAGCGATTTTATTATAAAGGCATTAACTGCTACCATATGAGAGATTTGTTGTTTTGAGTGACAAATAAATAAATTCAGTTGGAAAATAATTTGGGGGCTATAATGTAAAGAGATCCTCCAGGCATCATCATGACAGCTGGACCGGCCTTCTCTTTCTTTGCAACATCAAGGTCCTGTTTTTTTCCTTTTTAAATATTAACAGAGTTGGAAAGGGACTTTGGAGGTCATCTAGTCCAACCCCCTCCCAAGCAGGAGATCCTTACACCATTTCTGACAGTTGGCAGTCCAGTCTCTTCTTGAAAGCCTCCAGGGATGAAGCTCCCACAACTTCCAAAGGCAACTTCTGTTCCATCGGTTGATTGTTCTCACTGTCAGGAAATTCCCCCTTATTTCCAGGTTGAACCTCTCCTTGTTCAGTTTCCACCCATTATTCCTTGTCTGGCCTTCAGGTGCTTTAGAAAATAGCTTCAAAAATACTTCTTCTCTGTGGCAGTCCCTCAAATACTGGAAGACTGCTTATCCTGTCTCCCCTGGTCCTTCTCTTCCCTAGACTAGCCAGGCCCAGTTCCTGTAACCATATTTCATATGTTTTAGTCTCCAGTCCCCTAATCATCCTGGTTGCTCTTCTCTGTACTCTTTCTAGAGTCTCAATGGGTTTTTTTTATAATGTGGTGACCAAAACTGGATGCAGTACTCTAGGTGTGGTTTTACTGAGGCTTTATAGAGTGGAATTCAATTGGTCAGCTCGGGCCAGCTACAACTCACCAGTCCCATAGCTGCTCTTCTTTGGACTGGCTTCCAAAACTACCATCCTGTCTGTTCAAAGTTGAATTGTCCACTTTGAGATGAGCTCGCCCATGAAGGTCATATGGCCATGGCAGATGCTTCTAGGTTGCTGGGAGGAAAGAGATGCACCATTACGATTTAGGCAAAAAGAGACTCACAACAGCTGAAAACACAAAAAGCCCAGGAATGCAAGCTAAGTAACAACCTAGCAATACCATCCTTTTGGGGAAAGCGGATAGATCATTTTTACCTGGACCGAAATAACTTTTGGCAAGCAAATGACATTTTGAGTAGAAACAAACCCTCTCTATAATGCACCAGGGGTTATTTCTGAACATCAGTAGGAAGCAGCACCCCATTGTCTTCCTTCCGAGGCAATTTGAAATGTGTGTGTGTGTGTGTGTGCGTGTGAATATATATATTTATGTGTGGCATACAAAACAGCGATTAAGAAAAGGAAATGAATTCTATTATTTACAGAGAATGGAATTGCAAAGCTCCGGACTGTTTATCCATTTGTCTTTGCACTCCCATCTCATCCCTCTCACCTAATTTCATTCTCTCTTCAGGTATTTTTTTTATTTTTTTAAGAGAGGAGGGTAGAGAAACCTCAATCCATTTAAATGCTTTTGTCAGGTCCTGTCCTAAAAAAAAAAAAAAAATTGGATAGACCAAGGGACTCAGCCCAACATTATTGAGTTTGCTTAAGGCAGGAAAGAAGCTAAAATGTTCATAACCGTTTTGTTGTGTTGTGTTGTGTTGCATTTTGTTGTATTTTGTTTACCATGATATAAAAAAAAAAGATGTTGAGACTCTAGAAAGAGAGCAGAGAAGAACAACTAAGAGGATTAAGGAACTGGAGACTAAAGCATATAAAGAACGGTTGCTGGAATTGGGTGTGTCTAGTTTAATGAAAAGAAAGACTTGGGGTAACATGATAGCAGTGTTCCAATATCTCAGGGGCTGCCATAAAGAAGAGGGAGTCAAGCTATTCTCCAAAACACTAGAAGGCAGGACAAGAAGGATCATGTCATGCCCCTGTTAGAGTCTGAATCAGAGGAGGAAGACGACAGGGAGCGGGAGTGTGGCTCAGTTGGCTGTGGAGGAAACTGGAGAGGGCAAAGTGTGGCTAGGCAGAGCAGGGGAGAGGTAGAACAAGGGAGAGGGAGTTCAGAGGAAGAGTCAGACCCACCCCCTCTTCATCCTAGGGCATGCAGGGAAGAATGGAGAAGAGAGCAATGTGGGTTGCATGGCTTACAGGGGAGGAAAGGGCCCTGATTCCCTTCATTAGCCACACCTGGGAATGGGAGTTTAAAAGAGATGCAAGTTGAGCGTGGCATCTGCTGGGAACAAACTTGAGTTTATCTTGTGTTGACTGTGGTTATCTGCGTTCCTGGAATCCTCCCAACTGTGTTGATTTACTGCTGTTCCTTCACTTCTGAAATTCTTTCTCTTGCCCTGCTGGACTAATTACCTTATTTTGCCTTGATTGGACTTACAGTTCCAGTTTTTGTTGACCACGTTTTGGACTTGATTCTCTGCAGCCCAAGGCTGTTCCTGGGAGAGTTTTTTTTCCAGCCCAGAAGGTAACCAGGACATTGGGGGCAAAATTGGAGCTAATAAAGGGACTCCTACTGATTATCTGACTGTGTTGCCTTTGTGCCATGCCCCTTTGGGTCATCACACAATGGATGGAACCTCATCAAGGAGAGAAGCAACCTGGAATTAAGAAGAAACTTCCTAACAGTGAGGACAATTAGTCAGTGGAACAGAAGTTGCCTTCAGAAATTGTGGGCGCTCTATCACTGGAGGTTTTTAAAAGAGACTGGACAGTCACTTTGCTGAAATGGTATAGAGTTTCCCATTTGAGAGGAGGACTAGAAGACATCCAAGTACCCTTCCAGTTTATTTATTCCATTCTATTCTTTTTTTTAAATAAAATCAAATAAGGATGTAAGGATGCAAACTAATCAAGGAGAGAAGCAACCTCGAACTAAGGAGAAATTTCCTGACAGTCTGAACAAATTAATCAGTGGACAAACCTGCTTCTAGAAGTTGCGAATTCTCCAACACTGGGTCTCTTCCAATGCTATTCTTTTGTTCTAAATGTCTCCAGTGCAGCTTCCCCTGTTGCGCTGACCATTTCTTGGAGGAAATGTACTTTTAAATCAACAGGCAGTAAGCTCCGTTGCGCTACAGAAGACTTTCTGCTCCTCTACTGGAGTTCCACTTGACAGCCTCATAATGAGGGACTTTGCAAATTTCTCACCGTTTACTCAATCGAAAGCCTGAAGGGCTGAGGCTTTTTCCAGCAGAGGGGAAATGAACAAAAATAAGCAAACATTTGGTTTTTTTTAAAAAAAAACAACAACACCTCCTTTCACACAGCCTAAGTAAAACAGAAACACGTTTCTGCTGGAGCGAAAAAGCCACATGCAAGAAGTGCATTTTGTACATTCAAAGTCGAACATATTTCATTTGGTTGGGTCATCTAAAATTGGGAAGAGAATCATGACTGACAATCAAGAGTCAGTTTGGTCCAGTGATTAAGGCGCCATGCTAGAAATTTGGAGAGAATAGAATGGAATGGAATGGAATGGAATGGAATAGAATGGAATGAAATAGAATGGAATGGAATGGAATAGAATAGAATAGAATGGAATGGAATGGAATGGAATAGAATGGAATGGAATAGAATGGAATGGAATGGAATGGAATAGAATAGAATGGAATGGAATGGAATGGAATGGAATAGAATAGAATGGAATGGAATGGAATAGAATAGAATAGAATGGAATGGAATGGAATGAATAGAATAGAATGAATAGAATGAATGGAATGGAATGGAATAGAATGGAATGGAATGGAATGGAATGGAAAATGGAATGGAAAATGGAAAATGGAAAATGAAATAGAATAGAACATATAATAGAATGGAATGGAACAGAACGGTACAGAATAGAATAGAACAGGAGAGAATAGAATGGAACGGAACAGAACAGAATAGAATAGAATTATTTATTGGCCAAGTGTGATGGTAGAGTGTTGCTTGAAAGCTTGACAGGATAAATAATCCATATTTTGATGACCGTAATGTTTGTGCCAGCCTTTCTATTCTAAGCGGATAAAAGGATGCTCTAATCTAGCTTTTATGCGCTTAAGAAAACGTATGCTTTATCCGTGCATAGAGTAAAACAGACGCAGAGCTAGTGTGAGCCCAATAAAGCTCATAGGCCAACATCAGCTTAAACCAAAGACCTAACTCAACAGAGGCAAAACAACAGATGATTTTTAAAAATAATAATGACTCTGCCAGTGAAAATCCTAAAGAGGCAGCTTGAAAAACCAGTCTGATTTTCTGTAAAATTAGCAAGATGGCTAAAGACGGTGCTTCCTAATTTGCAGGCAATCACAGAAAGAGCCTCACTTCATTTTCTCACTGATCAATCTGGGCCTTAGTTATCAGGATGCACAGAAGAAGCTCCACATCCAATTTTAGGATAGGAAGGGAAGGGATGATTATATGCCAGGCACTCAAACAGTCTTACCAAAGGAGGGGACGACTCACAGAAATGTATCATCCCTGTACAGCCAGGAGGAAGGGAATTTCAATGTCATCATTTGCCATTTGATGATCTATAACAGAGAAGGGCGGAAAATTAAGAAAACGGGGTTTCGTAGCGGTTGTTTAAATAACTAGAATGAACAGGACTGTGAAGCCATTTTGTGGCTAATAAATTTTACAAGCATGTTAATAAATCTGAATTGGCGTAGGTAGGTAACTAAGTAACATCACCAGTGCTAGAAGGGAGGAAGGAGGAGGAGGAGGAGGAGGAGGAGGAGGAGGAGGAGGAAAGGAAGGAAGGAAGGAAGGAAGGAAGGAAGGAAGGAAAGAAAAAGAAAGAGAGAGAGAGAGAGAAAAAAAGAAAGAAAGAAAGAAAGAAAGAAAGAAAGAAAGAAAGAAAGAAAGAAAGAAAGAAAGAAAGAAAGAAAGAAAGAAAAGGACTGTGGGGTCTTTGGTGCCCTCTGAGCTTGGTTGTTTTCTTGCAGACGTTTCATTAACCAAACTAAGTAACTTCATCACTGCTAGTCTGATGATGTTACCTAGTTGGGTCATGAAATGTTTACAAGAAAACAACCAAGAAGAGCATCAAAGACTCCACAGTCCACTCCTGAGCTACAAATATTCTTTTTTATTGACACCTGAATAGTTTCAAGACTGAAAAAAAAATCCCTGCATTTTCCTGACAAAACTCGGGGGAAAATATGAATTTTAATACTTTAGGTACTTTCTAATTATGCTGCTATTATGCTAGCTTTGACAATGTATTACCCAGATGTAAAATATGAAAAAAACAGCTTTTCAAAACATTCCATTACCCTTTTCGTCTGCTGGGGATAAGGATAAATACAGCACAGTTCAATCTCATTAGTCATGCTGATTCACAGGTTGGATTAATACAGGAGAAAAACTTACTGTCAGCCTTGGAAGGCATATTTTACTTGGAAGCTTAGGGGCTGCCACATTTAATGCCTGGGGATTTGGGAGGGGGGATTTCCTAGTGAGTAGAAGATTAGACTCAACAACATTCTTTCTTGGAAGTCAAGGACATGTTACCCTGCACCTGGAGAGGAATGTCTGGAGGAATACCTCCAGTTGGGACAACGGTTTGATTGGGCCATGTGATGGACTGATGGGTGCAGGAGGTGGATCTTTGAATTTCTCTTGGGACTGGGTGGAGAAGGAAGGAATTATTGGATGGTCATTGGTATTCTCTCTAGAGTCTTGGCAGGGTGTTTACTTCCTCAGATCACCTGTGTTAATGGATTTTCGATGTTGAAGGGGCTTGTAAACAGGAGAAGGTGATGAAATTTCATTCCCACTAGTCAGGAAGGAAGAAGCTTTGAATGAAGTGAAATGTTTTCAAATGAAAAAACAAACAAACAAACAAACAAGAAAGTCTAGTTGCTTTTTGGAAAAAAGCACTTTTGGGGTAACCGTGACCTGGATGATTGAGAATCTCCATAGACAAGGAACTTGTGACCTCTGTTTCTTCCACCCCTGTTTTCCCAGAGAAGATCCGAAAGAGTTTTGACATTTGGTATGCATCTTTCACCTGTTCTAGAAGAGATTTCTCAACCACTTTATAATCAGTTCAAAGAGCCTGGTTGTTGTGGCCTGCCAGCGGCTGGTGGAACTGGCAGCAGAATTGGCCAGTAGTGAGGAGGTTGGGGAGGAACCTGGGCCGGGCCTGGAGGCCGAGGAAGGTCCAAAGGAGGGCCCTGCATCAGAGACAGAGATGGGGCCAGGCAGGGGTGGGATTCAAATTTTTTAACAACCGGATCTGTGGGCGTGGCTAAGTTGGTGGGCGTGGCTTGGTGGTCATGTTATTGGCTGGGTGTGCCCAACTCAACATCACTCACATCGAGGCACGCATCTCCTCGCCTGGCCTCTCATGACTGTGGGGATGCTGCAACAGTCGTAAGTGTGAAAAACGGTCATAAGTCACTTTTTCTAGTGCCATTCTAACTTTGAATGGTCACTCCATACAAGCAAAGTACCAGCAAAGGAGGGAAAAAAACTCCAGAGAAGTTCCTGAGACAGGAAGTCTAGTCCTGCCAAGAATGTAATAAGGGTTAACGGAGAGGCAGTTTCTGTAAGCAACACCAGAATGTTTCCTTCCTGCCTTCCTTACAGGATTAGGCCAGTAATTTCTTCTAACAACCGGTTCTCCAAACTGCTTAGAATGTTAACAACCGGTTCTAGCAAATAGGTGTGAACTGGTAGAATCCCACCCCTGGGGCCAGGGCAGGCTGGCAGTCATCAGCTGCCTTCAGACTCAGACAAGCAGTGAGATGAGGGGGCTTCTGGAACTGGTTCCCAGCCTGCGCATGCACAGGGCTACGAGAAGACAAGAACAATTGAGAAAGCAGGGTCGACTCAGGAGTAAGTCCACACCTTGGAGATGATTGGCCCCTCCCATAGGACATAAAAGAGGAGTGAAACGGGACATGAGCTTTTGCAGGAAGCAATTAATTCGTTTGCTCAGAACACAAGCTTTGAAAAAACCTTTTTGACTCTGTGTCCAGTTTGGCCTTACCCTACGTCTGGCAATTAGTTCTCTGGCCACATTCCAAGTGTGATAAGGTGGGTGTTTATCAACATTCCCCTGAAAGACTGTATGTGAAGCCTTGTGAATGAACGTAGTTCACAGCTGTGGAAATAAAAGAGGTTTTGCCGGGATTAATATTGTGTCCTATGCTTTCCAAGGAAGCCTAGGTCAGAACACTGGCTCGTTGAGTTATCCACCCAAGAACCTTTGGACATCCGATACCATATCTGGACTTTCATGTCAATTGAGTGGCCTTGAGTAAGCCTATTTCATGAACTTTTTCTGTACTGTACTGGAAGGGAAAGCAGAAGAAGCTTTGATCTTCTCTAATGGAAATGCCTACGGAGATGAAGTCTAGATTGAAGGAAACTGTACTGTAATGATCAGAGGTCCTATGTCTCTAACAAGAAGGAACCAGCAGGGAACTGAGATTTCCTTTAATTCATCTCTATGGTGAGGGAACGCCATTGATTTACACTTACAAAGAGTAGCACAACTCTATTTGGCCTTTGCCTTTTTGCTGCTTCCTCTTTTAAAGCAGAGTGACAAATGAGGTGTGTTAGAAATGGTTGCGTGTTTAAAACTCCATCTTCTGCTTTTACCTGGGAGAAAAACGAGCTACAGGCCTCGGTCCAGAAGAAGTTTCAGCTGTGGATCTGTAACCCATTGCTATTTTCCTGATGAAATTTCTCCAGCTTTTCTCTCCTCCAAAGGGATATAATAATTCATTCTACCTCTTCATGTCTCTTCTTCCCTGGTTTACAAGTCAGTCTCTAAATATAGTGTTCTTCAGGTGTTATTCTCTTGCCAATGGAAACCACAAGCTTTGCTTTGCCCAGGGTTTAATCAAATAATTGATTTACTAGCAAAAGGACATTGTCAATGTCCTCTTTCTTTCTCCATGGCTGTTCCTAAGTCCAAATTGCAGCCAGGCCAAGAAAACATACAGGAAGACCTTTAAAGTCCGAAGGGGAGGGATGGGGGACGAGCATTGATTGGAAACCTTTCCATCTCAGGCATTTATCCCTCTCTTTTTCAATGTCAGCTTGCTAAATGCCTGACAAGCTTGTGGCAGCTACTCAAACTTTTCCCCATCCTTAAATCTATTGCATTACCCTTGTGTCAGAAGCACCAAGGTAGTTCACCAAGGTTGAAAGGATTAGCCGGTGACATCACCGTTGTCCGAGGGACATCCAGTTGAGGTCTCCTTTCATGTGCCCTCTAGCTGGAACGAAGGACAGGAGCTCAACCCTGCCCCATGGCAGCATTCGGATCTCGAATGTAGGCTTGCTAACCTCCCCCGCCCCAGCATCCTAACTGGGTGAGCCACCGTGGTCCTTTGCAGATGGGAAAGCAAAGAATTTATCCAAGTCAAGACGAAGCTGTAGTGGTTGGAAATTCTAGGTGTCTCTTTTTAAATATCATTTTTATGTTATTATATAAAATACAAAATACAAAAAAAGAAAGAAAGAAAGAAAAGTAGGAAATTAAGGTCGGGAAAGGGGATGGGGAAAAGGGTGTGTAAAATACAAGGGGGAAAAAGAAAGAAAGAAAGAAAGAAAGAAAGAAAGAAAGAAAGAAAGAAAGAAAGAAAGAAAGAAAGAAAGAAAGAGAGAGGAGAGGAGGGAGGGAGGGAGGGAGGGAGGAGGGAGGGAGGGAGAGAGGAAGAAGGAAGGAAGGAAGGAAGGAAGGAAGGAAGGAAAGAAAGAAAGAAGGAAAGAAAGAAAGGAAGGAAGGAAAGAAAGAAGGAAGGAAAGAAAGAAAGAAAGAAAGAAAGAAAGAAAGAAAGAAAGAAAGAAAAGAGAAGGAAGGAAGGAAGGAAGGAAGGAAAGAAAGAAAGAAGGAAAGAAAGGAAAGGAAGGAAGGAAAGAAAGGAAGGAAGGAAAGAGAAGGAAAGAAGGAAGGAAGAAAGAAAGAAAGAAAGAAAGAAAGAAAGAAAGAAAGAAAGAAAGAAGAAAGAAAGAAAGAAAGAAAGAAAGAAAGGGGGTATTGACTTCCAACCCTTCCTAGCACAGTACAAAATAACACACTCCAGCTTCAACTTTTTGCTTTTACACATTAGTGTATAACTAGCCATTTCTATAACACCAAATCTTTCTAATCAACAAAACCAAGATCAAAGTTTCGGGTTTTTTTCGTCACTAGGTGTCTCAATGCATCCTGGGATCTGTCATAGGATGGATGGTGGTAACTGAATGTTCTGACCCAGCTCCCCAAACACGACAAATCTTCAACGTGAATTTAAAAGATTCTTTTATTAGGAGAGCTGGCAGCCCTGGCAAAAAGTTTCTCTCGCAGGCTAACAAGTCCATCTGGCCAGAAGATGAATAGTTGTCTACCACATCTATTCATCTCCGCCCCCTGCCTTTTATCCCCAGAGCTAGAGTGGGGCCTCACTAGCAGCGGTGGCTTTTCCGTTCCAAGGACCAGCCCATAGATTTCCATTGCTCTCCTTTCCTCTGCCTTCTGCGCATCCACGTGTCAGGCACTGGACCCAGCTGTTCCTCCTCTTCCTCATCAGCCATCTCCAGACCTGGGGGCTGTTGACTCTCCATCTGAGGGCTGATGGGTGGTCCAGGCTCCATCTCTTTCTCTCTCTCTCTCTCCTCTCTTCTCTCTCTCTCTTTCTCTGCAGCTCCATTCCCTCTTCCCCCTCAGAGCTCTCAGGTTGCCCTGATGCTGACCCCTAACTCTCAGGCCTCCTCCTCATCTGATTTGGCTGCTGGAGGGGCTGGCAGCCGACAGGCCACAACACAGAAGCTCTGGGCAGATGTCCAGATGTTATATTGGTAGTCTTCTCCATGGCATACACTGGCTTAGCCAGCTTTTTGAAACGCTAGGAATATCTTCAAAACCTGTCTGCACTGATTAAGTGCAGATATTACATTAAACTGCAGTCTAAGTAAGATTTATGGAAACATCTATAATTGGATGAGTTTCCTATCTCAATGAGTGTCAGCTTTTCGAGGCAGACCAGACCAGGGAACCAGAGTTATGAATGCTAATAACTACTTTTATTTTACGTTTACAGTAGCCGAATCTTGCAATTCTGAATGTGCCTCCCTCTCCCTCACTTTATCTTTGTGAGAAGCAGGGAGGGCTGAGATGCTTGCTCAAATTATCTGTGTGCCTTGAACTCAAATTTCTCTCGTGTTACTGCTGTCTTAGTTATGTGTTTTCAGTACAGATTAATTTTTTAAGAAAATCTACATACCGCTAAAACTCTTGTGTCTGTTTGATTGTTTGTAACCTTCCATTGGGCGCAATTGTAAATTGTAGGACAATAATATTTGAGCTATATACCTCAAATAAGCTAAGTTAAAGAATGCATCCAAAAACTGGGACTTATGACTTTCATGGGATTGATATTTGGCAGAATTATGGCCACCCTGTGGTAGTCAGCTATGGTCATGTGATCATTATTTCTAGTGCTCGCTGTCATCTTCCTACAAGGAAAGTCAACGGGGAAAGCAGCAGGAAATCAGAAGTCAATCCTTCTGTTTTTTGGTCCATCTGTGATCATTCTATTTCTCTGTGTAGGCAAGGAAATATCTCTGAAATGATGACTCAACATTGTCTAGTTAGTATGCAATATAAATCCATATCACAATGACATAACAAACAAGGTAAGATTTCCTAATACGGTATAATAATCAATACAAGCAATTCGAGCCATTTAGCTTTAATCAAACCCTAGAGAGAATAATAAAAGATAAGACTTTGTAAGAAGCATTTGAAGGACCTTCTTAAATGTCTAAAAATCAGACCCTGCAGGTTATTTAAGAGGGGTCAGTTTGGAAGAGTTGGCACGAAATGGGGGAAAAAAGCTTTGAAACACGAGGTGGCAATTTTAACTCGAAGAAAAACTAATCGAATTTGATTGCGCTATCAAGCTGAGCACGCACAAGCATGATTTGGCATCTGTTTTCAAATAAAGGGGTTATTGGAAGCACTGCCTGGAAATCGGCACCAACAATGTAGACTGATTATGTTCTCACAGATCCAATGCTACAGGAATTGACAAAAGGAGGAGAAAGGGATATATGGGAAAGATTCAAGACCAACTAAATAGATCAATATATCCAGGAAGGAAGGGAGGAAGGAAGGAAGATAGCAATAGCATTTAGACTTATATACACAGTGCTTTACAGCCCTCTTTAAGTGGTTTACAAAGTCAGCCTATTGCCCCTCAACAATTTGGGTCCTTATTTTACCAACCTCGGAAGGATGGAAAGCTGAGTCAACCTTGAGCTGGTCAGGATTGAACTTCTGAATTGCAGGCAGCTGGCAGTTAGCAGAAGTAGCCTGCAGTGCTGCATTCCAACCACTGTGCCACCATGTCTGTGTCTATAAAATACGCAGTGTTCAAAAACTCATATAGAATAGAATAGAATTCTTTATTGGCCAAGTGTGATTGGACACACAAGGAATTTGTCTTGGTGCAAATGCTCTCATATTCCCACAACATGCTGAATTTCAAACTTCCCAATCTTATTTTTTTACGGTGGGAACAACCAGTGCGTTAAAAAAGGGAATTAATGGATAGATGGCTGGCTGGCTGGCTGGCTGGCTGGATGGATGAGTAAGTTCAAGTGAACCAGTCCTTCAGATTCTATCCCGTGGTAATAGATAGAGAAGAAACAACCTGGAGAAGGAGAGAGGATGGTTGACTGACTAGAACTGTGATTATGTGAACAAGTCTCACGTTCTTCGGAGATATGCAGTGTGGCTTCGGGAAAAGCTATCCATGTAGTTGCTTTTTGAGGAATTCCTATAGACTTACAGAAAAAAAAAAATGAGGGTTTATCTTAGACTGCAGAAGAAGACTTGCTCTGCGGAGCAGGAAGTATCTGCTTTGTAAGCAGATGGTGCCGTACTCAGTCAATGCTTTTCCAGGTAGGGTCAGGAAAGAAATTTGTTTTGGACCTAGATGGTTCATGAAATTTCAGCAGCAGTGTATGACTTCAGACAAATGTTGCCTTTTTCAAAGAGCACTCATCCACCCCAAAACAAAAATCAAAGGCAAAAATGACAGTGTTTGGTGCAAAATTATTCCCTTTTCACACCGGTGGCTGCTACTAAGGCTTTTTTTGTTTGCCCTGTATTTTCAGGAACGAAGGGCCGATCAACCATCATGACGGCTAGAATAAAAGGGGAGGAGGAAAGGTCTTGAGTAAACATGAAATATAGAAAGAATAATTCATGTACCAAATGATTAATGTACCTTTTCTGACCAACTTCTCTGGTTTAACTTGATTAGACAAGCAAGAACTACATATTTTATTCACAAGGCTTGGATAATGATATTGCAGAAGTTTCTAACTCACTGCTGAACAGCGAGATTCGTGTTAAATTTCATTTTGACAAACATTCTAAAACCCGGCAAAATACACCGTATTTCTTCTTGGTTTGCTGCAATGCACAAATGAGAATGCAGAACATAACTCTTTGGTATGGCCTGTCCCTAAAATGGTCTTTTTAGATTGTGCAATTAAAATGATTAACTTTCCTCTACTGGAGTTTGGAATTATACGATTCGATTCTGTTGTGCCTCCGTTTTGAATCTGGGTAGAGCACCATTCCTTGACCGGCTAAATTTTCTGTCTGGTTTTTTTCAGCCGCCATTTTGGACGACCCCATGGAATGCAGCCGAGGGGAACGGCTCTCCATCACACTGGCCAAGAACAGGATCAATCGTGCCCCTGAGAGGGCAGGGAAAGCCAAAGTGGAAGTGGACATCTTTGAATTGCTGAGAGATAGTGAATATGAAACTGCCGAAACTAGTACGTACATCCCTGGGGTTGAGGGTTGCTTGCTTGATTCATTGATTGATTGATTGATTGATTATGTCATCCAGTTGATGTTGAATCTTACTGAGCATATCTTCTCCTTGACCAACTGTCCCTCACGATCCTTTAAGTCTTTCTTTTTTAAAAAAAGAAAAGATATTTCTATCCATGTGGGGCATATTGGTTACAATATATGGGTTTCCCATTGTGTTCTCCTGCACAATATGAATGGATGATTTTGCCATTGTCACTAAAATGATCATCCATCTCTAGTATATCACTGTTGCCCAGTAGAGGTTCCCTTTGGCTTTAACTGGCCAGCTGGGGTGACTTCCACATCTGGGGTGAGCCTGTTGGGAATATACAGTACACTCTTGGCATACACTGTCAATGTTCTTTGCTTATCCCTCCCAGGAACATGCCAACAATGAGACAATATACAACTTGTGATGAGTGAACATGGCATTTCCTAACCTAAAATTCCTTCCTATGATCTCCTATGTATTAATACTGTCTACTTCTGCAGGAATGTCCTCTGATGATGATGATGATTATGTTATTTAATAGCTTTAGCCTGCAGCTCTGCCAGGAAGCTCAAAGTATTATCCATCATTCTGCTGTTCTTTTATTTTTATCCTTGCAACCTTAAAATCTTTAAAATCTTAAATGTAAGGCTAGGCCCATTTAGGGACTTCATTGTGAATTTGTAAGAGAAATGAGTGAGTGCTTAGAGAAGGAATCCAATCTGGGGCATCCAGCCTAGCCCACGTTGGGCAGAATGGCCATGCCAGCCAAGAATTTTGGGCGTTGTAGTTTAGCTTCCCTTGGCCTCGTTTCTCACCATCCTTAGCCAAAGAGTTGGTATTTCTACTAGATAGTTTATTGTTATGAATTTCATTGAGGTCTATTTTAATTAATGTTTATTTTATTTTATTTTTCTATCTGTCGTTATGATTAGCTACCCTTATCTTCCCCTAGAGCGACAGAGGATAGAAATTAAATAGCCAGGTTATTCTCTATCTACAAACACATCTGAAGGGCATCAGGTTGGAAAATTACACAAGGAATGGAGAAATATGCTGCCCACAAATTTTAACCTGTTTGGTTCTTGAAATGATAGGGTATCTTTGCTGGACATGGACACGCTGGTCCTGAAAGCTGAGGATAAAAGGGGCGATGGGAAATATGAAAAAAGGGCACTCCTGTTTTCTATTTTCTGTTGCCTCTGGAAATCATTTATTCAGTGCCTAAGTTGCTCAAACAGGAACAAAAGATGAAAAATCTATGTGTACATGGCCCCTCTACCCTGGAAATGAGGATTGTTTATCTCTTGAGAGTGAGTGCACTTTCAAGAAGCAACTCAATGCTCTTGAGTTGGGAGGTCTGATTATTTTTTTGAACATTCCCCTCTTGTGCATTCGGGGAGAACTTTTTTTAGTCATGTTAGACGGTTGCCTGCTCACCAGATGACTCTGAGCAGCTCACAAGGGTTAAAAACATCCAGTACAAAGGAAAATGATAAAACAATGGAATAAAACATACTGCATGAAAAGACAGGCACACAATTCATGTTCATAACAAGCTCATGTACTATTCTGAAGCAGCACGAAGAGGAGAGCTCGAAGATGAGTGAACTTCAACTCCCAATATTCCCCAGCCAGCCATGTTGTGTAGATTTCAACATGGAATTGAAGTCCACATATTTTCAAGATTGAGAAACAGTGACTTACTATCAGCAGGGCCAGGTCCACTGCATTTCAGGTGGAGGCTGATCCATAAGGCAGGAATTGTCATAGGGAAGAATAAAGGTGAGCCCTAAAAGATGACAAAATTTGTTTGACATCCAGAGCTGTCAACCCTGCCAGATCTTATAAGCTAGATAATTGGAGGTTCTACAAATATTCAGGACTTGAGTGATGAAGAGCTTTTTGGGCACACACATATCTTGGTTTTCATTCAGAAGTCCACTGGTAATCAACAAAACTTATGGAATAGTGGTATTGGGCCCATAATTTCTTGGACTGCTTCATACTAGACCAGTTTGAACTTAGAAGTGGCCTTCAAGGACAGCCCAAGATAGAGCACATCACAGTAGTCCAACAAACATAGGCTCAGTCTTAGCAAGATTGAGGATTTGGGAGGCCATCCAGAGATCTTTCATTCCTAGATGGGTTGTATTAGTAATGAACAATTTGGCATTTTTCCTAGGCTCGCAACTTCTATGTCAGGAGAGCATGATTGATGACTTTTGGCTATGGATGTGTCCCATTGGAGAATATGAATTATGATACACCCAGGGGGCAGGGAAAACCAGGGTCAAGGGTGACAATGAATGATGTGTCTCAGAGTCGGCTAGCTGTCAGGATTCCAACACTTAACCCCATTTAAATCATGAGTCTAGAGCCAGATTTCCAAAACTTCAAAAGGACTTATTGGGAGTTAAAAGATGCGGCATTGCCTGGGTGTAGCCGACTCTGAGACACATCATTCATTGTCACCCTTGACCCAGGTTTTTCCCTCCCACCCCCTGGGTGTATCATAATTCATATTCTCCAATGGGACACATCCATAGTTAAGAGTCATCAATCATGCTTTCCAGTTAGAATTTTGCCCGGCAGAAACTTTGGTCACCTAGTTACTATCTTTGAAAACATTTATGGAATGCACTTTCGGTTGCAAGCTGTCACACTGCTCCCCCCTCCCTTTCTATTGGCAACTCTAAAAAGATCATAGAATTATTTTATGAGTTGGCATTCTACTTGGAAAGCAGGCGACAACCATGACTGGGAGGATCTTTGTACAATATAATCTTCTGCGCCAATTGTGGCCAATCCTGGATCAGAAACCTCTACTCAGTCATTCCAAGAGTGCAGTGGTTAGAATGCAATATTGCAGGCCCACTCTGCTCACTGCCAATGGTTCAATGCTGACCAGCTCAAGGGTGACTCAGCCTTCCATCCTTCCATGGTCAATAAAATGAGGACCCAGACTATTGGGGGCAATGTGCTGACTCTGTAAACCACTCAGAAAGTGCCGTAAAGCACTATGGGGCGATTTCCACGCATGCCTACATCTTCTGGTCAGTAGCAATTCAACTAGAAGCAATTGGAGAACTCACAACAACAAACTCCAGCCTTGGTTGTAGACATCAAGAAGAGCAGGAACCACAGTCGTAACACTAAATACTTCTGAAGTTGTGACAGGAGCCTGTAATGGTTAGCTAAAAATATAATATAGTTCGATCGTGGGCCTGCGAGCCATTCTGCAGTGAAAATTGGATTCTGCTTCCAATTTATGTTGCAAATCCTAGTGAGGAGCTTACCATTTCCATCAGATTGTGATCACACACTGTATGCCACCATAACACCAATTGCATGGCAGGAACAGCGATTTAAAATAGGTAGCATGTCTCAAGTCACATGCCATAAATGCAACATTCCATCTGTTCAGGTTTTTTTTCTTTCTTTCTTTCCATTTTCCTCCCCTGGCATGCAACAGGTCTTAATGCAGAAAACAACCTAAGAATTTCAGCATTCGTATTGCTTTTGAAACGATACCTCCAGGATTGCTGGTGGGGGTAGAAATACATTACCTGGTGCGCAGCCAAAATGCCAGGATTAAGCAGATTCGCAGAAGAAAGATCTGTCAAGAGCTGTCCCCTTTAATAGCTAAATGCTACAGAGCAATGTGAAACATTCCTGAAGACATTTGGGAGAGAAGCATCTGTAAGAACTCAAAACAGCATCCTCCGGTTCGCTGAAATATATTTCTTTGCTTGCTGTTTCCAGCTGTTGTTTAATTCACCCCACTCCTCTACGTAGAAGACGGTTTAACTAGCCGGGGAGTCTATACCGTTATCCTTGACTTATGACCATTCATTTAGTGACTGCTGATAGTTACGACGGCACTGAAAAAAGTGACTTACGACTGCTTTCCACTTACGAGTCTCACAGCAAACCCACAGTCATGTCATCAAAATTTGGGAGCTTGGCAACATACATATAGGGGGGGGGTGGGGGGGGGGGGGGGGCCCTCCCCGGCCCCCCTCCCCCCCCGCCGGGGGGTGGCCTCTGTTTTTTTTAAGGGTTTTTTGGGAATAAGAGTTGGAAGGGACCTTGGAGGTCTTCTAATCCAACCCCCAGCTCAGGCAGGAAGCCCTATATCATTTCAGACAAATGGTTGTCCAATCTCTTCTTAAAAACTTCCAGTGTTGGAGCATCCATAACTTCTGGAGGCAAGTTGTTCCACTGGTTAATTGTTCTAACTGTCAGTTAATTCCTCCTTACTTCTAGGTTGCTTCTCTCCTTGATAACTTTCCACCCATTGCTTCTTGTCCTGCCTTCAAATGCTTTGGAGAATAGCTTGACTCCCTCTTCTTTGTGGCAACCCCTGAGATATTGGAAGACTGCTATCATGTCTCCCCTAGTCTTTCTTTTCATTAAACTAGAGATACCCAATTCCAGCAACCGTTCATCGTATGCTTTAGCTTCCAGTCCCCTAATCATCTTAGTTGCTCTTCTCTGCACTCTTTCTAGTATCTCAACATCTGGATGCAGTATTCCAAGATCTTACCAAGACATTATAAAGTGGTACTAAGACTTCACATGATCTTGGTTTTTATCCCTCTGTTAATGCAGCCTAGGACTGCATTGGCTTTTCTTTTCTTTTTTGCAACTGAAGAACACTGTTGGACTCCCTTCATAACCATGTGGTTCACGTAATGACTGCAGCAAAAAATTGTAAAATTGGGGTTGGTCATGAGCTAAAGACTTGTGGTGTTTCAACTCTCAGAATATCTCAGCCAGCCTGGAAGTTGAAGCCTGCAGGTCTTAAGGTTGCCAAGGTTGGACATCCCTGCTGTAGACTGTGTGTAGAATAGAAGTTTGCATGAGAAAAATAGAAGTTTGCATGTGCAAAATAGAAATTTGCATGAGAAAAGTATGAGCATACATAGAAAGGTCATGCATGGCCATGGTTTATGGAACAAAGATCTCAACTTTTCAAATGCGACTGCCATGAACAATTGCAGGATTTCAAACTTTTGTCAATTCCAAGTTGGCTGAAAGGATCAGAATTGTTCCCAACCTTCAACAGTGAAGACTGAAGGATTAGAAATGCATTCTAGCTTCCCAACGCCTACCCAATTTGAAATGGCAGCTTAAATATTTCCCCATATTGAGATGAAAAGAATTCAAGAGACAATTCTCTTGAATTATTTTCATCGCTGCCCCACTCATTGAAAGAAATAAGCTTCAGGACTTTTTAACGATTTGATAGTTCTCTGGATTTGCACGATGACAGCTCATTTATGGTGTACGAGAAAGCCATTTTGTGTTTTAACTAATGGCGGTAAGGCTTTCAGATTTCTTATTTAATGCCACTGTCATATTTTAATAAGGATGATGGGGATTCCCAGTGTCCCAGCCTTCTTCCACTCCTGCCTGTTTTTCTTCAATCATTTGCTTAAATTCTGAATGACGATTCAGAGAGGTAGAGGGAGAGAGAGAGAAGACAAAGAGAGAGAGAGGGAGGGAGAGAGGGAGGGAGGGAGAATACGCTCAACAGCACTCTTTCATTGATAGATGGGAAGAGAAAGAAACATGAAATTATATATTTCAAAATGCTGGGGATATCACATTTAGTCAAAGCACAGTTTTCAAAGTGTTTTAACTTCACGTAACATGTTAATTCTGGCTTCGCCACAAGATTCCAAACTCCCATTTTGTGGCAAACAAATATATGTCAGTTTTAGGAAGGGTTGACATACTGATGAGCTCACAATGCAAAGGTTTAGGATAGTGGATAAGGCACGGGGCTAGGAGCTTGGCGACTGGGAATTCTAGTCCCACCTTAGGCGTGAAAACTGACTGGGTGACTTCGAACCAATCACCAGGAGATTGTGAGTTCTAGTCCCGTCTTAGACAAGAAAGCCAACTTCTTTGAATCAATCACCTGGAGATGGTGAGTTCTAGTTCCACCAGAGGTATGAAAGCTGGCTGGAAGACTGAACCAATCACCAGGTGACCGTGATTTCTAGTCTTGTCATAGGCACGAAAGCTGGCTGGGAGAGTTTGAGCCAATCACCTGGAGGTGGTGAGTTCTAGTTCCTGTATAGGCATGAAAGCTGGCTAGGAGACTTTGAAGCAATCATCAGGAGATGATGAGTTCTAGTCCCACCTTAGGCATGAAAGCCAGCTGGTGACATTGGGCCAATCCATCCCTCTTAGGCCTAGGAAGGAAGCAACGGCAAATCACTTGTGAGAAACCTTGTCAAGAAAATTGCAGAGATTTGTCCTGGCAGTTGGCAGAAATCAAAAACTAACACAAAGGCACCAAAATATATGTGAAACAACTGTGAATATAGGTCAGTGTTGCCTCAGAGTCACTAATCCAAGGATTCACATCCTACACTGACTGATAATGTGGTTTAAGTACAATTCCCTGAGTTAGTTAAATAAGAAAGAACGCTAAGCCATAAATCAGTGTCTTAGCTGGGATCCCACATCTCATTGACCACAAGCAATCTTCAGACATAGCACCAAGTGTGAAAGCGTGACTTTGGAGGTAAAGCTTGTTTTGAAGAGTGATACTACCTATTGTAAATCTTCTGGAAGGAAAGAAGGTTTGAAATCTTTCTGGAAGACCTCCGAATCTCAACATTTTTGCAATTAACATAAATCTTTTTCTTGTCTCTTTGTGATTGCTCTAATAAATTAATGCTTAAAGAGTGGGAATCTGTATTTGCCAGGCTAATTGGACAGTTTTAGGAAAAAAAACACATGCACACAACTAAATGCCTATAAAATCCAAACAGCAAATGCAGCTGCTTCAAATTTCCAATTTTGAATTATAATTAACTCAGCTATAAATATATAATGCCCAAGCTATTTTTTTTTAAATTTTATTCTTCTTCAATAAAAGCGAGCTTTCATTAATATGCATTTTTAAGAGAGTTTGGACCTCGTTGTCTTCCTAAATTGGCTCAATATCTTATTTCCAAACCTAAAAAAAAGGCAATTATGTTTCCTTTTTTAAAAATGCATTTGAAAATTACTCTAATCTGGAAAGATCCAACATGTGAAGTATTACGACCGCTTTATCAAACCCTAATAAGGCCACCCCTGGAATACTGCAACCAATTTTGGTCACCGTACTACAAAAAAGATGTTGAGACTTTGGAAAAAAAGAGAAGAGCAACTAAGATGATCAAAGGCCTGGAGACTAAACCATATGAAGAATGGCGGCAGGACTGGGTTTGGCTAGTTAAAGAAAAGAAGAATTGGGGTAACATGGTAGCAGGATTCCAGTATCTGAGGGGCTGCCCCAAAGAAGAGGGAGTCAAGCTATTCTCCAAAGCACCAGAGAGCAGGACAAGAAACAATGGATGGAAACTAATCGAAGTGAGAAGCAACATGGAATTAAGGAGAAACTTTCTAACAGTGAGGACAATTAATCAGTGGAACAGCTTGCCATCAGAAATCGTGGGTGCTCCATCACTGGAGATTTTTAAGAAGAGACTAGACCAGGGGTGTCCAACCTTGGCAACTTTAAGAGTTGTGGACTTCAACTCCCAGAATTCCTCAGCCAGCTTTGCTGGCTGAGGAATTCTGGGAGTTGAAGTCCACAACTCTTAAAGTTGCCAAGGTTGGACACCCCTGGACTAGACAGTCACTTCTTAAAAGTGGGCCTGGCTTCCTAAATCCCTTTATAGAAGACAATCTTGACTGTATAGTTGCAGATTTCTCTAACAGCCAAGTTTCCTCAGGAGGTCCAGAGTTACTGAGCCCTGCCACTCGTCATCAAACTGCCTCCTGTGGATTGTGGCATCATGAATCTTTTCCAACGAGCTTCTCTCTGTTCTAAAAACCTGGAGGCATTTCATTTGACAAAATGAATGGGAAGATTTCTGGCGCTTGTTTGCAAGGACCGCGGAACATTTCAAAAGGTATAGCTAGACTTCCCAGCTTATTGAGACGTAACACAGGATGGGTAGGAGTGGGAGGCGGTGTGGATATATTGCTGCTCTGAGATGTCACCAAGCTTAAGATGGTCCATGTTGGCCCCTGAGTTGTTTGCTTCTTGGGAGAGGGCCAGGAACAAAATTAGGCGTGCAAATTAATATCTCAAACCTGACTGAGAGTTGTATGGAAGAAGGAGAATCTCATTTTATCTCAAAACTTCTTTAATCCCCAAGGAAAGTAAGGAAGGAATTCCACAGAAATGAGTTCAGATCTACCTCCAATTCTCTCAAGATTCAGAGGTGGAGCAAGAGGAGAAGTGATGGGAAGAATGAATAATCTTGAGGAACAAGAGAAAGAGCCAAACTTAAAATAATAGATAAAAGGAGACTAAGCCCCAACCAGAACTGTAATCTGAGAAAGCATGTCAGATAAGACCTTCTTCAGTTTTCATGAAGATAAAAGGAGGGAGAGATTTGTAAGATTATTATAACCATATAATGAAAGTAGTGTTAGCATGCATGACTTTGATTTCCCAGGCTGCTCTACCATGAAGGGGCAAGAGGAGTTTATTTTATTTATTTTATTTGTTTGTCTAACATGTACAAGATAACAAGTCCGGGTATGAACATAAATAAGACAAAGGAAGTAAATACAGATAAATAGGGACACTAAGACAGGGACGGTAGGCACAATGGTGCACTTATGCACGCCCCTTACAGACCTCTTAGGAATGGGGTGAGGTCAAAAGTGGTTAGTTTGAGGTTAAAGGAGTGGGGGTTTGAGGATGTAACAATGGAGTCAGGTAGGGCGTTCCAGGCATTGACCACTCTGTTGCTGAAGTCATACTTTCTGCAACCGAGTTTGGAGCAGTTTACCTTGAGTTTGTATCGGTTGTTTGCTTATGTATTGTTGTAATTGAGGCTGAAGAAGTCGTTGACAGGTAAGACATTGTAGCAGACAATTTTGTGTACTATGCTTAGATTGGACCGCAGGCAGCGCAGTTCTAGAGTGTCCAGGCCCAAAATTTCGAGCCTGGAGGCATCGGGAATTCTCATGTGACTGGAGGAATGGAGTTTGAAGAGTCCTTGGTGCTCTCTGAACTTGCTTGTTTTCTTGCTGACGTTTCATTACCCTACCTAGGTAACATCATCAGTGCTGGAGGAGTTTGTTATGAGTTTTCCTCTTGGCTCTTCACCAAAAGAAGAATCCAGAGTAGATGTAGTTGAGTTCAATGGAAGAAATTGGGACCTGCTTGGCTTCAGTTGCCATCAGGATTAAATGTGACACAAGTAAACTATCTCTCCACTTTTGTCCTGTCGAAAAGACCTTGAGGCATCGGACTAGGGTGAGAACATGGATTTCCAGAAAGGTTGGATCTGAGAAGATCTATTGTTATTACCATATGTGTCCAGCAGAAAGAGAACATGGGATGAGTCCAAGAGTCCTGTCCTTAGGATGAGTGAGGAATGTCCCTCTGATCCTAAAGGGTGGATCACATGAGCTTCTCTCTGAGTCCATACTTGGAGTATTCAAGCTAAAATGAAACCATGAGGGATACATCTGAATTTGAAGGACCAGTCCCAAGGCTTGATAAAGGCACACATTTTTATTTCATCTTGGTGTGCCCCACAACTGGCTTTGGGCTCTCTGTTGAAAGAGACTTCCCTTGACCCTTTGAATATGTCTTCTTTAAAGCTGCAAGAAGAAAACAAGGGAAAGAAATGTAGGCAGGATCTCCTAAAGAATCACCACTTCATGCATGGAATATCTTGCATTTTTCCTAATAGGAGAGATTTGATAGAAGCTGCTGCGGTTTCTATTGTTCCTCCATTAGATTAGTGTTACTCTCCCTCTTACAGACAGGATGACTTAATCGGCAGAGCGAAGAGATACTCTCTGGAGTTGTGCTCTTTGCTCAATCCTCACAGCGTTCATTATATTATGCATTCAGGGTTGAAGGAAGAAGAAGAAGCTGAAAGTTACAATTATGTTAATCTGAATCTCTCGACAATACAGACCTCACTTTTTCTTCGGTAGCTTCTCCATAGCTTCTTCAACTTTTTCAAAAGAGAGTGGAATCACAGGGAGAAAGTTTCTGGACAAAGTTTTCTAGTTTTCTGGATTTCTTCTTTTCCTTTACTGATTGGTTGTTGCTATGGTTGGCATAGTAAGCCCTCTATGGTTTCCTTCAACCCAAGGCGGGCTATCTATTCTGTGCGCACATAAATAACATGGAAGGAGAAATCAAGGTAGACTTGACTTGCTACAGGCATATTCTCAGTGTCCCTTGACCAGTTGTCCCAAAGGTGCTTCCTTTCAAAAGGCAACTAGACTTTCTTTGTTTTTGTTTGAAGACCTTTCGCTCTCATCCAAGAAGCTTCTTCAATTCTGACTGAATTGTGGAATATTTATATTCCTTGCAGCCATCTGGTCATTAGCCCTCTTTCTGAGAGTCGTTGAGGCCATTTGGAGATTGATCTGTGCCCTCAGGGTCACTTCCAAGTGGCCTCAACGATTCTCAGAGAGAGGACTAATGACCAGATAACTGCAAATCCTTCCATTCTCCACCATTCAATCAGAATGGAAGAAGCTTCTTGGATGAAAAGCAAAACATCTTCAAGCCAGACAAGAAAGTCCAGATGCCTTTTGAAAGAAAACACCTTTTGGTCCAACCACAACCTTGAATAACTGAGAATCTCTGTAGATTTTCTCATTATGAATTCTTCCCACTTAGCACAGGCATTGGGGGCCTCACTCCCATCAGTTTGGGTCACTCAGTATATTGTGGTAACCCCTGATCTTGCTTTTCTTTTCTTTTTTTAAATTTTTTTTATTGGTTTTTAAAACAAACATAAACAAACAAGACATAAAAACATCAAGCCATCTTCCATATATATATATATATATACATACAGTGTGCCAGTTGGTTTACAAATTGTTTTGTGCTTCCATTTCGTAGTCTTCAATTACAATTACATTGTATATACTCTCGTATTTTCAATCAAATATTAAATACATTAATATCATTATTAATCAATCATTTGACTATACTTTTATTCATTCATGTTTTACAGAATAATCATATTTTACTTAATTTGTTTTATGACGGTTCATATTATCATCCCAAATCTATCCGAATATCATTTTGTAGATATAATAAGAAAATAATACATCTTTATATATTTATTATTTTCTAAGAATCTACATATTTCATTACTATATTTTATTGTCTAACCATTGATAGAATAGATCCCAAATTTTGTAAAATTGTTTATCCTCTTGTTCTCTAATTTCAAATGTCAATCTACTCATTTCAGCACATTCCACTATTTTCTTAATGATTTCCTCCTGTGATGGTGTTTTCTCATTTTTCCAGTTTTTAGCAAATACAATCCTAGCCGCTGTTAATACATTTACAATCAGGTATTTCAAGTCTTTACTATATATTTCAGGTAAAATTCCCAATAAAAATACCTCTGGTTTCAAATCTATATGCTTTTTTGTCATTTTTTCCAACCATGTGTGGATTTTAGTCCAATATTTTTTAGCATCCGCACAAATCCACCACATATGGTAATATGAGCCAGGTGTCTGATGACATTTCCAACATTTTTCGGATTTATTCTTGAACATTCTTGCTATTCTTGTCGGGGGGGAAATGCCACGTGATCCTGCTTTTCTAGCAGCCTGGTTTACCAGTTCTCTGGAGAACTAACCCTTGGGAGATAATAGATTACTGCCGTCACAGAATAAATGTAACCCAGTTCCCAAATTAAGCCATTTCCTAATTGTGCATTAAATCATCAACTTAATAGGGTTGGTGCACTGAGTCTCACCCACCTACACACAAAACCTAGCAATCTAACTAGCACCAACCAAGCTTAGCCTTTGCATAAATGAATTCAACAGGACTTTGACTGACCCGGGGAAATGTATTGTCACAAATGTAAAAGCCCTGTGTGTGTACGCCCGTGTGCGTTTTTAATTGCTATTTTAACTGCAGCAATTTCAGATTGCATCTTTGATTGTGGGGTACGTTGTCCCAGATCTCTGAACTGGGTAAATGAATTAAATAATAAAGTAAATGCAATGTGACTGGTTCAAAAAAACATGGCAGGATCATGTGAGAAAAACGTGCAGGTAGACAACAGTGAGGAAGAGGAAGGGAAGAAATAAAAATAAAATGAATGGGCTGTTTACCACCCGGTGCTGTTGTCAGGATAAAGCAAAGAGAAAGAGAAAGGAGAGGGTTGATACGGATCCTTCTCGGAAGCAGAAGATGTGATATCCATGCAAAGATCTCTACGTTTTAAAAATAGAAAATCTTGCCTGATGCTTGATGCCTGTTTCTGACCAGGTTGAGGTTAGCTGGTCAGATGGATGGAGACCACAATGCATGTATAATTGAGTTTTGTTTTGATGGCAGTTGGTTCGCCTAGGGCTGCCATAACTAGATTGCAAACACTAATCCCACCTCTGACTGGCCCTGCCCCCATCTATTCTTCCCTCCTGAGTCCCAGCTGATTGGCTGGGTCTTCTGTAGTTGCCCTGCACAGGAGAACGGAGCTGGAAAGCAGGTTAGTGGGGTGGGAATTGGGATTTTGCAGTATATCCTTCCCCTGCCATGCCCACCAAGCCATGCCCACAGAGCCGGTAGTAAAAAAATATTGAATCCCACTACTGCTGCAGGGTGCTTAGATCTGGCCCACAGGGCCACCCTGAAAACAGCAAAGGACCAACCCGCGGTACTTCTGCGTGTGCTCTCTCTCCCCGGGCTCTGTTTTTTGCTGGCAGCGGGCTATCCAAACAACCCAAAAACAAAACAAAGAGGAGAAATGTTTCTCCTTTTGCATTTGAGCATGCAAGAAGGGACAGGAGAGGAGAAAGGGAAAGAGGAAAGACAAAGAAAAAGAAGGGAAGAGAGCAAGGAAGGAAAAAGAAGGAAAGAGGGGAAGGATGAAGGAAAGAGAAGGAAGAGGGAAGGAAAAAGGAAGAAAAGGAAGGAAGGAAGGAAGGAAGGAAGGAAGGAAGGAAGGAAGGAGATTCTGAGACTGAGGGTCTGCAGGAAGTCCTGCCTTAGCACTTGGGCCACCATAGGTGCCCCAATATGAATGATGTGGAGCTTTGCCACGCCCACCATGGCCTCCCGTGATGAAACACAACTCTGATGCGGCCCTCAATGAAATCGGGTTTGACACCCCTGGAATCGCAGTTGAAGTATTGACGTATGACTGAGAAAAGGCTAAAAAGTGAAGGCATTGTTGTCGTTTGATTATTGGGAGGATTGATTCTGTGGGTACCTTCACCTGTCACACACACCACCCTATGTCCCAAGATGATCAACACTGAGTCACAATTTTGGTTTTGCAAGGCGATGTTGAAAGTTCTTGCTTATCCGTTCACTTGGGAATACCAGTAATATTTCTTTCCTCTTTCCGCTTGCTGGCTGACTCTCCGTGGGGATCCCCAGTGTGTCAGATCCTTCCCAAAGGAGTGGTTGGTGTCCTGGGCCCATCCTCAAGTCCTGCTTCCAGCTCCATCATCAGCAATATCTGTGGGGAAAAAGAGGTGAGTGGCATCAATTTTGCTCCCCGCGGAAAATTGCAACTTGTAAATGCTCAAGGGTAAAAGCAGGTTTTCTACCTAGAAATTCTCAGGATCGATGTCTTTTTTTCCCCCTAGATGTTCCTAATATCTATCTATCCATGTAGCTATAATCCATCTATCTATCCTTCTGTACATCCATCCATTCTATCCAGCTTATCCATCCATTAGTTAGAGAGAGAGAGAGAGAGAGAGAGAGAGAGAGAGAGAGAGAGAGAGAGAGAGAGAGAGTTGTTCTGAGCCAGGCTTCCTAAATCGTAATCACACACAAACTTATTTTAAAAACAAGACTTATTTTATTGCAACTCTGGGAATTGTTTTCATTCTCAGCCGGAATTAACCTCAAACAGTCCCCCAGTTCTGTGAAGTGCTGCTAAAAACAGAAGTATCAAATGAACTAGAAAAGAAACCAACCGAAGTACAAAAAAACCCACCACAACTGAAGTACAAAGTGTTATATTCTGAGCATGGGCGCAAGGAACGGAGACGAGGCAGAGAACTAGTGAACTTCAACTCTTTATTAACGATTAAGAACAGAGCCAAAACCCTGGGCAGCAGCAGCTCTTTTATAGAGCTGGCTGCTGACCCGTTAACCAATGATATGCGTTCAAACGTTTAAATTGTACCCAATGAGAGATGTTCAGCTAATAGCCAATCAGGTTGCTCCGTAAGGACCAATCCCAGCTCGCTATCCATGGGCCAATCAAAAGTGCAGGATTACGAGCCTGCTTTTTCGTAAGGTTGACAAGCTTTTATTAAATAGTTTTTATTAGTTCATAACACAAAGAGCTTCAAGGATGACTCTGAACCGATCAAACTACTTTGCTTCCTGCAAAGGTTTCATCATCTTGGCCTAACTTTTATCCCTTATGGGAGTCTCCCCTTTTATTTCAGCTGCTCTTGCCTTCTAGCAGCTCTGCACACACGCGCACTGGGAACAGGCTCCCCTGGGTCCTCTGCCTTGCTGATGCCAGACTCCAAAGGCTCTGGAATCAGCACCCCACTTCCAGATGGTCCTGGCCCCACCTCTGCATCAGATGCAGGACCCTCGTTCAAGTCCTCTCCAGACTCCCTGACTGGTCCCTGTTCTTCCTATTGCCCAGTTCCTCTGCTGTCCGCACTGGCTGCCGGCAAACCACAACAAGAGTATCAAGCTTTAAAATTCTTGTGGCCATGTGCAGGCATGATAACCTGACGATTTCACACAATATATACCCGACCAGCTGCTGACAGCCTCAAAATAAATCAATGCAAGTTGAATTGGTAACTGAAGGGCCATTATAGCAGCTTGTGGAGTTCAGATGGCCCACTCCCTGCTGCCAGGGGCAATGCCCCCGATGGCCCATCAGTCCGTTCTACTTCCTCTCCTTCCCTCTGCCATCTCTCCACTACTGTTGCCAACAGTTTCCTGGCTCATGCTGAGCTGGAGAATATTCATCAGTGTCAGATTTCCACCATGAGCCCTTCTTCAGATATTTATCCTGATTAACAGCATCACGTCCCATTGACCCTAACTTTTTTTTTTTAAGCTGGCTTCATTTCAAAGTTCTTTTTTTTTTCCCCTCCCCAAACAGCTATCAAGTTCCTCTTTGTCCTGGAAAGGTTGTTACCAGATAGTTTGATTTTGCAATCTCAGTGGCTCTTCCAGAAACTTTGCAGTGGTTTCAAAAGAGAAGAATCAGTGCAATCAGGAGAGGAGAGAATCAGGAGAAAAAGAAAAAAAAGGGGGGGAACGGGGAAAAGTCAAGGTCACAGGAAGTTAGAGGAAAACCAAAGAAAGGATCCCAAGCTTAGAAGAAGACAACACAATGGCCTTGTCTGGAATCAGAGGTGGCATTCAGCAGCTTCTGACCAGTTCTGGAGAACCGGTAGTGGAAATTTTGAGTAGTTCAGAGGACCGGCCAATCCCACCTCTGACTGGCCCCGCCAACCCCATCTCTTCTCTGCCTCCCATTGAGTCCCAGCTGATTGGCTGGGTCTCCTTTGGTTGCCCTGCACAGGAGAACAGAGCTGGAAAGCAGGTTAGTGGGGTGGGGAGGGAAGGGGGACTTTGCAATATCCTTCCTCTGCCACGCCCTCCAAGCCACGGCCACAGACAAAATCCTCCCAAATGTTTTGTTTTCTTGAAGGACAATTTCCACGGGAGCAGAACGCCGTGTCCTATCAAAGTGTAATACAATGCATTAAGAAATTGGACACCTCTGTAGTCTTTAAAGGTGACCCTGTTATTTTGCTTCACAAGGTCGATGTTTGATGCCCATGATACCTGATTTTATGAGTGTATTTTGTGGTACCTCTCCCAGGATGATTTTTTAATATATATTTTAGGAAACATCAGGCTTCTGTATAGTGTTCGTCTGTGAGTCAGACTTTTACAGTGTTGACTCACAGACGAACACAATATAGAAGCCTGATGATGGCAGATGAGATTCTGCTGAAACGTTGCTACAACTTTAAAAGCACAATTACAATGACGTGGGCTTCCAAATGATTGACAGTCTGGTGGAATCATCTCTTCTATTCATGCTTTCTGCATGCTGTCAATCATTTGGAAGCCTGCACTCACAAACAAACAAATCTCCACACCACAAGCTAGGCAAACACCTGGGCACAAACAGATCCCCCCTGATACCTCCAGCTCAAACACACCCCAACCAGGCACCCAGATGAAACCTAGCTTCCTAATAAATGATAGCCGTCCATTTACCCGGAGCCAAGCTGCACTAAAGGCCTCCAATAAAGTAACACAATGTTGCCAGCCAATCAAGACACAAAAAAAGCCACAAAACAGACAGAAGATATTAGAAACACCAATCAAGCAGAACACAGCAAACTCCAAGACCAATAAACGCAGACCAAGACTCCCAACCAATCAGGATGAAGAAAAAACCATTCTGGCACACCAATAGGCTGCCCCAAATTTAAATCTGAAACCACTGTAAAAGTGTGACTCACAGATGAACACTATACAGAAGCCTGATGATGGCAGATGAGATTCTGCCGAAACGTTGCTACAACTTTAAAAGCACAACTACTATGATGTGGGAAAATACCCGAACAAAGCTGAATGCCATACATGTAAGTACCCGCGAAAACTTAAGAATGAATATATACAGCTCTGCCCTCCATATAGATAGATAGATAGATAGATAGATAGATAGATAGATAGATAGATAGATAGATAGATAGATAGACACAGAGACAGAGACAGAGAGAGAGAGAGAGATCTGTACTGTTAACTATGTCCTATATTTTATTTATCTGATTTAGCTAAGGCATTAGTTTATGGGGTCTTAATGCCCTGAACAATTTGCCAGCTTGAAAGTGCTGTATGAATTACGGCTGGATTTCCTTTTCACTGAATGTGAAGGATCACCGATAGAACCTGCCTTGTATTGTCCTACAAAAACCTTCACAGAACCAGAGAGACAATCAGGACAAATGGTAGAGTTGTAATTGCAGGAATGTTCCAATCTCGGATGGCAAACCTCAGATAAAGAATGTTTCCAAGCAAATACAACTCAGGTAAACAAAGTCACTAATCTAAAGGAGGATTAGAGAGAGGAAGTAAACATGTGTTAGACTTTAACTAGAGATAATTAATTGTATGGATTACTGTGCTAAACAGTAACCAAAGTTAAGCAGTAACCAAAGTTAACCAGTGATGGAGGATAACTAAAAATGTGTATAAATGCAAGACTAGACTCCAATAAAGATCATCATGATTCAGTTGTTCATGATCAAACAACTCAACTGCCTCGTCATTACAACAACAAATAATCTCCAACGAGCAAGGAGGATTTGTCATAAGGTGCAGCAGTTGTACAAGGCGGAGGAATATGAAATAAGAATTGTGCCTGGTCATTCTGTGACTGCAGGGCTGACCCCGAGCCTCTCACGCTTCACAGGTCTTTTGCCTAAGCGGTGGCATGTGGCACAATGCTCAAATTCCATGCAGGACTGCTGAGCGAAGCCACCAGTCTATCCTGAGGGATGCCTTGAGTCCTTTCACTGAAGGTAGTAGGCTGGAGGACAAGGTGTCTCCTGCCTCTGACCTTCCCAAGGTCTGTGGAGTAAAATCAAGGCAGAATGTCCTTTGACTTTGTGATTTCCCAGCAAACTGCTTAGACCAGAGGTGTCCAAACTTGCCCATTTGAAGACTTGAGAACTTCAACTTCCAGCATTCTCCAGCCAGCCATGGTGGCTGGGGAATTCTGGGAGATGAAATGTTACTTTCTCCTGCAAAACATAGTGAGAAAAATGACAAAATCATGAAGCTGGAAGGGACCCTGGGAGTCTTCTAGTCCAGCTCTCTGTGTTCTGACCCACGCCCTTTTCCAACAAATCAAACACAACCCAAAAGGAACAGAAACATTGTAATGCTTTTACAAAATAATTAGTTGTGATAAGCACAAGTCTTGCCAAACTGTGCCAAACTTGCCAAAAGATAACAGACAAGAAATAATTTGCAAAATAAGAATCTTCAGATACAAACTCAGGACACTGGAATGTCCACAAGGCAGGAGTTTCAAAATGTCTTTGCCTTCTGCAAAGTACATTTGTTTCACAGCTGGCTTTTATTTTCTTAAAGAAGGGGCCATTACCTTGCAGCCTTACTCCCGAGTCACCCATGCTTTGTAACTGCTCTTTCCTCCGAGCAATCCTGAGCTCACGCGCACTTAGCACAGGCTCCTCAGAAACCTCCTCATCACTGCTGCCAGCCCCCACAATCTCTGAAGGCAGCAATCCATTCCTAAGGGTCCTGGCCTCTCATCTGAGTCCTTGCTCTCCTCAGCCATCAGCACCTGCTGCAGGCTAACCACAGCATCCTGCTTAAGCAGGAGATCCTATACCACTCCAGACAAATGGTTGTACTATTGTCTACTTTAAAGGAGGATATCTGTAGCTCAGAGTTGAAATGAGGGGTCTTTGGTGCTCTCTGGCTTTGCTTGCATGCATGTTGGCTGGGGAATTCTGGGAGTTGTAAATCCACAAGTCTAAAGCTAACAAGGTTGGACACCTCTGGCTTAGGTCTTCGGTAGAATAGACAGAATAACTAACCCCTCAAAGAAGAACAAAATTGCAGACCTGGGCGAGTTGTTTTGGGATATCCCCAAGCACAGAAGCAACAAGGAATTGACTGTTGCTCCTAATGAAGAGGAACCAGTTATTTTTCCTGGGTGTTTCTTTGAAGACATGCATGTTGAAACACAAAACAATGCAGAAAATTTCCCTGTTCCTGCCTTTCACCAACGTTCCTGATCTCTTGTCATTTTCTCACAACTCTTTCCTGCGAAGAGTTCCATAACCTCATGTCCTAAGATGAATGCAACATTTTTAAAAAAAATAAATAAATTGCTGCAATGTCCTTTACTGACAGCCTAGTGTTGCAGTGCATCAAAAGACTCGCCTTCCCTTCCCCTGATTGATTAATGAGCTCTCATTAATATTAATATGATTGGCAATAGAATATTAATGATTTTAAATTAGCTCAACAGATGCACCACAGTGGAAAACTGCTGGCCGAATGTAATTATTTGTGATGAAATTTTTAAAACAGAGTAATTGGGAGAAGTTGGCAAGCAAACCTTCTCGGTCCTACAGGATAATGCTGAATTTTGCATTTTGGATCTGTCACGCACCGAGAGATGGCTGGAAGATGGTTCAGCTGGGAGGTTTGACTGGAAAGCATTTGGGCCAAATGCTCTGAATGGAATTACAGTTTGGAGTTGGATTGATAGTTCAAGTCTATTTGCTGGCAGGAAAAATATTATCCCCAAATTCAGCTGTTTGAGAATGTTTTCTCATAAGCCCATCACCTCTTTTCACTTCAAACTCACTCAGAGAATCAAAGCAGAGCAATTCAATAGTTCAAATCAAAGCATCAATTCAGATGTAATTGTCTAAATACGTTTGAGTCGTCAGAACCATAATCTCAGTTGAAACAATGATTGGATTTGAACTGAATCTGAGCTGATCAGCGCAGCTTTCGCAAAATCCCCTACGGAAATTTTGTGTGGCTTTTTTGTTGCCTGTGACAATCAACAAGCTCACAGCAAGTTACGCTCATAGCATTAAAACACACACCTGGTATAAAGCAAGGTAAGGAAGGCATTAAAAACAAAAGAATAAAAAGTTAAAATAAATATAGTGGGAGCAATCAAGCGAATAATGAAGGCAAAGAATTGGTCCCGTTTAAGAATCAAAAGCCCACTTTAAAGTCATTTTTTTCTAAGGTCTAGAAAGTGATGAAGGAGTCGACTGAATTTCAGGAGACAAGAATTTTATAACCTTGATGTCACCAATGGGAAAACAGTACCTCCATTTTCCTTTGCTCCAAACTATGAGCAGATTCACTCAGGAGTTTGTAGAGATTCTCAGTTGTTCAGGTATATGGTTGTCCCAAAGGTGCTTTTTTCAGGAGGCAACTGGACTTCCTTGTTTCTTCTTTGAAAGACGTTTTAGGATGAACACACTTTGAATGGCGTGGGAATAAGAATGGATTTCCAGACCAAAAAAAAATGCAGACTACAGGAACCAGGAGCATCACTCAGGTGACTCTGAGGACACAGATAAACCTCCAAGTGGCCTCAATGACCCTCTAAAAGGATGCAAATGACCAGCTGTCTGCAAGGAGTATCAATCCTTCCATTCCCCACCTGAAGAAACTTCTTGGAGGAGAAGCGAAACATCTTCAAAAGAAAAAAGGAGAAAGTCCAGTTACCTTTGGGATTCACCCAGGAGCTCCCCACCTGGCAGGTCAAAATTAAGATGGACAAGGGGCTCCTTCAGCCCCAAATCATGGATGGCTTTAAAGGTCAAAAAACAGCAGCTTAAATCATCCTTGGAAGCGGATCGGGAAATTAGCACAAGGGCCCAGAGCGGTGGTGTTACATGCCTGTATTGGCAAGTACCTGCCAATCGTTTGGCCGTCACACTCTGGACTAATTAGAGCTTCTGTGTGGCCTTTAATGTTTCTGAGATATGACGTCTCATAAAATCTAAGAATGTTGAGCAATTATTCATCCAACCTTTTGCTGGAGGCAGAATCTGCTGCAGCGTTTCAGACAGATGACTATCCAGCTACAGTTAGGAGAATAGAAGAACTTCATTTTTTAACAGCAGAAAAATGTACCTTGCCTTTAGGAAATTGATCGTTTCTTGTCTTGATAGAAGATAATATTTGTAGCTCAGGGTCGAAATGAAGGGTCCTCAGTAGTCTCTGAGCTTGGTTGCTTTCTTGCAGATGTTTCATTACCCAACTATATAACATCACCAGTGCTAGGAGGGAGTCTGACTGAGAGTAAAACCGTCTCCCTTTTAGCCCTGATGACGTTACCTAGTATGGTAAAGAAATGTCTGCAAGAAAAAAACAACCAAGCTAAGTGAGCACCAAGGATCCCACAAATCCCTACTCACAGTCACTCATGTCCTAGTCACTTCCCGTCTTAACCATTGCAAGGCAATCTACTTAGAGCTGCCTTTGAAGATCATCCAGAATCTCCAGTTGGTGCAAAATGCAGCAGCCTGCATGGTTTTGTGCAGACCCCGGTGTGCACATGTATCACCTCTCCTGCAGGAGCTGCATTGGCTGCCGTTTTGCTTCCGGGGTGCAATTCAAGGTCATGGCTAGGGACCAGGTGATCTGAGGGACCATCTCTTGCCGGTCACAAATACCCGGCCCATCAGAGCGAGGAGGCAGGGAATGTTGTGGGTCCCATCCCCGAGGGAGATACACCTGGTGGGACCCAGAAGAAGGGACTTCTCTGTGGTGGCTCCCTCTCTCTGGAACATCATCCCCCCAGAGATTAAAATGGCCGCCACTCTAACACTCTTCCGGAAGGCGCTGAAGACCTGGTTCTGCCAGCGGGCCTGGGGAATGCAGAGCGGGATGGAGTCCATTAAATGGCTCGTATGAGGTGCTGTCGCTGGCGTAGGGGGTGATTTTATGAAACATGGTTCTCTCTTTTATAAGTTTTATTGTTTTTATACAAGGTTTTTATATTCTTGTAAGCCTCCCTGAGTCACCATGTGTGAATAGGTGGCCATATAAATTCCCTAAATCTAAAAGCGAAAGACCACTCACACATCATCACAAAATCTCCACAACCGTAAAGCCCACAAACTTGAAATTTGGCACGTATGTTCCCCTTGACTTCTAGGTGCTCACTAAGAAAGGATTTTTCAAAATGACCATCAGAGCATTAGTATTTCCTATATTATTATTATTAACACGCTCTGATGCTAAGGAGTTCTACTCCCCACCTGAAAAGAAATCTCTTCCAAATGCAAAACACAAGCAGAGGAGAGGAGTGTCAGTTTTAGTTTCACAGCACCAAGCAGCTTTAGGACAGAACAGTTGACCGCCGTTCCACCGCTTTTGGAAAAGGGAGTTAAGCCAGCTGAGGAGGGGGGTTGCGATTCCCCCGGACCCCTGCTGGATCTCCCCTATCTTCAGTTACCTCTACGGGGTAACTATTAGCCCCCAAATCCGGCTGGATCGAGGGCACTCCAGCGGCGAGCACAGCAGAGAAACCACGCATGATTGCGGATTCCTGCCACCACCGAAGCCTTGCAAACCGGAAGTCCTAGTTTCTTAGCGAAGCACGGGTATCGAGCTAGTAAATAAATAAATAATACATACATTTCTTATCTGTTCTGAGGAGCAAATAATCGTTTTTATTATCTCTTCCCCTTTCAGGTTCCTCATTTCAAGGTTGCTCCAGAAGAGTTCCTGAAGCTTCAGTTCCAGAGATTCACAACTTTGAACCTCCATCCCAGCAACACTGACATCAGTGTCGCCGTTGCTGGGATCTTGAATTTCTTCAACTGCACCACTGCCTGCCTCATCTGTGCCAAAGCTGAATGTAAGAACCGTCATCTAAGCTCCCCACCAGTAAACACTTAACCTTTGGTTTCCTGAGCATGTTGTGTCCGTTGTCATGAGAATGCACACTGCATCTTCCCCTATGGAAGGCCAAGTGATTGCAGAACAAGGGAGACCAACCCATTGACCCATTCTGACCATGGACACGCACAATTTGTGTTCACACAACAAGCCAATTAAAGACCTAGTGGGTTCATTCCCATGGCAAGCTAAGCTAAGCTGTCTTGTTTGTTTTTAATGGATGGGTGTGTTATGTGAACTCAACTATTAACCTTTCAAGTTAGACCATGTTGTTACTGTCTTTTCAAACTTTCTCCAAAGGCATTTTTTTTGACTCTCTATACCAGGGGTCCCCAACCACCGGTCCGCGGACCGATACCAGTCCGCGGAACAAGTCCTACCGGGCCGCTGGTTGCTGGGGCGCCATCTTTTTGATGAAAAAGTGCTTCCGGTGAGCTTTTCCGGGTGAAAGCTCACCGGAAGCACTTTCATCAAAATGATGGCGGCGCAACCACTCCGGTGAGCTTTTCCGGTAGAAAGCTCACCGGAAGCACTTTTTCATCAAAAAGATGGCGGCGCCCAGCTGATGCCGGTACCGGGCGCGGCGCCCAGCTGATGCCGGTACCGGGCGCGGCATAAAAAGGTTGGGGATCACTGCTCTATACCATCCCGCTTTCCCCTTGTATAATTCAGTGCATTGCACACAGGAGGCCATAAAAATGGATTAATTCAATCAACAGATTGACAGAGTTGGAAAGGACCTTGTAGGTCATCTAGTCCAGGGGTCCCCAACCACCGGTCCAGCGGACGGTACCGGTCCGCGGAACAAGTCCTACCGGGCCGCTGGTTGCTGGGTGCCGCCATCTTTTTGATGAAAAAGTGCTTCGGTGAGCTTTTCCGGGTAGAAAGCTCACCGGAAGCACTTTTCATCAAAAAGATGGCGGCGCTTAGCGCTTCGGTGAGCTTTTCCGGGTAGAAAGCTCACCGGAAGCACTTTTCATCAAAAAAGATGGCGGCGCCAGCGCTTCCGGTGAGCTTTTCCGGTAGAAAGCTCACCGAAGCACTTTTTCATCAAAAAGATGGCGGCGCCCAGCTGATGCCGGTGCCGGGCGCGGCACCCAGCTGATGCTGGTACCGGGCGCGGCATAAAAAGGTTGGGGATCACTGATCTAGTCCAACCCCCTCCTGAGCAGGAAGACCCTATACCATTTCTGACAGATGGCAGTCCAGTCTCTTCTTGAAAGCCTGCAGGGATGAAGCTCCCACAACTTCTGAAGGCAACTTCTGTTCCACGGGTTGATTGGTCTCCCTGTCAGAAAATTTCTCCTTATTTTCAGGTTGAATCTCTCCTTGTTCAGTTTCCATCCATTGTTCCTTGTCTGGCCTTCAGGTGCTTTGGAAAATAGCCTGACCCCTTCCTCCTCTCTGTGGCAGCCCCTCAAATATTGGAACACTGTCTCCCCTGGTCCTTATCTTAACTAGACTAGCTATGCCCAAGTATATTATATGAACTCGGATAACCTGTGACTGGTCCAGATGTGGCTAGTGGTTGTGAAACTAGATTTCTAACTCTTGCTCCCGTCCAGATGTTTTTATTGTAACCCTGGGTAGCTACGATTATTGTATTTTTGTCCCAGATTTCTCTAATGGAAGTTTTTCCTTTCGAACTCTGCCTTATTTTTCTTTGACCTCCAGTTCATCACTCATCTTGTGGGCTTTGAGAACCATCTAGCTATTTCTTCATTACTAATGGCAGAAAAGAATCAATGACATTTAAGAGGACAATTGGAAGGGAGGCAGCTAATCTCTCCCTTGTTTCATTGACCCTGTGTTAAGATTCCTGCTACTCTGTAGCCTTTAACAACAAGAAAAACACAGTCTTGCTTGTTCTTGATCTATATTTCTCTTCATTTGAGAGCCCTCATGGCAGTTCAATATCAATAACATGCTTTTTTGTCCTTTGTCTTAAACATGGAGTAGTAAAGAACAAAATCAGGAAGCCCAAGTCATCAGAATCTATGGCAAGGGTCTTCAAACTCGGCAAGTTTAAGACTTGTGGATTCCAACTCCCAGAATTCCTGAGCTAACATGACCGGAGAAGTAATCCTTGGGAGTTGAAGTCCACAAGTCTTAAAGCTGTCAAGTTTAGGGTCCCCTGGTCTATGGAGATCCTCCATCATCCAGGTCATGGTTGTCTCAAAGGTGCTTTTCCAAAAGGCAACTGGATTTTCTTTGTGTTTGCTTGAAGACATTTCACTTCTCATCCAAGAAGCTTCTTCAGTTCTGACTTCAGAACTGTCTGAACACTCAGAACGGAAGAAGCTTCTTGGATGAGGAGCAAAACGTCTTCAAGCAAACACAAATAAAATCCAGTTGCATTTTGGAAAAGCACTTTTGGGCCAAGCCATCAAGCAATTGGGGAATGTTTCAACCTTCCCTATGCCTCAACAGCAGCACAACACCACATATATCTGAACCAACTCGTATCCTTGTATAAACCCAAGACATGGCACACTAGAGCAGTCCAACATACTTGCTGGGGAGTAATACACATGCTTAGTGTTTAATTTTTCTCCGCTTCATTTGTTCTTTCGTTTAACTGGCTAGAACAGCTCAGAAACCAGATTGCTTTTAAAATAGCATGGCCCCCACCATTAATTGAGTCAGGCTGATTGCTTTTAATCACGTGTGACTGAATGAGCTGGCTGCCAGCTGAGTGCAGCTGGGAAGAAGGCTTAAGCTGTGACATCAAACTACAAGCCTGAATTATGGGCAGCCCCTTGGCGATAGCCCAGTTTATAACAGGACCAGGGAGGGAGAAAGGAACCTTTTCCCATTCTAGTTCATGCCTTATCCCCTTGAAATTCTTTCTCTAATCAAGATGCATTTCTGTAAAAGGAGCACTGTGAATATTTTTTCTTTTTCCCTTATGATTTAAATTCTCTTTATCTAACCTGGAGAAGATTGAACGGAGGGAAGACGGTTGAGTTCTTATTTAAAAGCCAGGTGCCGAAGTGCTTTTTTTTTTTTTTTTTGCAAGAAGTTTTGCTTTTCATCTTTTTACTTGAAATCAAACAACTTCCATATTGATTGAGATTATTTAAGAGGAAAAAGCAAACACTTTTCCACGTGTGTTCATTTTGCTAACTTTCCTAGTCCTTAATCAAGTTCAGCAACTCTTTGGCTATTTTCTGAAGCAACACAATTAGATTCTGTTGATGGCAGTGAGACCAACTGAGTAACCTTTGCAAAAGATCTTGAGGAAGGAAGGTCACTGCATTTCAAGAATCCACCGCCACTTACGGATAATTGGCTGAAGGGCCAATCAGTATTAGGAGAACGTGAGCATAGCCTTGTTAAAAACATGGTTAAGTCCAATGTCAACTCATAAAATATTTCCATGGTCTTTTTAGACTTGCCAACAGAAAGGGAGGAGGAGAGCAGTGGGATAGCTTGCAAACCGAAACTGCATTCCATAAATGTTTTCAAAGATAGTAACTAGGTGACTGAAGTTTCTGCCACACAAAATCTAACTCGAGAGCATGATTGATGACTCTTGGCTATGGATGTGTCCCATTGGAGAGTATGAATTATGATACACCCAGGGAGTGGGGGAAAAACCAGGGTCAAGGCTAACAATGAATGAAGTGTCTCAGAGTTGGCTACACCCAGGCCATGCCGCATCTTTTAACTCCCAATAAATCCTTTTGAAGTTTTGGAAGTTGGCCTTGAGACTCATGATTTAAATGGGGTTTAAGTGCTGGAACCCTGACATCCATCTTGCCTGCATTCCATCTTAAATGGTGGTCTCCACCAGATACGTCTAAGAAGCCCACCTTATTCCAAAATTTTCTCCCCTGCTTTTATAATCCGCCTGTTTCTAGTTTGCTCAGACAGTGTATGCCAAGGGTCTTCAAACTTGGCAAGTTTAAGACTTGTGGACTCCAACTCCCAGAATTCCTGAGTTAACAGGACTGGGGGAGGAATTCTGGTAATTGAAGTCCACAAGTCTTAAAGCTGTCAAGTTTGGTGTATGCACTTCTTCCACTGCCCACGTGATTCTCTCCAAAATCACTAAAGAAGATTTGGCTTGATATTCACATTGGTCTTTCCTACAGGAGATTGATAAAGAATAGAGCCGTCAGCGACATGTAAAATAGGTTCCTGTGTTTAAAGAATCCTATTGCTAAATGCCAAAAGTGGGGGCAGAAACATAGTTTATTTGATTTATTTTTATTTGATTTATAAATATATATATGGTCACTCTCTCTCTCGGGCGGCTCACAAAAATTAAAAACCCAGGATACAACGCGGTGGCTCAGGGGCTAAGACACCGAGCTTGTCGATCAGAAAGGTTGGCAGTTTGGCAGTTCGAATCCCTAGCGCTGCATAACGGAGTGAGCTCCCGTTACTTGTCCCAGCTTTTGCCAACCTAGCAGTTCGAAAGCATGTAAAAAATGCAATTAGAAAAATAGGGACCACCTTTGGTGGGAAGATAACAGTGTTCCATGTGCTTTCGGCATTTAGTCATGCTGGCCACATGACCACAAAGATGTCTTTGGACAGCTCTGGCTCTTCAGCTTAGTAACGGAGATGAGCACCGCCCCCTAGAGCCGGAACGACTAGCACGTAGGTGTGAGGGAACCTTTACTTTATACAACAATAAGAACAATAACTCCCACAACCTCCTCTGGTGACAGCAATGATTCAAACAAGCCATTTGATGGGCTCCGTCCCACTCTGGGTTCCCAAGGACTGTTGGCAAAACTGGGTCTTCAGGGCCTTGTGAAAGAGTGTCGAACTGGACACAACTTTAATCTCTGCAGGGATGATGTTCCAAAGGGAGGGAGCTACCACGGAGAAGGCCATTCTTCTGGGTCCTGCCAGATGTAGGAGGGGAGACCCAAAATGTTCCCTGCCTCCCCGCTCTGGTGGGTTGGGTGGATATAGTCATTGGGTGGATGTCCTTCAGATAACCTTACAGCATTTTTGACCCTACATCATTTTAATCCTCCCTTGGGAATTTTGAGTTGACTATTTCTTAGACTAGAATGTTCTTGTGTTTTAATGAAAAGAAGGACTAGGGGTGACATGATAGCAATATTCCGACGCTCAGGGGTTGCCACAAAGAAGAAGGGGTCAAGCTTCCATGGAACCTTGGGTCGTCATCGTAATCCGTTCCAGGACTATGGTCACTACCCAATTTGGTTGTGACTGGAAGTACTACCATCTATGCATGCACGGACCAAAAAACCAAAAAAATGTGGTGCCAAAGGGGAAATCGCTGTGGCAATTTTCAGGTTTGCTTGGTCGCCACCCGAAGATTCTGTTCACGACCAGAAGCAAAACTGTTCTGAAAATTTTGGTCATCAGCCGATTTGGTCGCAAACAGAAGTGTTCGTGACCAGGGGTGGAATTCATGTTTTTAAATAACCGGTTCTGTGATCATGGCTTAGGTGGTGGGCATGGCTTGGTGGTCATGTGACTGGGTGAACATGGCTTGGTGGTCATGTTATTGGCTGGATGTGACCAACTCAACATCACTCACATCGAGGCACGCATCTCCTCGTCTGGCCTTTCATGACTGTGAGGATGCTGCAACAGTCATAAGTGCGAAAAATGGTCAAAAGTCACTTTTTTCAGTGCCATTGTAACTTTAAATGGTCACTCCACACAAGCAAAGTACCAGCAAAGGAGGGAAAAATAAGAGATGTTCCTGAGACAGGAAGTCTAATTCTACCAAGAATGTAATAAGGGTTAATGGAGAGGCAGTTTCTGTAAGCAAGACCAGAATGTTTCCTTCCTACCTTCCTTACAGGATTAGGCCAGTAATTTCTTCTAACAACAGGCTCTCCAAACTGCTTAGAATGTTAACAACCGGTTCTAGCAAATAGGTGCAAGCTGGTAGAATCCCACCCCTGTTCGTGACCCAAAGTTCCACTATATTCTCCAAAGCCCCTGAAGGCAGGACAAGAAGCAATGGATGGAAACTAATCAAGGAGAGAAGCAACCTAGAACTAAGGAGAAATTTCCCGACACTGAGAACAATTAATCAGGGGAACAACTCACCTCCAGAAGTTGTAAATGCTCCAACACTGGAAGTTTTTAAAAAGATGTTGAATAACCATCTGTCTTAAATGCTGGAGCTGTGATGGCAAACCTTTTCCACGTTGTGTGCCAAAAGTGTGCACGCATGCATGTGCTCGCATGCCTACACCCATGATGCAATGTGCGCGCGTCCTCCTGCACTTGCATTGCACACGTCTGTGTGCATGCGCATGTGAACCCCTCACCGCATGCCTCTGTGCATGCACATGCAACTCCCCTGCATGCCACATGCATCTGCACATGCCTGCGCATCTCCCACATGTGCATCTCCCCCCACGCATGCATGGCAGATACCTGATAACCAGCTGGCTGGTGTGGGGTGCGCGTGCATGCACAGAGGGGTTCTTCAGGGCAATCTCTTGCATGCTGGCAGAAATGGCTCTGCATGCCACTTCCGGCACGCATGCCATAGGTTCGCTATCACGGTGCTAGAGGGTTTCCTGCCTGAGCAAGGGGTTGGACTAGAAAACCTCCAAGGCCCCTTCCGACTTTGTTATTCTATTCTAACTCTTCGTACAGATAATCAGAATGCAATAATTAACGGTGTTGGGAAATGAGCAAGAAATGAGCATGGAGGTTCTAGGAGAATTTTCCACTCTTTGGACAGGCAATATTTCCCCATCCCGCTAATACTGTGCATGCAGAGTAGGGTCTCAATTCATTTGGAGTGGGAAGGAAGGTGGAGAATGGGAATCAAATTGGCAAAGGTCAAAGGGGGACCTTCCAACCTTCCAATGCTACCAATCACCATAAAAACCGTGGTTTCCACTCCTCCATTTATTACTGCATGCATGGACAGCTCTTAGCCAGCCGGCTGATCCAGCAAGCTGCTAATTGCTGCCAACCAAAATAGGGGCCATCAACAAGGTCAGGAGAGAATCTGAACAGAGGCGATGGAAAAGAAGCAAGTTTCAGTAGCTGGAATTTGAGGGCGGGAGGGGGAGAAGAGATGCTTTCCTCCCTCTCAAAATTGAGCAGTTTTCATCCGTTTAGGAAGAAAAGTTTCGCCAATTTATCGGGGAAGTCAGAGGGTGGTTTGTTTTTCTCCCATTTTTCAAACATCTGTTTGGCTTTTAAAAGAGAAAATGTGATGACCCGGGGCGTGGCACAATGGCAACACAATCAGACAATCAGAAGGAGTCCCTTTGTTAGCTCCAACGTTGCCCCCAATGTCCTGGTTACCTTCTGAATGGAGAAAAACTCTCCCAGGAACAGCCTTTGGCTGCAGAGAATCAAGTCCAAAACATGGTCAACAAAAACTGTAACTTTAAGTCCAAACAAGGCAAAATGAGGTAATTAGTCTGGCAGGGCAGGAGCAAGAATTCCAGATGTGAAGGAACGGCTGTAATTCAACACGGTTGGGAGGATGCCAGGAACACAGATAAGCAAAGTCAACACAAGATAAACTCACGTTTGTTCCCAGCAGATGCCGCACTCAGCATGCATCTCTTTTAAACTCCCATTCCCAGCTGTGGCTAATGAAGGGAATCGGGGCCCTTTCCTCCCCTGTAAGCCACGCAACCCACGTTGCTCTCTTCTCCGTTCCTCCCTGCATGCCCTAGGATGAAGAGGGGGTGGACCTGGGTCTTCCTCTGAACTTTCTCTCCCTTGTTCTACCTCTTTCCTGCTCTGCCCAGCCGGATTTTGCCCTTCCCCAGTTTCCTCCACAGTCAAGGGAGCCACACTCCCACTCCCTGTCAGCTGTTCGTCTTCCCGCTCAGATTCAGACTCTGACAGGGGCATGACAGAAAACCGGAGCAAAATGGAATCATACACAGCTCCTATTGCTCCTCTTTCCAGCAATAAATGCCTCTCTCCTCCAATGGAGGGAATCACAAAAGATTGCTGGTTGCACAAGGTACCCCTAAAATATATATTACTTTATATCAAAGGCTAAAAAGGGGTGCGATGGGAACAGCATGGGGCCTTTAAACCTAGCCACTTTAACAGGGCTGAGCAGGGTTTTGACAGCTTAAGTGATGCTTAAGTGACAAAGGGGGGCCTCTTGTGTGCTGTTGAATCCCACCTCTTGTGAAATAAATTCTGTATTTTTGCTATTGCCGTGCGATTAATCCTCAAATGGGTTCGCATCTGGGTATAATGGGAAGAGAAGGGACAATATACCAAAAGAGACTTAGGTAGACAGGCTAGTAAACACCACGTTACGATTTTTCCTTTTCTTTTATATTCCTTCGCTTTAGGGCACTGTTGGGTTAGCTTTTGTGACTTAAATTGTTGCGCAGGCAGGGGAAATCCGAAGTTTCAATTATGTTTTGTGGGGCCCCTGAGTGTTTCCTCTGTACATTTTACAGGCTAGCTGGCCAGCTCAGATATTCATCTCAGGTCACGTCAGAAATGTGGGAATTAGAAAGGGTGAAATCATTCATTTGAATTTGAAAAGATTGGAAACTTTAATAAAAACGTAGAGTTATATAGTTCTAGCACAATGCTGGGCCATATTGTCAGCAGGGATATTTCCAACCAGCAATTCATTCACGGGAAGTGTTAATACCACTTTATAATGGCTTGGTAAGAACACACATGGAATATCGCATCCAGTTTTGATTGCCATGATGTAAAAAAAAAAAAAGATGTTGAGATTATAGAAAGAGTGCAGAGAAGAGCAATGAAGATGATTAGGGGACTGGAGGCTAAAACATATGATAAACAGTTGCAGGAATTGGGTATGTCTACTTTAATGAAAAGAAGGACAAGGGAGACATGACAGCATGGTCCCATTTTGGAAAGGCTACTACAAAGAGGAAGCGGGTCAAGCTATTCTCCAAAGCATCTGAAGGCAGGACAAGAAGCAATGGGTGGAAACCAATCAGGGAGAGAATCAATCTAGAACTAAGGAAAAATTTCCTGACAGTGAGAATAATTAATCAGTGGAACAACTTGCCTCCAGAAGTTGTGGATTCTCCAATACTGGATGCTTTTAAGAAAATACCGGATAGTCACTTGTCTAGAATGGTATAGGGCCATGATGGCAAACCTATGGCATGCATGCCACAAGTGGCACCTAGAGCCATTTGTGCTGGCACGTGAGCCGCAGGCAAACTTACCTCTCTGCACATGCACACAGCTGATTTTTTTCCAGTTGGTTTGAGGCCTTTTTCAGCTTCCCAGAGGCTTGGAAAAAGCCTCTGTAAGGCTTTTCAGAACAAATTATAGGCCCATTTCATCACTTCCTGTAATACCGGCCTATAATTCAGCCTGAAAAGCCTTGCAGAGGCTTTTTCCAAGCCTCTGGGAGGCTGAAAAAGGCCTCAAATCAGCTGAAAAATCAGCGGTGAGGTGCAGTGCAGGTTAACAGGGTGGCAGGGAGGATTGTGCGCGCATTCGCAGGGGGCGTGGGGAGGGGTGCACGTATTGCATTCTGGGTAGCTGGCACACAAATGCATGTGCAATGGTGTGCGTGCAATTTTTGGCACAGGAGCCCAAAAAGGTTAGCCACTACTGGTATAGGATCTCCTGCTTGAGCATCCGGTTGGATTAGAAGACCTTCAAGGTCTCTTCCAACTCTGTTATTCTGTGTGGGTGTCAGTCCTGAGGGCACTGTAAAAGATGGATAGTTGCTTGAATAGTACCACATTTGCAGTAAATATCCTTGTCCTGTGGGAGAGACCCCCGTTTTTCCGCGTGGCTCTAGCCAAACCAGTGCACAGTCTGTTTAAGCATCTCCCAACCATCCACTCCTCCTCCCGGCAACTCCTTAAGGAATTTTATCCAATGATGAGGATACTTCACCTGAAGTTTCCATCTTTTTTCATTGCTCTGAGGTGTAGTAACAATCTCCTCAGCGCCACCTGAAAAGCTTCTCCTTGATTTCAAACTTTTTGTAGGGGGCACTTGGACAAATAATGGGCGGGCCAGATCATGTGACGGAATGATATTTAAGCTAACGTTGTTATACTGTATAACTAGACAGGTCCTACATTGGGTGATTAAAGGGTAGGTCAGAGAGCGTGGGTCACTGGCTCTACGTAACAGTCTAGTACCTGGAAGAGGCCACCTTGTCCTTTCCATCAGACAGTAGAATGACTTGAAAACCTGAATGCCTTTATATAATACATTACACAGATCCTGGCTTCATCTGGGGACATATGGCATGAGGGAAACAAGGGAAAGCAAAGATAAATGGAGGCCAGGCTCAGTAGGAGGAACAACACGTGTTTTATTGCATTTAAAAATCTGTTAATGATTTTGTCTTAAGGTAGCATTGTTGTTTCAATGCCCAGATTGCCACTCCCAAATTTTCTTATGGATTAGTCTCCCAGTTCAATCAAAAGCAGCTTTCCTTGATCTTGAAGTGCTGGGACTGTATAGAGCTCAACTCCAGTATTTTTAGCAAGGGGCCATGCTAGCTAGGGACAAGTTCAGGGGTGGGCTGCTGGGGGCTCTCAGGCACTCGGGAGAGCCCCTAGCTAAGACTCTGCGGGGCTCGGAAAGCCCCCAATAACCTCAGAAAGAGAAGCAGCAAGAGAAAGCTCTTAATAGGCTTAATTGAACTTCTGGGCATTCAGCCAAGAGCATTTCACACCTCGTAAAAGTATTGCAAGCTAGATAAACTATCCACTCAGCACTTGAGAGGGAGAGCCATTGAGAAAATCAGATAACATAGCCACTAGCCTCGGAGGGGATTAATTCCCAAATAATAAGAATCACATTGTCAGGGTTCCGGCAGTTACTCCAATTAAATCATGAGCCTTGAGCCACACTCCCAAAACTAAAAAAGGATTTATTTGAAGGTAACATTCTACGTCCGGCACTAACCTGGGCGTAGCCAACTCTGAGATATGTAATTCACTGTCACCCTTGATCCTGCTTATTCCCCCACCCCTCTGCGTACACTAAGACTTCAAGGTCCTTCTTATAGTCACTGCTATTAAGCCTGGTTTCACCCAGTCTTTTATTTAAGTATTAAATTAAATGCACGGTATATATTTTTTTGGTATATATCTTTTTTTAGGTAATTAGGGCAAAGAAGTGATGACAAGTTGGCCACACCCACCCAGCCACGCCCACCCAGCTAGTCATTAGGGCAGAGAGCCCCTTGCTAAACAAAATTTGAAGCTCAGAGTTGTAGCTTTTTAGCAAGCAGGGCTATCTGGAAGGAGATTCCCCCGAGGAGGATTTCAAAGCGATACTTCTAATTATGAAGGGATCAGGTTTGAAAGGGCAATCCAATCAACCAAGGCAAGGGAGAGGGGAAGAGGTTGAATGCAATAAAGGTAGCAAGACATAATTGTTTCAGAAAGGTAGTTTACGGGTGAGGGAACTGTCATGGATAGGTCAATGCCTGGATGATACAGTGCCTCAAGCACCCAAAGGGAGGAACATGCAAATGATCCAGTCCTGAATGTAGATTTTTTCCAAATGGCTTCTTAATATCTCTTGGAGGAAGAGATTCTCTCAGCTATGGTTGATGGTCCAACCAGTACTGTAGTCATCGCTTGTCTACTGGAAGTTCAGAGGTCCCAGGCTGACCAATTTACTTTGTATTTTGAAGATAAAGCTGTCTGTATTTCTTTGGGTCAACGAGATATCGCCATGGGGAACAAAGCTCCACATTGGTGACAGGAAAGACATCCGGCCAGTAAACACTCAGCTCCATTCAGTTGCTCAGACCCCACCCCGCAAGGGATTATGGGGTCATTAAAAAGAAGATGATGATATCGCCATGAGGACTGAATGAAAGATGGATGAACCCCAAAATATATAATCAAATTAAAATTAAAACACCTGAAGATGAGAAGAAGCTCTCTGGAATTTTGAGACCCACAACTTGTGTTCTAGATCATTCTGTGTTTATGAAGTCCACCAGAAACAGGACAGCTTTTAACAAATGACCTTGTTCCCACATTGTACATCTGTTGTGAATTTCACCACTGTGGTTTGTGAAACATGTTGTGTGGATCCTAACTATTCTTTCTGTTTTTGATGATCTAATGCTTAGTTCCTAATTTTTAAAAAAAAATCTCATTTTTTGGAGTGGAGGATTGTTAATTTTCCCCTCCTAGAGATTTTACAAATAACAACAAACATAAATTAAAAATATTTTCCCCCAAAGCTGCAAAATTTTATTTCATGGCTGAAAGCTTAATCTCTATTGAGTAACATGATTGATTATAGACTCATTTATTACAAAATTAAAACTGTAGGCTTTAATCAATTACCATCAATTCTAATTACAGATGAATTATATGAAAAATGGAGGGAGGGAGGGAAAGAAATAGAAGGTCGTGTTTTTTAAACAATGCTCCATAAGTTGTTCATTGGAGAGAAACTATTACCTTCATTAAATATTCCTTGAATGTTACCTGTAGCAAATTGTTGTAATTTCAATTTTAATCAGTTAAACAAAAAAGCAGCTCATCAGCAAAACACACAGTTTTCAGAGCAATCGATTCAAAGAAAAACTGCCTATCTTTCAGAGTCAATTTTGTTGAAAAACAATTTCTCACACAATATGGAACTTCCTCCTCTTACACTAGGTACCTGAACGCAGAGGTGTCCAACCTTGGCACCTTGAAGACCTGTGGACTTCAATACCCAGAATTCCCCAGTCAGTGTGGTTGGCTAGGAAATTCTGGGAGTTGAAGTATTGGATGCCCTAAGCAATAAAAGTCTGAAATAATCTGCATCTCTCAAGCCAGTGATTTTTTAAACTGTTTGACCAAATTACCTTCTTTCCAGTCTCCATAATGTCATTATAGACCCATGGTGGCGCAGTTAGAATGCAGTATTGCAGCTACTTCTGCTGCCTGCCGGCTGCTTGCAATTTGGCGGTTTGAATCTCACCAGGCTCAAGGTTGACTCAGCCTTCCATCTTTCTGAGGTTGGTAAAATGAGGAGCCAGATTGTTGGGGGCAATAAGATGACTCTGTAAACCGCTGTAAAAGCACTGTGAAGTGGTATATAAGTCTAAGTGCTATTGCTATTATCCCATTCACACACAGCCCCTTTCTCAAAAATACAGATACTATTGCTTGACACGAGCAATTCAGGAGTGCCAGTCCCAACCTTGATCCTCAATTCACAAAGAAGCAATTACAAATTGTTTCATTACCCCCAAGATACATCCAAATTGCCCCTTTAGCAGTAATTCCACATCCCAGTTTAAGAAACATCGCTTTAGGATGATTGCTCAAGTTGGATTGTACAACAGTCAGAAGTTTGCTTTGTTATTTCAAAAAAAAAGAAATGATTTGTTGCAATTGTCTCAACATTGGCACAGAGAATGTACTTGGGCACTTGGGGGCAATTTCAGAAAAAGACCAATAAAAACACCAGGGAAAGACGAATTTACGAGATTTAGCAGAGAAACAAGAATTACGAGGTTATATTTCTTGGTTCACACTGAGATAAACAGTAGAATAGAGGAAATAATAGTCGTGATAGCAACCTAACATTGTGGTCCATTGTTACCGCTCTCTGGTCAATTTTCCAATCTGATACTTTCCAGCTGTTTCCAGAGGTTCCTACACATCTGGAGAGTTCAGTCGCAGGTTGAGGAAAGTTGTTCTGTGGGATTAAAAGAGATGTGGCTCCTTGGAAGGAAGATATAAATAAAGCCTGCTATGTTTTGCTAGCTAACCTATAAAGGCATTTGAGTTTTGAGAGCCAGACCTTAGCTAAACATGCTGATAATAAAATAGCTAAGTAGGGTAAGAGTTGGCTAATAACTGGATGGGCAGCCATCAAAGGAACTTTAGGTTTGCAGGCAACGCTGAGAAGCAAGGGAATCAATGTCCTGGAAAAAGGACAATAATAGTATTTTTGTACTGTTTGCCAATAAAGTACATAGCTGTGTTTGTACAATATATCCCGTTGATATCCAAATTTATCTGAAGGAGCAGGTCATAATAGAACCAGGTGGGTATGTGGCTCTCACAAAATCTTGTAGCCCCAAAGATGGTTCTCTGTGGATATCAAAAATAGTGATGTTCTTTGTAGAGATTCTCCATCCTCCAGGTCATGGTTATCCCAAAAAAGTGCTTTTGCGGGAGGCAACTGGACTTTCTTGTTTTTTTCTTTTTGAAGATGTTTTGCTTCTCATCCAAGAAGCTTCTTCAGCTCTGACTGGATGGAGGGGAACGGAAGGATTTTTATTCCTTGCAGACAGCTGATCATTTGCATCCTTTCAGAGGGTCGTTGAGGCCACTTGGAGGTTTATCTGTGTCCTCAGGGTCACTTGAGTGGTGCAAATGGTTCCTGTAGTCTGCATTTTTTTTCCTCTGGCAATCCCTTCCTACTCCCACACCATTCAAAGGGTGTCCATCCCAAATTGTATAGCTAAAAGTCTGTAGAGATTCTCAGTCATCCAGGTCATTGTCCCAAAGGTGCTTTTTTTTCAGGAGACAACTGGACAACTGGATTTTTCTTTGAAGACATTTTGGGATGAACCTCCTTTGAATGGTGTGGGAGAAGGAATGCATTTCCAAATAAAAAAACTGCAGCTACAGGAACCATTAGCATTACTCAAGTGACCCTGAGGACACAGATAAACCTCCAAGTGGCCTCAACGACCCTCTAAAAGGATGCAAATGACCAGCTGTCTGCAAGGAGTCTAAATCCTTCCCTTCCCCACCATCCTGTCAGAGCTGAAGAAGCTTCTTGGATGAGAAGAGAAACGTTTTCAAAAGAAAAAACAAGAAAGTCCAGTTGCCTCCTGAAAAAGCACCGTTGGGATAGCGATGTTCTTGAACTTTAGCAGCTGGACAAGACTCTTGAGAACACCACGGACAGTCAAGAAAACTACCCAAACAGAGAAGTGAACCAATCAACTCAGAGTTTGTTTATTGATTTTTATTTTTTATTTATTTATTTTATTTTGTCAAGCGATTATAAGATTACAGGTATAAGTATAAACATGGTTATGAATACATGAAATGGATACATATAAGAAAAATAAAAAGAAACAGTAGGACAGGGACGGTAGGCTCGTTGGTGCGCTTATGCACGCCCCCTACAGACCTCTTAGGAAAGGGGTGAGGTCAATAGTAGACAGTCTAAGGTTAAAGTTTTTGGGGTTTGGGGAAGAAACCACAGAGTCAGGTAGAGTGTTCCAGACATTGACCTCTCTGTTGCTGAAGTCGTATTTCCTGCAATCAAGTTTGGTGCGGTTTACCTTGAGTTTGTATCTATTGTGTGCTCTTGTATTGTTATGTTGTATAGTATTGTATTGTTCTCCCTTGAGGGACAAAGAACTAGGCTCAAATTATCCTATTGTGGATACATTAACTTTCTGGAGAAGGCTGTCCTGCTGGGAAAGAAGAAGGGAAGAAGAGGATGGCAGGAACGTAGGTGGCCTCAATTACAGTGGTGATGTATGCAGAGCCACAAGACCTGAAGGACCAGGTTAAGAAGAGGTCCTCATGGAGAACTTCTATCCATGTGCTTGCTAACACTGATTTGATGGGTCATGATAAGTCAATCAGACCTCTGCAGTAATGTTTGTTATACTTGTTGAATTTCTTCACATTGAACTGACTAGTGAAGAATAATCATGCATGGGGGCGGGAAATGTGACGTCCTTCAACCAAGAAAGGATGCTGTAAGGTGAAGGGCCTTTTTGATTATTTTCATGTAACTAAGAGAAAGATGGGGTAAGATTTACAGGGACAAATCCTGCACTAAGTTTTCCCAGATTTCTTTTCAACTGGTTTGACCTAACCTAATCATTTTGGGTTGCTGACGGATGAAACTTCATATTGAACCTGTGTTCCTTTCCCCCGCAGGCCTTCTAAACCTAGAGAAATTGCTCCGACAGTTCCTTATCTCTAAGGAAACTCTCTCCGTTCGGATGTTGGATGAAAGCTGGGATCCCACCCCATTGCTAAAAGAGATCAGGGATGACAAAACCGCCACCATCATTGTCCACGCCAATGCTTCCTTGTCCCACACGATCCTTAAGAAGGTAGGAACAGGGGATGCTCACAGTAGTAGCTAATCTGCAAGGTTGGGATAGGATTTGCATGTTAACATTTGGAACTTGGGTTCAGGTAGTTAAGGAATGGGCAGAAGATATATGTTGGGATAGTTCTCGCGTGAAATGGAGTGGTGCGGTGGCCTTGAGGTGGAGCTCTCAGCACACAATCAGGAGGCTGTGAGTTCAATCCTCGGTAGAGGCAGATATTTCTCTCTCTGGGCGCATTGAGAATGTCTCTGCTGAACAAAACTCCGCATTGGTAACAGGAAGGGCATCCAGCCAGTAAACACTCAGCTCCATTCAGTTGCCCAGACTCCACCCGCAAGGGATTATGGGGTCATTAAAAGAAGATGATGAGATGATGAATGGATTTTCTAAAACCATATAATTCAGAGAAGAAAAATCCAAAGACCATGGCATGAACTCCCATCTGTCCAAAAAGAGTTGAACTTTCTAATCTTTGAGAATGTTCTGTTTTACCTAAGTAGTCATTTTTTTCTCCCTGGCTTTCTGTTTTCTCCACGCATTCTGGAAAAAAAATTGTTTTCTTGCCTTTCCGAAGATTTGTTATGAGTCAGAACAGTGGGCCCTTCAGGGTTTGAAGTATTTGGCAGTGTTCCTGAACAGCCCATCACAAAAAGGGGGAACAAAATAAACAATGTATAAACAAGCATTTAAATCCATGTCTTCCTCAATGCACATTGGCCTATCGTTGGGCAGGGCCTTTTGAGGGGGTGATAGTCACTTCACAGGCATTGGGCCTTGAGGGAAGGCATCTTTGATGCTGTCTAACTTATTTGGTGCAAAAGATGGAGGTCTTTCAGAAGTGAAGATCTGAAGCAGAAACTGGGAAACGCAGGAGAGGGCCTGCAAGTGAACGTGATGAAATTTCATAGACTTTCCTGTGCTCGTGGAAGGGTGAAGAATCGATGGCCCTACAGATTCTGTTAAAGCAGGGGTCTTCAAACTTGGCAAATTTTAAGACTTGTGGTCTTCAACTCCCAGAATTTCTCCTCCAGTCATGTAAGCTCAGGAATTCTGGGAGTTGAAGTCCACAGGTCTTAAAATTTGCCAAGTTTGAAGACCCTTGTGCTAAAGCTTCATCTTGAAATGACTTCTAATGCCCCTTCCACCTGATTGTAAAGAATGAGCAGAACTAGGCAGTCCCTCAAATAACCAGTCCTGTGCCATGAAGCTCTTCTTAGAGATGGTCACCAGCACCTTCAATGGCACCCAGAAAGCAAGCTTCCAGAATATTCTACTGAGAACTCCTTTGACCCATGGTCAATCATATTTAGAAGTGTTGCCCTCATGTAATTAAGGCATGTGTATTTAAGTGGGCAATCCAACTGGAAAAGCTTTTGAGGAAGGCTCACTTCAAGCTAAACTCATTTGAGGCTATGAGCTTCTATTATTTATTACCATTATTCTCTAATGCCTGGCATCCATGTTGCACTGAAACACCACAGAGTAGAGTAGAGTAGAGTAGAGTAGAGTAGAGTAGAGTAGAGTGGAGTGGAGTGGAGTGGAGTGGAGTGGAGTGGAGTGGAGTGGAGTGGAACAGAACAGAACAGAACAGAACAAAACAAAACAAAACAAAACAAAACAGAACAGAATAGAATAGAATAGAGATCTTTATTGGTCAAGTATGATTGGACACACAAGGAATTTGTCTTTGGTGCATATGCTTTCAGTGTACATAAAAAGAAAAGATACATTCATCAAGAGCCAAGAATCATAAGGTAGAACACTTAATGATAGTCATAGGGTACAAATAAGCAATCAAATCTTACTAGGAAACTGTCAAGATAAATCGTAAGGATACAAGTGACAAAGTTATAGTCATACAGTCACAAGTGGGAGGGGAAGGGTGATAAGGAATGATGAGAAGATTAATAGTAATAGTAGTGCAGACTTTGTAAATAGTTGGACAGTGTTGAGGGAATTATTTGTTTAGCAGAGTGATGGCTTTTGGGAAAAAACTCTCCTTGTGTCTAGTTGTTCTGGTGTGCAGTGCTTTATAGCGTCGTTTTGAGGGAAGGTGTTGAAACAGTTTATGTCCAGGATGTGAGGGGTCTGTAGATATTTTCACAGCCATCTTTTTGACTCATGCAGTATACAGGTCCTCCATGGAAGGCAGGTTGGTAGTAATGTTTTTTTCTGCGGTCCTAATTATCTTCTGAAGTCTGTGTCTGTCTTGTTGGGTTGCAGAACCAAACCAGGAGAGGAAAGAAAGTTTTCCCCAAGAACACAGAAGTTGGGTGGTCACTTCTATTGGGTAGTTTTATGTTCTCCACAGAGTTCAAAAAGTGAAAGTTGGAATACTTTGGACATGTGATGCAAGACTCTGAAAAATACGCCATACTTCACTTCATCCTCCAGGAAAAGATTGAAGACAAACCAGGTCCAGGCAGAAGAAGAACATCATGGCTTCAAAATCGAAGGGACTGGTTTGGACAAAACTCAACAACACTTTTTCGTGCGGCTGTTGATAAAAATAGGATCACCAACATGATCACCAATGTCTGATGACGGATATGGCATTAGAAGAAGAAGAAGACAGAGCTCAAAGATGAGGAGCAAGTGGCTTTGGAGAGAGGAAAACGTGACGCTATGGATACATGCTCAGGATCCAGAACAAGGACCAATGGACAGAAACTAGTCAAGGAAAGAATGAACCTAGTACTAGGGAGACATTTCCTGACAGTGAGAACAATCAGAATCAGAGAGCTAGAAGGAACCTTGGAGGTCTTCTAGTCTTGCTCAAGCAGGAAATCCTATAGCATTTCAGACAAGTGAGTGTCTAGTCTAGTCTAATCTTCTTTAAAACCTAATCAGTGGAACTGTTCCCTTCCAAAGTTGTGGAGTTGTGCTCCAACACTGGAGGTTTTTAAGAAGAGATTGGACAACCATGGCATGGAGTCTCCTGCTTGAGCAGAGGGTTGGACTAGAAGACCTCCAAGGTCCCTTCCAAACTCTTGTTATTCTATTAGTCTGCAAAGTCGCTCTCTTGATTAGTCAACACAGGTACAGAGGCCTGGCTGTCTGGCATTCACAGAGTCAAGTCAAACGCCAATAATATTTGCCTGGTTCTTTGTTGAGATCCTAAGCACAGCACAGCACTGTTTTAAGCACCCAGATCACAGGACAAGCGTCAGAGCTGTGCATGTGTGCGCACCCTGAAATCAAAGGCGAGTTTTGTTTGCAACCCCTTGATGGCTTGTGTTCAGTGTGGGAAATCAGAGCCAAGATATGGGGTTTCTCGGCTGCTCTGCCTCTCTGCTCTCTCTCTCTCTCTGCTCAGTTAAAAAAGGATTTGAATGAATCCTCTCAGTATTGAGGGCTCTTCCTTTATCCTGTTGCCATAGCAATATCACACAGTGCTCGGCGACAGAACCAATGGGATTTGGAAAGCCTGCGCCTCTTCCTCGTCCTTTCTTGGAGCGTTTTCCCCTCTTGGGCCCAACATAAAGCCATTCAAGATTGAAAGGGTTACATGGATTTTTTTTTCTTAAAACCAGGGTTTTTAATTTGGTTCGTTTAAGCTGGAGGTGCTTACAGATGATCGTCGATATAGATGCGGCAGTCACATGTCTGATCTGATACAATCTGATCTTCTTGAAAGGATAAAGGTAAAGGTAAAGGTTCCTCTTGCACATATGTGCTAGTCGTTTCCGGTTCTAGGGGGCGGTGTTCATCTCTGTTACAAAGCCGAAGAGCCAGCACTGTCTGAAGACGTCTCCGTGGTCATGTGGCCGGCAGGACTAAACACTGAAGGCGCATGGAACGCTGTTCCCTTCCCACCAAAGGTGGTCCCTGTTTTTCTACTTGTATTTTTTACATGCTTTTGAACTGCTAGGTTAGCAGAAGCTGGGACAAGTAACGGGAGCTCAATCCGCTACGCGGTGCTGGGGATTCGAACCACTGAACTGCCAACCTTTCTGATCAACAAGCTTAGTGTCCTAGCCACTGAGCCACCACGTTCCTCTCTTGAAAGGATAGCTCAACCAATTGTCCTTTGGAGAACCCATCTCTGAGGAGGCCTCACTTGGTCAAGAGAGGTGCCAAGGATCATCAGGCAATTGTTGATGTGGACCAGGATTTGCCAGAAGGAAGAATAAAGGCAGATGAACTTAAGCCAGAGCTTTGCACCACCAGACAGAATTCACCTCATCAGATCAGGAGGAATCTCCTCCTCTTCCTCCTTTCTAAAGTCAAATCCATATTTTAGCCCTTCCTTTTCAACAGCAGCTCTTCTGGTTTATTCTTCTTCCAGCCTATTTTTGTTCACTGTGGTATCTTCTTGCGATAACTTTGGGGTGAAGTTGCAGAAACACACTTATCTTGGTTGATGAAATTACTCAGTTCCCAGAGAGATACACCTAGTAGAATCATAAAGTGGCCGAAGGAACTGCAGTAGGTTCACCCAATCCTTCAACTCACAAAAATGTACATGGAGTTAGCATGAACTAAGTTTAGCATATTGCACAAATCCCCAGGTGTTTGACTGGCCTTTGTCAATGAGTTGGACAAAAAGAAAACCACTATACTTTAGGAATCTTCTACTGGTCCGAATGGTTTCTCAACATAATGCATTATTCTACCCCTTGGCTGGCAGTTGTCTTGGGCTCCCAGAAGATGGTCTTCCCCAGAATTACTTATAATAGTTATAAATAAGAGAACCATTGACAGTTCTACCCCTTGCCAACGGCTGTTCTCACAATTTTATTTTACATCCCACTTGACAAAATTCTAGTGTCTCACAATAGGTTAACCATTTGTGTTTGCCTGTTATTTGTCATCTATAAAATATTTCTTGGGCCAAATTCCACAAAGGTGTTTCCAGAAGCAATTTAGGTTTGTATCTAGTCCATGTTCTCAATAAGGCTCGTCTAACGTTAAGATAAGGAAGTAAGGAGTCCCTGTGGATTTTACGCCGCTAGTCATTCCTGACTCTAAGGGGTTGTATCATCTCCATTTCCTAGCCAAGTAAGCCAGTGTTGCAAGAAGAGCTTCCGTGGTCATATACGTGGTCATATATGCATGACATCACAGAGAGCTTTTTCCTTTTCACCGAAGTGGTACCTATTTATCTACTTGCATTTGCATGCTTTCAAACTGCTAGGTGGGCAGAAGCTGGGCTGAGGATGGGAGCTCACCCACTGCATGGCCCTTGGGTCTCAAACATGGGCTGCTGGCTTTCCAGTCAACAAACCCAGCATCTTAACTACTGAGCCACCATGCCGCCCCTCGCCTAAACATAAGGATTTTTAAAATCCAGACATTTGACTTTGTTGTGTCGCAAACATCCATGCCACCCAAAACTCAGGACATGTTCTTCTAATTCCAAAAGCCTTCTATTTCTCAGAAGAGTGACAGCCCCAAAGTCATCCATCCCAACCAAACAGCAAGCTGCCAAATACAATTTCAAATTGGGCAAACTCCAATCCTCCTCTTCCCTTTGTATCTTGTAACACCTTATATTTAACGTGTGGTTGTTTCCCCTGCCTAACAATTTTAGATATATCCTTCTGCCTCTGTTTAAACAGCACATCAGTTGTCAAAACAGGTATTGTCTGAAAGAAAAACATCCTTTCAGACGAGACACTCACTTTTATCACAGAGATTCTTCCCAGCAATGACAGTAGTAATTTCTCTCATCTTAACATATCTTCTTGATCTTCATTCCATATCTTGATATACCTATTTAGAAGCCACATACAATTCATATTTGTCATTGAGGTTTTTTTTTCTTCCTTGCTGGCATTTTCCTGCAAGTTCAGGGTTCTTTATTAACTGATCGATCAAGTAGTGATCCATTGGTGGCAATAGGAATTGACCGATTGGCTTGTCCCTTGAGCCTTATATAGTGGGCCGAGAGTGACAGGCTCAAAGTCATCCAGCCGACTTTCATGCCTAAGGAAAGACTAGAACTCACCATTCCCTGGTGGTTTTCCTCCAAGTCACCCAGTTGGCTTCATGCCCAAGATAGGACTAGAACTCACCATCTCCTGGTGATCGTCCCGAAGTCACCCAGCCAGTTTTCATGCCTAGAGCAATACTAGAACACACTGTCTCCTGGTGATTTTTCTCCAAGTCACCCAGTTGACTTCATGCCTAAGGCGGGACTAGAACTCACCATCTCCTGGTTTCTAGCCCGGTGTTTTAATCACTAGACCAAACTGGTTCTCTCATGTTTGTCATAGTGCTCTCCAGATATTTTATTTATTCGTTAAATTTATATGCCACACATCTCACTTCTCTGGGTAGCTTCCCTTCATACCTTACCCTACCATTTACCTTCTCAATCTTAAAACTCATTTTATTCATCCATTCTGTTTGGCCAACTTCTTTTCAGTCCATACCCTCCTCCCTCAGGATTTTGAGAGGCACGAATGCTTCATTGTCTGAGAAAACCATCTTGGTTTCCACCCACTAGCATGCTTGTTTCCAGAAAGCCAAAGAAAATAATTGCTGGTGTTTCTTTGATTGGAATTGAAAGCACCTGATTTCAAAGGTAGAAGCAAGAAAAACACAGATGTGCCTGCCCATCCCAAGCTTAAAAAGGAGGCACATAATTAACAGATTAACAGAATTGGAAGGGACCTTGTAGGTCATCTAGTCCAACACCTCCCTGCTGCCCAAGCAGGAGACCCTACACCATTTCTGACAGATGGCAGTCCAGTCTCTTCTTGAAAGCTTCCAGTGATGAAGCTCCCACAACTTCGAGGACAAACTGTTCCATTGGTGGATTGCTCTCACTGTCAGAAAATTTCTCCTTATTTCCAGGTTGAATCTCTCCTTGTTCATTCACCCATTATACCTTGTCTGGACTTCAGGTGCCTTGGAAAATAGCTTGACCCCCTCCTCTCTCTGGCAGCCCCTCAAATATTGGAAGACTGCTCTCATGTCTCCCCTGGAGTCCTTCTCTTCACTAGACTAACCAGGTCCAGTTCCTGCAACCATTCATCATATGTTTTAGCCTCCAGTTCCCTAATCATGCTCTTCTCTCCACTCTTTCTAGAGTCTCAGCATCTTTTTTACAGTGTAGTGACCAAAACTGGATGCAGTACTCTAGGTGTGGTCTTACTGAGGCTTTATAGAGTGGTATTAGTACCTCCCTTGATCTGAAGCAATCGGTGGGACAGGAGATCATGTTGGTCACCTGGGAATCTTTCTTAGTGTCCCCCTTTTTTTCACCCTCCTCTATTTGGGCTCTACATGGCAGTTGCGGCTCTGTGCAAACAGTGTGTGACTCTGAGATGAAACGTGGCGGGAATAAAGTGTGTTTTCCCAGCTGGCCTCTGGATTACTCAAAGTCAACAAGCCTGGAAAAATATGGCAAGCTGAGCTCCTTGGTAACAAGCAGGCTCATGTTGCATCTTGCCTAAAAACAGGTGAAGAGCTTCTGTGATTTTTTTTCCCCCCAGAAGCGTTTCCTTTCAGCCCAGAAATGCTCAGCGAGAACTGAAAGGTAATTTAACAGAGGAGGAAGCAACAAAGAGGTAGCTCATTTTTACAGCACAACGGTTAAAACAAAAAGAAAACAAAAAAACCACCAGCATTATATCTGCAAACCCAGGAACCAAGGGAAGCAGCCTCAACCCCTGTGTTCATAATCTAGGCATGGGCTACTTAGAGGATCAGGTGAAGAACAGCAGTTGGAGTTGAGCCTGGGAGGAAATCAGAAACCAGAAGCTTGTCCTTGATCCATGTTTTTATCTGAGTTCCTTTTTAAAAAGCCAAGTGGCTACCAGGTTAAACTTCCAGATTTCAGAGGGAGGCCCCATACGTAGGATATAGAATAGAATAGAGTAGAGTAGAGTAGAGTAGAGTAGAGTAGAGTAGAGTAGAGTAGAGTAGAGTAGAGTAGAATAGAATTAGAATTAGAATAGAGTAGAGTAGAGTAGAGTAGAGTAGAATAGAATAGAATAGAATAGAATAGAATAGAATAGAATAGAATAGAATAGAATAGAATAGAATAGAATAGAATAGAATAGAATAGAAGAATAGAATTCTTTATTGGCCAAGTATGATTGGACACACAAGGAATTTGTCTTGGTGCAAATTCTCTCAGTGTACATAAAAGAAAACATACATTCATCAAGAGTCAAGAATCATCAGGTACAACACTTAATAATAGTCATAGGGTACAATAAGCAATCAAATCATACTAGGAGCCAGTCAATATAGATAGCAACAAAGTTACAGTCGTACAGTCACAAGTGGGCAGAGAGGGGTGATAAGGAGTGATGAGAAGATTAATAGTAGTAGTAGTGCAGACTTAGTGAATAGTTGGACAGGGTTGAGGGAATTATTCGTTTAGCAGAGGGATGGCGTTGGGGGAAAAAACTGTCCTTGTGTCTAGTTGTTCTGGTGTGCAGGGCTCTATAGCGTCGATTTGAGGGAAGGAGTTGAAACAGTTTATGTCCGGGATGTGAGGGGTCTGTAAATATTTTCACAGTCCTTTTTTGACTCGTGCAGGATGCAGGTCTTCCATGGGAGGCAGGTTGGTAGTAAGTGTTTTTTCTGCAGTCCTAATTTTCCTCTGAAGTCCGTGTCTGTCTTGTTGGGTTGCAGAACCAAACCAGACAGTTATAGAGGTGCAGATGACAGACTCAATCCTTCCTCTGTAGAAGTGGATCAGCAGCTCCTTGGGCAGTTTGAGCTTCCTGAGTTGTCGCAGAAAGAACATTCTTTGTTGTGCTTTTTTTGATGACGTTTTTGATGTTAGGTGTCCATTTTAGGTCTTGTGATATGATAGAACCTAGAAATTTAAAGGTCTCTACTGGTGGTACTGTGTTGCCTAGTATCGTAAGAGGTGGTAGTAGTCCTCAACGTCCAACCACAAATTCAGCCCAAAATTTCTCTGCCTGAGTGAAGCAGTTGTTCAGAAAGTTTGACCCCATTTGCCGACCTATTGTGCCCCCGTTGTGAAATGCAGCCCTGCAGTTTGCCCGGTTGTTAAGTGAATCCGGCTCCCCCATGGACTTTGCTTGTCATAAGGTCGCAAAAGGGGGAATCACGTGAGCCCCTTATGACACTGCAACTGTCATAAGTCCATGCCGTTGCCAAGCCTCCGAATTTTGATCACGTGACCGCCGGGATGCTGCAAAAAAATGGGAAAAACAGCTGTCCCTCGATTTTTTTTTAGTGACGTGGTAACTTTGAATGGTCACTAAATGAACTGTTGTAAATCGAGGACTACCTGTGTTCCAGTCTAGCCTGGAGATCTGCTCGTGTTCTTCCTGGGAATCAGAGAAAAGAGACCTGATGGGGACAGGCAGGGTATGTAAAAAAAAAAGAAGTCAAAAATAGCAGGGTGAGGAAACCGCAAGGAAAGTATGTCAAAATCCAGGGCTGATTCCATGACATCCTGAGGGTCCTTATTTTGGCTTTTTTTTTTTTTAAATCACACCTTGCAGGCCTCCCTGGGGATGTTTCCATCCAGTGTGCTCCTAGAATCCAGAAATTCTCCTGGTTTCTCTTTGCCTTCTCCTCATCTGCAACCTGCATCTGCAACTAACTGAAATGAAATACAATTATATTCAGAATTTGTCACTTCACTCCCAATGCCTGTGTTGGTGTGTGTGTGTAAGAGAGGAGAGAGCAAGGAGGGGGGGAGAGACAGAGATAGACAGACAGAGAGAAAGGGAGAGAAAGAGAGACAGAGAAAGAGAGTGAGAAAGAGAGAGAAAAAGAGAGAGAAAGGGAGAGAGCAAGAGGGAGGGAGAAAAAGAGAAAGGGAGAGAAAGGGAAAGGGAAAGATAGACAGAGACAAAGACAGAGAGGAAGAGAAAGAGATACAGAGACAGAGAGACAGAGACAAAGAGAGAGAGAGAGAGAAAGGGAGAGAAAGAAAGAAACAGGAAGAGAGAAAGAAAGAGACAGACAAAGAGAGAGAAAGGGAGAGAGGAAGAGGGAGGAAGAAAGAGAGAGGGAGAGAGAGGAAGAGAGAGGGAGAAAGAGATAGAGAGAGACAAAGAGAGACAAAGAGAGAGAGAGAAAGGGAGAGAAAGAGAGAAAGAGATAGAGAGACAGACAAAGAGAGAAAGAGACAAAGAGAGAGAGAGAAAGGGAGAGAAAGAAAGAAACAGACAGAGAGAAAGAAAGAGAGTCAGAGAGAGAGAGAGAGAGAGAGAGAGAGAGAAGGCAATCTTCATTTGCATTTGCAAATATGTTTTTAAGTGCAGCCCATTTGAAACTGTTGCCTGCGGTGGTGCAGAAGCGTGGAGGTTTCTTTCCCTTTCTTTCTTTCTTTCTTTCTTTCTTTCTTTCTTTCTTTCTTTCTTTCTTTCTTTCTTTCTTTCGTTCTTTCTTCCTTTTTCTTTTTAAAAAAGCCATCCAGGTGACAAACGGCTAAAGAGAGAACCAAAAGCCCTCAATTACAAACAATCTTTTGCTTCGGGATAGTTTCTATGGCTTCTCAGACTTCAAAACCGACAGTCCTGCTCCCATCCCAGGAGAAGTGAGCAGCTGCAAAATTGGAAAGTGGTGTTTGAAAGACTTGGGGGCCAGGGCAGGAAATGATCCTCACATTTGTTCTCCTTCCTAGCGTGTGCTTAGGGGGGAAAAAGGATGAGCTCTTTAGAGGAAGAATAGGAGGCAAGAGAGAGAGAGGGAGGGAGGGAAGGAGAGGGAGAGAGAAAGGGAGAGAAAGAAAGAGACAGACAAAGAGAGAGAGAGAAAGAGAAAGACACAGAGAGAAAGAGAGAAGAGAGAGAGAGAGAGAGAGAGAGAGAGAGAGAGAGAGAGAGAGAAAGAGAGAGGGAGAAAGAGAGAGAGAAAGGGAGAGAAAGAAAGAGACAGACAAAGAGAGACAGAGAGAGAAAGAGAAGAGAGAGAGACACACACAGAGAGAGAGAGAGAGAAAAGAGAGAGAGAGAGAGAATACTAATTAAATACTGACAGCTCTCTTCCCAGTCCCCTTCAAACCTCCTCCAAGCCAGTATAGATGTTCTTGGTTGCAATATTGTTTGAAGAAATTCACCCAACGTGGAAGGGCCAACATCAGAAAGAGGAGCCAACGGTAGAGTTGGTCATTAAGCCATTATCCTAGTATCCTGGGGACTGTTTTTGTTTTTTTTCCTGAGGGGTAAACCTTGTTGAAAATAGTGGAATTCAAGGGCAGAATTCCTGCTTTGCGGTCTGGGCTTCCCAACTCTTTCAGGGGTACCTGAGTTAGCTTCAAATTAGGAGGCATCGCAGACCAGAGCAGGAAGGATCTTGTCAGGCTGTGATTTAACCATGCTTTGATTTCTCATATCCTCTGCGTTACAGGCAGCTGAACTGGGAATGGTGTCAGCCTATTATACATACATCTTCACTAATCTGGTAAGTGTTTCCTTTCCTGTTCCCCCTCTAAAGCGCCTGATGGATGAAAATGGGTCTGTTCCAGTTGAGAGGATGTGGAGTTTGGCTCTTTCAGAAGAGAAGAGCAACCAAGAGGATTAGGGGACGGGAGGCGAAAACATATAAAGGACAGTTGCTGGAATTGGGTATGTCTAGTCTGATGAAGAGAAGGACTAGGGGAGACATGATAACAGTCTTCCAATATCTCAGGGGCTGCCCCAAAGAAGAGGGAGTCAAGCTACTCTCCAAAGCACCAGAAGGCAGGAAAAAGAAGCAATGGATGGAAACTCATCAAGGAGAGAAGCAACTTAGAACTAAGGATAAATTTTCTGAAAATGAGAACAATTAAACTTGCCTCCAGAAGTTGTGACTGCTCCAACATTGGAAGTTTTTAAGAAGCTGTTGGATAACCCTTTGTCTGAAGTGGTGTAGGGTTTCCTGCCTAGGCAGGGGGTTGGACTAGAAGACCTCCAAGGTACCTTCCAACTCTGTTATTCTAGACTATAAATAGAAGATGGCCTGCAGAGTTTGGATTTACACCCCACCCACCCCTCTTAAATATGGAGCGGCCGTAAAATACAGGGAGTCTTTGACTTACAACAAGTCAGTTAGTGACTGAAGTGACGACGGCACAGAAAAAGTGTGTTTTCCCCCATTTTACGACTTTGAATCCCTTCTGTTGTTAAATTAATAACTTGGTTGTTCAGTAAATCTGGCTTCCGCATAGATTTGGCTTGTCAGAAGGTCGGAAAAGGGGATCATGTGACCCCCCCCCCCGGGATGCTGCAATCGTCATCAATATGAGTCCGTTGTTGAGCATCCAAATGTAAATCGCATGTGTCAGGATTCCGGTAGTTACCCCCATTTAAATCATGTGTCTCGAGCCAAACTTCCAAAACTTCAAAAGAATTTATTGGGAGTTAACATGTCCGGCACTGCCTGGGTGTAACCGACTCTGAGACACATCATTCACTGTTACCCTTGACCCAGGTTTTCTCTCCACCCCCTGGGTGTATCGTAATTCATATTCTCCAATGGGACACATCCATAGCCCAGAGTCATCAATCATGTTCTCCAGTTAGATCTTTGAGCAGCAGAAACTTCACTCACCTAGTTATTATCTTTGAAAACATTTATGGCATGCACTTTCAGTTTGCAAGCTGCCACACTGCTTCCCTCTCCCTTTCTGTTGGCAACTCTAAAAAGACCAGAGAAATATTTTATGAGTTGGCTTTTGGCTGCCCTCACTTCATATAATTCATTGTCACCCTTGACCCTGGTTTTCCCCCCCACCTCTTGGGTCTATCGTAATTCATATTCTCCAATGGGACACACCCATCCATAGCCAAGAGTCATCAATCATGTTCTCCAGTTAGATCTTTGCTCAGCAGAAACTTCAGTCACCTAGTGACTATTTTTGAAAACATTTATGGAATGCACTTTCGGTTTGCAAGCTGCCGCACTGCTCCCCGCTCCCTTTCTGTTGGCAACTCTAAAAAGACCATAGAAATATTTTAGGAGTTGATAGCATGACCATGGGGAGGCTGTAATGGTCTTGAGTCTGAAAAATAGTCCTAAGTTGCTTTTTTCCCAGGGCCGTCGGAGCTTCAAATGCTTGCTAAATGAACTGTTGCACGTCGAGGGCTACCTGTATTCCAGGTAGAGGAACCGAGGGAGTTGGAAGGGCGGGAGAAAGCAGAGAACAACCACCTCCTGAAATCCTCCAAATGAGTTGTGGCACTTTTTTTTTTTTTTTTTGCTAATGCGGGTTTAGAGATAATGAATTCTCCGTTGCTTTGGATGCAAGCGGACCGATGAGGTGATTAATAAGAATTGCCTTCTAACCTTGGTGACGATCAGTTTCTATAATTTCAATGAATATTTATGTTGTGTGTGTGTCTGTCTGTCTGTGTGTCTGTGTTTGATCGAGAGTGTGATCGTGCTTGCAAAGAGGCAAACGGAGTATGCTCATTATTTGGGTGGAAGAGACAAGGAGGACGTTGCAATAATTTGAATTTAGGAGGCAGGAATGGATCAGCAACAGAGGTGGTATTCAGACAGTTCTGACCGGTGTCCTGGCGGACCAGTGGTGAAAATTTTGACTGGTTTGGAGAACCGGTCATGAAAATTTTGACTGGCCCCACCCACCCACCCACCCCTGCTCTTACCTCTCACCTCTCCTATATTCTGCTGTTTATTAGCTCAGATGATTCGTGTGGCAGATCACATTGCTGCGCCTGAGCTGAGCTAAAAAAAACCAGCACAGATCACCAGGGAAGGGCTGCCTCTGAGCCTTTCGAGCACGCGCGATCTGCGTGTTTGGTGTGTGCGTGCAATAGGTGCGCCTCCACAGCTCACCGGCCTTGATTCAGAGGACGGAGTTTGAGTGCTGCGCATGTGCCCCAAAGCAAGCTCCAAACTGGTAGGAGAAGTTTTTGAAGCACACCATTGATCAGCAAGAAGGAGAAGGCCTTCTTGGGAGGGTCTTAGGGTAGGAGGAGAAATTGAAGAGGGTCTATCACCAAAAGATCTGCTTTTACCCCTCCTCCCCCCCTCTGGTTTAGGTGGACTTCTAACATTTGAGGCTCTCTGTTCCTCGTCAGCTTTCTCACAATTGCTTCCTGTCTTTCAGGCCTGACTAAAGTGAATACATGAGGGAGTAGGGTACTACTCTAGGCTAATGTTTGTCAACCTTGGTGACTTTAAGATGTGTGGACTTCAACTCCCAGAATTCCCCCAGCTGGCAAATTCTGGGAATTGAAATCCACACAACTTAAAAGTTGCCAAGGTTGAAAAACGCCGCTACCCGTAATCCTTGACGTAACAAGCACAATGGAGTCTCAAATTTAGGTGGCTATGTGAGATAGTCATTGAGTGGGTTTTGCCTCATTTTGTGACCTGGACGAGCAGAAGGTGGGACCAGTAGACCTCCAAGATCCTGTCTAACTCTTATTATTCTATTCTGTTCTGTTCTGTTCTACTCTACTCTACTCTATTCTGAACATGGCTGGAACTTAGGTTTGTGCTAATCAAATTGTCATTCTTGGCTGGAAGCAAAGTACTTCTAATTTGTTGAGTTGCTGGTGGTACAAGGCAGAAGAACACTGTCACAGTGACTCCAAGGCTGTTCTCTTCCAGGACATGGCTCAGATTAGAAGCTGTGCTTCTCTATCACCAACAGCAGTGCACAACTTGATACAAACTTAATGTGTGTTTATTTGTTTTTGAATCGCATTAATAATGTCCAGGATTAACTTTATTGGGCCAAACTGTAGACCCTTGGTTAGAAATCTAATGTTATTGCAAGGACAGTTCTAAAATAGAGGCCTTAAACTTCTTCCTCTTGTGTATTGATTAATTTATCAAAATAATCTAATTCTCACCTCCATGCAGTCTTGACAGGGTTAATTAGGAAAGAAAAAGTAGCTGGATAGAAACGTGGACAGATGGAAGAGAGATTCATGGAAATTAAGCAATATTTAAATGTGGACAGGAGATGGGAGTGGAGCTATTTAAGCTAATAAATCTAGAGGGATTATCAAGTCACTAATGATCCCAATCAAGATCTATGGGGGGGACATGGGGGGAATGAGACATAAAATCAAGTTGACAGCAAACGGCAGGCCCACCTCAGTCAAAGGGCCCAGAGGAGCGAGGAGCGCAAAGGGGAGGAGACGCTGGCCATCCAAAAAGGGAGAGGCACTATTATAAATTTCAATTTAAGAATATGAAGATTGACATGGGAAAAGTCACAGTCATTCAAGGGGTCAGGAGGCCAGCGGCGTGCTTGTCATCTTGGGGAAACATTTTGGAGATCAGCTCTTTGCATTCGAAGTCGGAGGCAGAAGTTTCTCCAGATTCTTGACTCCGTTCCTCCACACACACCCCAACCCCAGTACTGGATGTCAATTAGACTTTATGGCTGCATTGTTGTGGGTTTTAGGGAAGGTGCCAGGCTAGCTGGCTGGCTGGCTTCCATAAAGATGGTGAGTCAGCCCTACTTTAAATCCTCCTAATTAGACAGCTCAGTGGAGAGAAAAACTCAGGCAACGAAAACAAGCATCGCTGGTGGAGAACGGGAGACCAAATCTCAGCGCCTGCTGGAAGATCAGAGCTGCCATGGAACCCCAGATGAATATTTATTTTTGATCGGTTTCCATCCTGCTTCCCCCCCCCCTCCTGGAATTCAGTGGGTCATGTGTAGCAGGCTGCCATTTTCTTCTCCTCACCACTTAAGGTGTGATGCCGGGAGAGAGAAATGGCCCAAGGTGAGCGTTCTGAGCTTCCATGGCTGGGGATGGATTTGAAGTTGGTACCGAGAGAGAATCTCTCTGGTAGCAAGAGAATATTTGGGGCTCAGGGTTGAACAGTGGGGGTCCTTGGTGCTCTCCAAGCTTGGCTGTTTTCTTGCAGGTGTTTCATTACCCAACAAGGTAACACCATCAGTGCTAGAAGGGAGTAGAGTTGGTGGAGTGGAGGAGGAAGAGAGGAGGAGGAAGAAGAGAAGTGGCATCCTTGGTTCTCTCTGAGCTTGGCTATTTTCGTGCAGATGTTTCATTACCCAACTAGGTAACCTCATCAGTGGCAAAAAGAAGTGGGGGTTGCAGAAAGGAGAGAAGGAGGAGGAGGAAGAAGAGGAGGAGGAGGAGAACAGTGGGTCCTTGGTGCTCTCTGAGCTTGGCTGTTTTCTTGCAGATGTTTCGTTACTCAACTAGGTAACGTCATCAGTACTAGAAGGAAGTAGGGTTTGTGAGGAGGAGGAGGCTGAAATGTAAGATGTCCATTATCTATGGCTCCATATGCAAAACAATTTGGTCAAAGATGCCATTATCCATTAGATACATCCATTCTGGTCCTTAGTCTTCTGTGATTTTGCCTCTTTTCTTGCAGACGTTTCATCACCCAACTAGATAATGTCATCAATGCTAGAAGGAAGTAGAGTTTGCAGAGAGGAGGAGGAGGAGGACTATGGTTTTCTCTGAGCTTGGCTCTTTTCTTGCAGACATTTCACTACCCAACTAGGTAACATCATCAATGCTAGAAGGAAGTACAGTTTGCTCTCTGTTTATATTTGAAGCAACGCGAGAACTGCAGGAGAACAAAAGCTAGAGATCTGCCTGGTCCCAGCTGCTCTCCATACAGTGGTTCCACCTCTACTTTCCCCAGAAATAACCCAGTGTTGAATTTCTTCAATTGTTGAGGCCAACTCTGAGAAAAGCTCAGAAGGAAATGAGCATAAGTGCATTGGATTTTCATAGGCAGTAATGAAGATTAATAGTCGTCAGATTTCGAAAACTCTGGCCTTCCACCTCCAGGATAACTGAATCCACTTCATCTCTGTAATTTGCTTTCTCCATATATTTGAAAGGGAGAATATGTTAATATCCTCCCTTTTAAATATACATATACTCTATTAATCTTCAAACAATTCTCCCTTTGTCTATTTCCACCTGTTGTTCCAGGGTTTTTGTTTTGAATTGTAGTTCTTGTGTTGTGTCTTGAAGTTTGAAACTGACTTTTGAAATCCCCAAAGTCCATGTATGTACTCTAACAACATGGTTAAGTTTATTAACCTGGCTGTCTATGGGCACCCTGATTAGACTCACCTATTACAGGTAATCCTCCACTTATAACTATTCATTTAGTGGCCTTTTGAAGTTACAACGGCAGTGAAACAAGTGTGATGACCCGTAGTCTCTCAAAATAACCCCAAACCCAAAACATATATTAAAGTCCGGTAAGGCCTTCAACTTAACTTCACTGTTTTATTAGGCACAGTTTAAAGTCACAAAAGTAAATAATGCGGCAAACAGAAAACCCAAACAAACCGCATTGAGGAGAGTTCCGAAGCAAGCCAAGATAATTAATCATAAACTCCAGGAAAATAACCGAGGAGAGTCCATGGGAAGAACGCCAGCAAAGATAAAGCTCTTTCAGAGTAAACACTAAACTTTGACTCCAGCAATTCTGATGGCGCAGTTACAAACTTATATACATAGCTCCCAGCTGCAAGCCACAAGGAGGATCATGGTAATCTCCTCTCGAGTAGACCTCGCTTTTCCCTGATCCTCTCCTCCCTGCGTGACCTAGGATGGATAGGGGATGGGCCTGGATCCTCCTCTGACTGCTCAGCCGGCCTCCGCCCTTCCCCAGCCTCCTCCACCACCTCTGGAGCCACACTCCCACTCCCTGTTGGCTGTTCCTCCTCTTCCTCAGAGTCAGTCTCCACCAGGGGCATGACAACAAGTGACCTTTCACACTTATGACCATTGTAGTATCCCCATGGTCACGTGATCAAAATTCGGATGCTTGGCCACTGACTCATGGTTATGATGGTTGTGTGAATGATCCGAGGCATGGCACAAAGGCAACACAATCAGACAATCAGTAGGAGTCCCTTTATTAGCTCCAAGTTTGCCCCCAGTGTCCTGGTTACCTTCTGGGCTGGAGAAAAACTCTCCCAGGAACAGCCTTGGGCTGCAGAGATTCAAGTCCAAAACATGATCAACAAAAACTGTAACTATAAGTCCAATCAAGGCAAGATGAGGTAATTAGTACGGCAGGGCAGGAGCAAGAATTCCAGAAATGAAGGAACGGTAGTAATTCAACATGGTTGGGAGGATGCCAGGAATGCAGATAACCAAAGTCAACACAAGATAAACTCACGTTTGTTCCCAGCAGTTGCTGCACTCAGCATGCATCTCTTTTAAACTCTCTTCCTTGTGGCTAATGAAGGGAATCAGGGCCCTTTCCTCCCCCATAAGCCACGCAACCCATGTTGCTCCCTTCTCCATTCCTCCCTGTGTGCCCTAGGATGAAGAGGGGGTGGGCCTGGGCCTTCCTCTGAACTCTTTCTCCCTTGTTCTACCTCTCTCCTGCTCTGCCCAACCGGACTTTTCTCTTCCCCAGCTCCCTCCAAATCCAATGGAGCCACTCTCCCACTCCCTGTCAGCTGTTTGTCTTCCTCCTCGGATTCAGACTCTGACAGGGACATGACAGGTTGCAGTGACCTGGTCGGGTCATGTAATCCTCTTTTGCGACCTTCTGATAAGCGAAGTCATGAGGAAACCAGATTCCCTCAACGACTGTGTATTAACTTCACAACCACAGTGGTTCACTTAACAACTGTGGCAAGACATATCATAAAATGGGGTGAAACCCATTACCGTCTTGCTTAGCAACAGAAATATTGGCCTCCATTCCCATCATAAGTCGAGAGCCACCGGGATAGCAGATTCTGATGCCAGATTGCTAGACTGCCAGATAACATTTAGAAAAAGATTTAACGAAACCGATTTAATCAAATTGATAATACTTCTGTGAGTCAACCCTGGACATGTTTGCATTTCTGGAACATTTGCAATGGACGCTATCCAAGGCAGGAATAATTGGAAAAAAAATTGTGCATGTACAGTAATGCATAAACTTCCACACACACACACACAAAAACCCAACCCCAAAACCCATCTATATCAAGGCAACTACGTTTTGGAAGGGGGAATTGATTTTTTTCAATTTTAAATTGCAGTTTATTCTGTGGTTATTGACATAGTTAATATGTTATAAGTAAGCCAATCCTTTTCTCTGTGTTTTTTTTAAAGTCATAAAGCACTTAGTGTAATCTAGTACAATTTAGGGAATAAATGGCAATGTTTTTCCAATGGCGTAAGAATGATAAATTGATTTAGCAGCTTAGTATTTATTTTATAGTAAGGGAAGGGCTTTGAATTCTGAAAGAGAAGGAAATGTATTTTCCAAAAGAAAGACAATTTCCTTTAGGAGAGTTGGTGGGAAGGGTGCCAATGGGGATCCATATTTGAAAGTAGATCCTTTTTCACAGCTTTGATGGATGGTGAAGATCGTCAACTACAGGCACTCCCCGACTTACAACAGTTCATTTAGTGACCATTCAAAGTTACATCGCTGGAAAAAGTGACTTATGACCGTTTTTTTCACACTGAAGACTATAGTGTCAACTCGTAAAGCATTCCTGGACTGCTCCTGAGCTCCCATAGGCAGGAGGGGGGAGGACCTCGGTTGCTATGACCACAAGCACATTCCATGCATTTCTTCCCCCAGATTGTATCCCAGGTTACCAGAGCAAGCCGGAGAGGCGTGTTTTCTACAGCCCACGAAAGTGCTCCAGTTGGAGAATGTGATTTATGACACACCCTGGGAGGAAGGGGGAACAAGGTCGTAGGTGGGGCAGTAAATTACATAGGGCAGAGCCGACTACACTTGAGAAAAGTGCCGAAGTGTTGCTCCTAATAAATCATTGGATTTATTTTGAAACATGGTTTGAGGGTCATGAATTAATTAGGGCGTCCATTGGAACCCTGACACATTGCAGAGTCCCCATGGCCACATGATGAAAATTTGAATGATGAGCAACTGGTTCATATTTATGACTGTTACAGGGGTCCAGGATCATGTGATCCCCTTTTCGATTCTAACATTTTTATTTGGTTATAAGATATTATAAAATATTTCTGATAAGCAAAATCAACAGGGAAGACAGATTCAATCAACCACCCTAACATACTAACTTATCAGCCACAGTGATTCACTTAACAACTGTTGCAGGAACAGTCGTAAAATGGGATGAAATTCACTTTAACAACTGTTTCACTTTGCAACAGAAATTTTGAGCTCCGTTGTGGAACTACCTGTACTGACAATATTGTATATTGTCCTCTGTCTAGATTAGTGTTTCTCATTCGTGGCAACTTTAAGGTGGGTGGATTTCAACTCCTGGAATTCCCTAGCCAGCATTGCTGGCTGGAGAATTCTGGGAGTTGAATATACATATATATTCAAATTCAACTCCCAGATTTCTCCAGCCAGCAATGCTATCTATCTATCTATCTATCTATCTATCTATCTATCTATCTATCTATCTATTCATTCATATCTATCTAATCTATCTATCTATCTATCTATCTATCTATCTATCTATCTATCTATCTATCTATTCATTCATATCTATCTAATCTATCTATGTACACACACACACACACATATTTTACCTTCCAGAAATCTCCAGCCAGCAATGCTGGCTAGGGAATTCTGGGAGTTCAAGTGCACATATTAACACACACACACACACACACACACACACACACACACACACATATGGAGAAAGGAGGGTTCATTGATTTTCTTTGGAATTCTTTTCCCCCTTAACTGAGATTAAGGAACATTCATTTTTGTTGGATGGGGAAACAGAAAATTTGCAGGGAAAAGAAACAGGAATAGTGTGCCATTCCAGAGTCGAGATATCATTTAATCTTCTTTGCTTCTCAAAATCTGCTGTGGGCGATTAAAAAAAAACCAACACAAAAATTAGAGAGAATGTTCGAGGATGCCAAGGGTTTTTGAGAGCATTATGACAGCAGCATCTGAATTCTCTCCTCCAGTCTCCCATTTTGGAATCTGCCCCCTCGTCAGATCATAAAATCCCTCATAAACGAGCACTTAAAGAATGATTAGAAGGATATTAATCAGCAGCAGAACTCTCTCCGTCCAATAAAGCTCTTGACGTAAATTGGTAAAGGGAATTGCACATGCAGCCAGGAAGACTTGCGAGAGAGATTTTTGATCTCGGATGAAATCAAGATGTGCCAATGAGTCAGGAGGACTTAGGTAATCCTCAAACTAGTAGATGAATGCTCAAAGACAAGCCAGCCTGGATTCCCTGTTTCCTTCCTCTCCAGACCTTGGAAAGGAGATAGCAGAGATGGTAAGCAGGCTGATAAAGAAACTCTTGAGGAACGCTAAACATATACAGCCAACAGATGGAAGGGGAGGAGCTGATGTAATAAATCACTGCTGGATCCAGGCTGCAATAAAAACCAAGAAGATATTCAAAGCGTTAAAAGAAACCCCATTTAGTGAACTCACTAAATGACAGAGGTTGGAGCTCCCTATCACAATTTCAACCCTGAGTTACAAATATTCTTCTTTGTTGATTCCTGCCACGATTTCCAAAAATTCTATACTTTACCCCTAATTGTTTGTATTTTATCATTATGATCATGATTTATCACTTGTTTCTTGTATGCACACTGGGAGTTTATGCATCGGAGACAAATTCCTTGTGTGTCTAATCACACTTGGCCAATAAAGAATTCTATTCTATTCTATTCTATTCTATTCTATTCTATTCTATTCTATTCTATTCTATTCTATTCTATTCTTCTGTTCTGTTCTATTCTATTCATTTCTATTCTGTTCTGTCTTCTATTCATTTCTATTCTGTTCTGTGTGCTCTATTCTATTCTATTTTCTATTCTATTCTATTATTATTCTATTCTACTTATTCTTCTATATTCTATTCTAATTTTATATATTCTCTATTCTATTCTATTTATTCTATTCTATTAGTTCTATTCTATTTATTCTATTTTACTTATTCTTCTATTCTGTTCTGTTCTATTTATTATCTATTCTCTTATATTCTACTTATTCTTCTTTATTCTATTCTGATTTTATATATTCTCTATTCTATTTTATTTATTCTATTCTATTTATTCTATTCTATTAGTTCTATTCTATTTATTCTATTTTACTTATTCTTCTATTCTGTTCTGTTCTATTTATTATCTATTCTCTTATATTCTACTTATTCTTCTATATTCTATTTTGATTTTATATATTCTCTATTCTATTTTATTTATTCTATTCTACTTATTCTACTCTGTTCTGTTCTGTTCTATTCTCTCTTCCCTTGTATTCTTATTCTTCTATATTCTATTTTGATTTTATATATTCTCTATTCTATTCTATTCTATTCTATTCTATTCTATTCTATTCTATTCTATTCTATTCTATTCTATTTTTATTCTATTCTATTCTATTCTATTCCATTCCATTCTTCTTGCTTTAAAACGCCTGACTGAAGTCTCCGCAACATACAATTTACAGGGCCCCTGATTTTTGATTTTAATCTTTTGTTTTCTTGTATGTAGGTGATTTCTCAGGATGCCAGCAATTCAAAGTCATTGAATTCAAAGTCATTTTGAATTGACTTTGAATTGCATTTCAAGCAATTCAAAGTCATTTTGTTTCTCGGCTGATTTTCTTTGTGAGGTTGTTACTTGGAGTTGTGTTTTTCTACTCGGATTCCTGGCTAGGCTCGAGAGAGCATTGTTTCCTCTCAGATTTGATTTTTTTTTTCTTGGTCCTCCAGCGCCTGTCTAGGGAGAAAGACAGATCGTGCTAGTTTGGCACAACTGTTGTCACACTCTTTGCATGGGAAATCCCTTCAGGCCGCAGCTCTCATTAGCCATCTGCCCTCATGCCACAAGTTGACAATGTGCTATGTGGAAATAAATAACCTGCCTGGGAAACCAAAGAACCGCATCATTCAAACCACCTCAATAATGCAGCCGCTAATTTTTGTGTTGCTTATCAATAATGCAATTCGGTCCCCCCCCCCCAAAAAAAATTATCCCCACTCAGGCCCCTGATTTAAGTTTGTCCATCACAGATAAGTTGTCAGTCGTTGCGTTTGTCTTTGCCAACCTGCTTAAAAGCTAGAATAATAGCTGCCATACCAAAATAAACATCAGAAAACCAGCATTACATTTCTGATTTACGAGGGGTAAAATTTCTGCCTTGACCCGGATCATAATTTATTTAATGGTTGTAACTGCTCATAGAAATGGTAGCTTTAATGCCTCCTTTGATCTGTGAAGGTCAGTCCCCGTTTGTGAAGTGAAGATGAGCCTTTATTTTATTTTATTTTTTATGGAGATAGAGGTTGGATTCTCCAGCGAGATTCATAAAGACAGAAGCTAAGACCTTCTCAGTTTTGATGTTACGCATGACTTCCTCCTGGTCATGTTTGGAACAGATGAGGATTTTGAATTCTTTTTTTTCCCCCAGAAATTTATAAATAAATAGTTGTTGACGTTTCTTGATGTTCCCTAGTTTTTACCAGTCTTTGCAGTTCGTGCAATGCCTTCCCTTCATATTTTTCCCCCTGTCGAATGACTGTTGAAGAACATACTAATTCTGCTTTTTTGATCCTTGGCTTCCTTGTAGGAATTTTCTCTCCAGCAACTGGACAGCCTTATGGACGATCGAGTGAACATCATGGGGTTTTCTATCTTCAACCAGTCCCACCCTTTCTTCCAGGAATTTGCAGAGAGTCTCAACCAGTCATGGTTAGAGAATTGTGACCATATTCCTTTTACTGGACCAGCAGTAAGTAAACCAATGCATCTGTCCTCGTCTCACTCCTTCCAGTGTAATGACGTCCTGTGTGGGAGAAAAGAAGGAGTAAGTGATTCAGTAATGGGGAAAAAGTGAAGATCTAAAATGTTATGAACCTCTCAACTCAGCCCACCTACATGGCTCACATTAGATGACAAAAATGAGAGCTGTGCTTCCTCGTTCTCTGTGGATTTCAAGTTGGAGATTTCAAGAGTAGGACCTTTGCTGTAGTGGCCATTCTTCTTTTCTCCTCTCCTCCCCTCCCCACTCTCCTCTCCTTCTCTCCTTCCCTCTCCCCTCTTCTCTTCTCTTGTTGCAAGCCTAAAGTAGTCCCCTAAATGTTTATGTTAACTTAGAGGATTGAGTATTTATGGGCCAATTAACTAGCTGCATATGAGCTGCTGGGATTTCTTTGGAGATATTCTGATTTCTCTCTGGATTATCTGTGCTTCAACTTTATGTCTCTGTGTCATGCTTAGGTGTTTCCTAAAAGTGTCTGATGGGACTTTTGGAGAAAGGGATAGTAGGCCACTTGGGTCTTTAGAAACGGAAACAGCGGGGTTCTTCTGCTCCATTAGCTTATAAAATGTTTTGATTAGTGGAAAGCAAACACATAAACTTTCATCCTCTTCAGACTTACAGGTTAGATTCAGATTAACAGAGTTTGAAGGGACCTTGTAGGTCATCTAGCCCAACCCTCCGCCCAAGCAGGAGTCCCTACTACATCATTTATGACAAATGGCAGTCCAGTCTCTTCTTGAAAACTTCCAGTGATGAAGCTCCCACAACTTCTGAAGGCAACTTCTGTTCCAACGGTTGATTGTTCTCACTGTCAGGAAATCTCTCCGTAGGTTGAAATCTCTCCTCTAGGTTGAATCAATCAGAATAGAGCTGGAAGGGACTTTGTAGGTCATCTAGCCCGACCCCCCACCCAAACAGGATACCCCACACCATTTCTGACAGACATCAGTCCAATATCTTCTTGAAAGCTTCCAGTAACGAAACTCCCACAACTTCTGAATAACAGAATAATAACAGAATAACAGAGTTGGAAGGGACCTTATAGGTCATCTAGTCCAACCTCCCCACCCAAGCAGGAGACCCTACACCATCCCCAACAAATGGCAGTCCAATCTCCCCTTGAAAGCCTCCAGTGATGAAGCTCCAACAACTTCCGAAGGCAACTTCTGTTCCACCGGTTGTTTGCTCTCATTGTCCGAAAACTTCTCCTTATTTCCAGGTTGAATCTCTCCTTGTTCATTCACCCATTATTCCTTGTCTGGACTTCACCTGACTTGTTTTGTTGGAAACCTCAAAATTGTCTGGTACAGAACCAAAGATATGTTTAATTGGCTATCTATCTTAGCTCCTCAAGTTGGAGACAGGAGGTTCTCGACTGAACCCAAGGTCTTCTGCATGCAGAAGATGTAGTTCTACTTCTCAGTTTGTGCTACCAGCCTTCAACTTGGATGTTCTTCAGATGTGTGGGCTTCAACCCCAGGATTCCATAACCATCTTAACCATTACTATGAATTCCGGGAATCCCACTTAACTGGAGGATGTCTACATTTGGGAAGTCTGCTCAAAAGTGATGGCCACGTTACAGAATAAGAGAATTTACAGAGTTGGAAGGGACCTTGGAGGTCTTGTAGTCCAAACCACTGCTCAAGCAGGAAACCCTATAGCAAAGGGTTGTCCAATCTTTTCTTAAAAACCTCCAGTGATGGAACAGCCACAACTTCTGGAGGCAAGGCGTCAACTATCAGAAAATTTCTCCTTAGTTCTAGGTTGCTTCTCTTCTTGATTAGTTTCCATCTGTTGCTTTTTCATCTGCAACATGGCACCATCCTTCTTGGCCATATGCCCTCCCTGAAGAACGTATCTCTTCCTTCCTCCTAAATTGGATTTCAATTAGTAGATCCTCACTGGGAATTTCTTTCTCTCTCTCTTGAAGCCTTTCAGATCACCTGGAAGGGATGACTTCTAAGTCTTTCCTAGAAAGGAAGAGGGAAATTGGGGGTGATGGTGGTGCACATGGCTTGTCTGGAAAGGTAGGAAGAGTGTAGCGTTGGCTCTTACACAAGGCTGGGGATGTGAATGCCTAAGTAGGCGCTCAATCTTCTCCCTTCCCCGATCGCGTGAAAGATCAGCCGGGCTCTTAAGAGGGTATATAATACGATGTGATTTGCATGGCGGTGTCCTCTGCCCTCAAATATCAGGAGCGGCTGGCACCAGACAGATTCGCTGCCCGGTGGCATGTTTTCCAACCTGCCATGGTTTTAACTGAGCTCAGATCCTTCTCTGTCTCTCTTCGTCCTTGTCCTCCCATTTTTCTCCCTCAATCCAGAGAAATGCATTGCCCTTTTTCTCTGCATACCAAGTACAATCACTCCATTGCTTAAATACCTCAGACGGAACGCAATATAAATAAAGCTTGTTCATAAAGCCAAAGAATTGTGACAGGCTGGAATGGAAAGGATCTCTCTCTCTCTCTCTCTCTCTCTCTCTCTCTCTCTCTCTCTCTCTCTCCCTCTCTCCCTCTCTCCCTCTCTCCCTCTCCCTCTCTCCCTCTCTCCCTCTCCCTCCCTCCCACCCTCCCTTCCTCTTTCCTTCTCTTTCTCTCTCTCTGTTTCTCTCTCTCTCCCTCTCCCTCCCTTCCTCCCTCTTTCCTTCTCTCTCTCTTCTCTCTCTCTCTTTCTCTCTCTCTCTCTCTCTCCCCTCTCTCTCCCCTCTCCCTTTTCCTTCTCTTTCTCTCTCTCTCTCCCTCTCCCTCCCTCCCTCCCTCTTTCCTTCTCTTTCTCTCTCTCTGTTTCTCTCTGTGTCTCTCTATTTCTCTGTCTGTCTCTCTCTATTTCTCTCCTCCCTCCCTCTTTCTTTCTTTCTCTTTCTTTCTCTTTCTCTCTCTCTCTCTCTGTGTGTGTGTGTGTGTTTCTCTCTGTGTCTCTATTTCTCTCCTCCCTCCTTCTTTCCCTCTTTCTTTTCTTTCTTTCTCTTTGTCTCTCTCTCTCTCTCTCTGCCTGTCTCTATTTCTCTCTCTATTTCTCTCCTCCCTCCCTCCCTCCCTCCCTCTTTCTCTCTGTTTCTCTCTCTGTCTCTCTATATCTCTCTATTTCTCTCTCTATTTCCTCCCTTTCTCTCTCCCCTCCCTCCTCCCCCTGGTCTGGCTTTTCTTGAGCTTTTTACCTGTGACAATTTTGCAGGTTTTCTTCTGTTTTTTTTTTTTTAAAAAAACATTATCCCAATTTAATGAGGCTAAAACTTTATCTTCGCAAAAGTTTGGTTTTACTACGTAGTCCTTTTTTTCTATTTTCTAGCATTTCCACAGATTTTCCCAGGTGTCACACAGAAATATGGGCGATGTGGTCTCAATGAGTTGTTGTTTTTTAGAACTTCCAGAAACCAAAGTAGTTTTGGGGGTTTGCAGAGATAATAGCATTGGGAGTGGGTGGGAAATCTGCTTTCTCCCCAAATCAGTTTTCTCTCAAAATTGTCCCCTTGCGGTTCCATTCCTGGGGGAATCCATATTTAGTATTAGGCACAAATCTAGGGAAAATTAGCTCTGGGGTGGGGAGACAAATAGCTTTACAAATAAAAAAAATTGAGCCTCTTGTCTTAACTTCAACTCCAATTTCCAAATTGCGAGGCAGTGCGATTGTTACCTCGTTTGTGGGGTAGCGTGCCGTTACATTCCTCTGCATAGAAACCATTGAGCTGTTTCAAAAACAGTTTAAATTATCTCAGTGGGTCCCCGAGGGATTGTTAAAATTCAAATTTTGAGCAAGGTGTGTGGAGAGCTTCTTCCCATTTTCTCCCCCCGGCTCTGCTTGATTCGCTGCCCCCTCCCCAAACTTTGCTGACTGCCAAAAATGCAATTTCTTTTCCTTGGCCTGACATTTCTGGCTGGTAACAGTTGCCAGCAGGTGAGGCTGGCTTCCAGAAGCTCTCCAAACCCCAGAGGTGTATAACAGAGTTGGAAGGGACTTTGAAGGTCTTCTAGTCCAGCCCCTTGCTCAAGTAGGAAACCCTATACAGCCACAATCCATCTTCAGTGTTTGCAGCGTGACTACTATTGTGAGACAACCCAGAGACACAACACAGCACACAGAGGCACTGTCTTTTAACAGTGGTTTATATACAAGACAGCTATATACATACATATACGTGGTAGGAAAATACCTGGCAAGCAATCAGTCTTCAATACTTTGCACGGAGAACTACAATGCAGATAGAATACAAAGTGGCAATTCCCTGCTGGCTCATCCTCATTGCATCAGCATTTGCAGCAGCCTTACAACAGCTGATCAACTATTAAATCTCAACACCTTAACATTCTGTTAATGACCCCATAATCCCTTGCAAGGTGGAGTCTGAGCAACTGAATGGAGCCAAGTGTTTACTGGCTGGGTGCCTTTCCTGTCGCCAATGCGGAGTTTTATTCAGTAGATATAATTTCATCGAGTCCAGAGAGAGAAATACCTGCCTCTACCTAGCATTGAACTCACAGCCTCCTGATTGTGAGGCGAGAGCTCTGCCCTCTAGGCCACTGCACCACTCCCATACAATCTCTTTGAAACATCATCTCCTTTTAACACCCCATAATCCCTTGCGGGTAGAGTCTGGGCAACTGAACGGAGCTAGCAGAATGTTTTCTGGCCGGATGCCCTTCCTGTCACCAATGCGGAGTTTTGTTCAGCAGGTACATTTTCATCACACCCAGAAAGAGAAATAGCTGCCTCTACCTAGGATCGAACTCACAGCCTCCTGATTGTGAGGCGAGAGCTCCGCTTCTAGGCCACCGCACCACTCCCTATACAGCCACAATGAAGCCCAACATTTCTGTTGTTGAGTAAGGCATTTGTTAAGTGAGTTTTGTCCCGTTTTGTTAAGTGAGTTTTGTCCCGTTTTATGACCTTTCTGGCCCCAGATGTGAAGTGAATCACCGCAGTTAGTAAGTTTAGTAACTTGGTTGTGAAGTGAGCCTGTCCTCCCCATTGACTTGTCAGAATGTTGCCAAATGGGGGGTGTGACCTTGGGACACGACAGCGGTCATAACCATGAACCAGTTGCCGAGCATCTGAATTTTGATCATGTGACCACAGGGATGCTTGCCAAGGTCATAACGGTGAAAAACGGTCCTAAGTCATTTTTGTCAGTGCCGTCGTAAGTTTGAATGGTCCCTAAATGAACTGCTGTAAGCCAGGAACTGCCAGTACCATTTCAGGCAAATAATTACCCAATATCTTTTTTTAAACCACAGACCTTATCAGGCTTGGAGAGCTGCCAGGCCAATAGCTTCCCAGTGCAACGCTGTACAAGAAAATGTTTGGCAAGGAGTCTCTGAGAGGCACGAACAAATCTTCACACTAATTAAACGAATTGATTGTCTCCTGCAAACCCCGCTCCCCTTTCGCTCCTCTTTATTCCCTGTGGGAGGGCCATTCACCGTCCACCTGTGCCTTTACTCCTGAGTCAACCCTTGTTCCTTAACTGTTCTCTTCTCCTGGCAGCTCTGCGCATGTGTGCATCTGGAACAGGCTCCAGCAGTTCTTCTGCCCCATTCAAAGGCAGCTGGTAACTGTCAGATGACCCTGCCCCCATCTCTCCCTTTGAGTGCAGAGCCCTCATCAGAGTCTTCCCCAGACTCCAGGACTGGCCCGTGTTCCTCCCCAACCTCCTCATTGTATGAGTCTGCAGCCAGTGCCACCGGTTGCTGGTGGGCCACAACAATCTTTGAACTTTGTGGAGAACATAAAATTACTCCAAAGAAGTGACCACCCACCTTTTGTGTGTTCTTGGGGAAAACTTTCCTTTCTCTCCTAAGCTCCTATCTATAGAGTTTTTTGTGTGGTGTTTCTGTGCAACGCAGATGCCAGGTGTTCGAGAATAATGGCAATGAAAGGAAGGAAATTCCTCCTTAATTCCAGGTTGCTTCTCTCCTTGGTTAGTTTCCATCCGTCGCTTCTTGTCCTGCCTTCAGGATGCTGGGTTTTACAAGGAGGTTTGTGACAGCTACAGAAATCGGGCTGAGAGATTGTGGAACTTTTTCCGCTGAAAATGTTAAGGTGTTCTTTCTTCCAAGCGTGGCTCCCTTGAATCATGCAGCCAGGAATGGAAACTCAAGGAAAAGCGCTGAAAATTACAGATGGCTAGGTTAGGTAATTAAAATTGTGGGTTGAAAACAGATGTTGGTAATTAATTGTTTCTTCTAATGTCAGAAATCCTGATTGTACCATTGGAATGGTACAACTCGTAATTCTCCACATTAAATTGGGGGGCCAAGTGTGTCATTCTCTTATACACAAAGAGACAATAAAGTAGGAGTTTAAAAAAAAATAAAACATTGAGAGCTCTTCAAGGATGGTTTCCTAGCAGAGAGAGAGAGAAAAATTGGGGCTAAAGGACTGGGTCATTTGGAGAACTGTACTGATGAACATTTTAGGTTTAAATTGTCTTTGATTTCAAATTAGTGTTTTAGCAGCACAATCAAAAGAAAAGGTTTTTTTTTTTTTTTAGCATGCATTTATTTAAATAGAGCCATCAAAGGCTATTAATCTTTCCTTTTTTTATAAAGGGTAGGATGAACACTGAATGCGTAGTTGTTGAAAAGGCGTCCCTTTATTGTGAAAGTGTGGCTATGAAGGGATCAGTGCAGTGGCCTCTTTCATTCATACTTCCAAATCTTGACTGTATAGGAAATCCTTGACTAAACAACCATTCAAAGTTACAACGGCACTGAAAAAAAAGTGACTTAGGACCATTTTTCGCCCTTACGACTGTTGCCTCCCCATAGTCATGTGTTCAAAATTCAGCTGATTGAAAACTGATGTCAACTCATAAAACATTTTGTATACATGTGTTATAGTTGACAACAGAAAGAAGGGGGGGAAGAGTTTCAAAGAGCAGGCGGCAGTGTGGAATTGAAAGTACATTCCATTCATATTTTCTTCAGAGACTGATTAGATGGTTGAAGCTTCTGCCTGAAAAAATCTAATTGGAGAGCATGATTGATGACTCTTGGCTATGGACGTGTTTCATTGGATGATACATCCAGAGGGGTGGGGGGGAAAGCAGGATCAAGGGTGACAGTGAATTACGTATCTCAGAGTTGGCTACGCCAAGGTTAGTGCCGGACGTAGAATGTTACCTTCAAATAAATCCTCTTTAGTTTTGGGAGTGTGGCTTGAGGCTCATGATTTAAATGGAGTAACTGCCCGGAACCCTGACAACTGGTGTGTATCCCATTTGCGGTATCCTGGGCTCATGCGATACCCTTATGCAACCTTCTGACAAGCAAAGCCAATGGGGAAGCCAGATTTACATAACAATTGTGTCACTAACTTAACAACTACAGTGATTCATTTAACGACTTGAGCAGGAAAGGTCGTAGGATGAGGCAAACCTCACTTGACAATTGTCTTACTTAGCAGCAGAAATTTTGGTCTCAATTGTGGTCGTAAGTCAAGGGCTACCGATGTCATAGTCCGTGAACATGAACATTGAATGGGCAAGCAGCTTTGTGATCTTCCAAGATAGATCCCACTACGTGTTACATAGGGATTTCATACATATGGATTAGAGAACAAATGAAAGTATGTGATATGATCGAGAGGGCAAAAGGATTGAAATGGAAATGGGCTGGTCACATAGCAAGAAGAACTGAGGGCAGGTGGACCAAGGTAGTGATAGAATGGGTGGGATTCAATTTTTTTTACTCCTGGTTCTGTGGGCATGGCTTAGTGGGCGTTCTCCTGTGCAGGGCAACCAAAGGAGACCCAGGCAATCAGCTAGGACTCAATGGGAGGCAGAGAATAGATGGGGTTGGCAGGGCCAATCAGAGGTGGGATTGGCCGGTTCTCCAAACTACTCAAAATTTCCTCTACCGGTTCTCTAGAACTGGTCAGAACCTGCTGAATGCCACCTCTGATCCCACTTGATCAAAAGCGTCCATGAAAGGGACCGAAAACAAGATGGATCGAAGACATCAGCAACTATGGCTGGCCCAACTGACAAAAGAAAGCATAGGACCATATAGGTTGGAAACATATGGAAGAGGCCTTCATCCTGCAGTGGATAGACAATGGCCAAAGAGGAGGAGGAGGAGGAGGAGGAGGAGGAGGAGGAGGAGGAGGAGGAGGAGGAGGAGGAGGAGGAGGAGGAGGAGGACATATTACATTTCAACCCAAGGACTATAAAATCCTTAGGTTACTAAGAACCTCATGTTTGAGCTGACAGAAGAAATTGATTGATTATGTGCCACCAAGTCAGTGTCATCTCTTAGCAACCACTTGGGTCGATATTTTTTTTCTGTCCGTCACCTGGTGTCTTCTCATGGTGCACCCACCACTACTGTAACCAAGTCCATCCCCCTCTCTGCTGATTGTTGTCTTCTTCTCATCCACCGTTCTCAGCATTAGAGGCTTCTCCAGGGAGCTGCATCATCTGTCCAAATAGGATGGATAATTTGAATCTGGTCATTTGTCCTTCAATGGAAACTTTGGTTGACTTTGTTCAGTGATTCATTGATTTGTTTTCTTGACTGTCTGTGGTATTCTCGGGAGCTTTCTCCAAAACCAAAGTTCAAAAGCGTCAATAGCCTTCTTAATCTGCTTCTTCAGTGAAATTGCTTGACCTACATGAGGCTTCTTGTCTTCTTAATACTGTTACCAGTTCAGTCAACTTTATTCTTTGTTAGAAGACCTCTGCAATTGATCTCTGTAGATGCAGATTAGATTCCTTGTTGATTACAAGGATGGTTATGTTTCTAGTGTTTTCTCCTAGCAGTTCCTTTGAACTCCTAACAGTCATAAAGGTAAAGGTAAAAATTCCCCTCACACATACATGCTAGTTGTTTCTGGCTCTAGGGGCCAGTGCTCGTCTCGGTTACAAAGCCAAAGAGCCAACGTTATCCAAAGATGTCTCCATGGTCATGTGGCCAGCATGACTAAACCCCGAAGGCACACGGAACACTGTTACCTTCCCACCAAAGTGGTCCCTATTTTTCTACTTGCATTTGACATGCTTTCGAACTGCTAGGTTGGCAGAAGCTGGGACAAGTAATAGGAGCTCACTCCGTTACATGGCGCTAGGGATTCGAACCGCTGAATGGTCGACCTTTCTGATCAACAAGCTCAGCGTCTTAGCCATTGAGCCACCGCGTACCTATCCTAATGGTCATACAGAGTTATAAAAACATAATGAAAGAGAACTTTTCACATACATAGTTACTAAATATGAGTTAGCAGTGTGATCTGGCTGCCAGAAAAGGCAGCATGGAGAGAATTTTAATTTCTAAATCATGGGATATAATGATTTCATTTTATTATACATTGGTCGGACACCTCCTGGAGTTCTAGGGCAAATTTTGGGCACATCAGATGAAGAATTTAGACAGCCACCTCCCTTTCACCTCTGAATTTTTTCACTTGAATTGATCAGAGCTGGAGAAACCCAAAATGAAAACAAATGGCGTTGGAACAATAGGCGCCAATGAACAAACGAAGAGATATTTGCAGATGAACTATTTGTGTCAGCACAGAAGTGATTAGACGTTTAAAAGGGTGATGACTGAATCTAAGGTTGAGTGGGGGGAAGTAAGGGAAGACATATTTCACACCCATTGGATGGCTGGGAGAGCCTGGGGGATCTACACAATAGCCTCCTTATGGAGAAATACAACTTAATTGGCTGCCATCCTAGCTGAATCCCAAATTGCTTTATTGCTTTAAATAAGAGTAACCGATAAATAGTGGCAGAGGAAGCTGGCAATTAAATGATCCAGACAAAAGAGAAACTGTTGTTCTCAAGCAAGATTTAGATGAAAAGCTGACAAGACAGAAAGAAGCCAAGGAGGTTCTTTCAGTGGAATGGGACAACTGTCAGTGGTCCAGTGAAACTCCCCATTTCATTTAGCACTCAGAAACAGAGTTCATCCAAGTAAGAATTTATTAAGGAAGTCATACTGGCACATCTGGGAAAACCCAAATCTGTGAATTCCGGGTTTTCCCTTCCCAATTGAAAATTCAAAATCCCTCCCCTGCACCCACCATCACATAGCCCAATTAACCATCGTTCCCAACTGGAGACATTCCTCCAACTCCTCCTTTGCAGTTGCAGGGTTATTTGTCCTTGACTTTAGGAGAAGAATGTTGTTATGTCTAATCTTCCACCTCTTCATGAAATCCCCCTTCCCAAATTCCCAGGCACTAAGATGTGGCAGCTTGGAAGCTTCTGATAAAATATGGCTTCCAAAGCTGGCGACAACTCACCAAGGCCACTTCACTGCGACTAACTCATCACAACCAACTTGCCATGAGACAACTCACTGCAGGATTCCCTTAGCTCCTTTTATCTTTGTTGTGTTTTCATCAAAATTGTCTCAGTTCTTGTATCAAACGAAATCATTCCTATCACTACCAGCTTTCATAGTGCTTTGATAAATAATAAAAGAAACTAATCCTGCATTGAATTGTCTTGTGGTGAGTTGGCCACAGCAAGTTCTCCCACGGTGAATTGAGCATGAAAAGTTGACTGCAGCGAACTGGCCATAGCACGTTGTCTTTCAGAGCATGCGGCTGATCACTAAGATACACAAGGTCAACCAGGCTATATATGGCGTTAGTTGGCAACCATCCAACTGTGTTCAGGGCACCGCTGTCTTGATGGATTGGTTTTGATGGAATTGGATTGATGGAATAGCTTGGGTTGGATTTGTTGTTGAGTATTGAACAGAGTTGGGACTTGCCACAAAATGTTGCAGTAGGGCATGGACTTGTCTAGAGGTGCCAACCAGCCAGCCATATCCATTTTCAGACAATTCCATTGGATTCACTCCTTTGCAAATGTATTGTTTTGAAATAGACTCAGCTGTTATTAGTTTGAAACCACTCTGCATCTACTTTTTCCTAAAGACTTGGTTTTCCTGGAAACCCAATAATTCTCCTCTACCAAGCTTGAACTCTCAACGTGCCTTTGTGAGGAATCAAACTCATGGAACTGAATGTGTTGTTAGCATTTGTATTTTAGATACTGGGGGTGAATTTCCGTTTCATGCACTGAAATCCTTCTCTTGCTCCCCACCCCTCCCTAAATTAGATGTGCCTGGAAGGAGGTGATGGATAGAAAATTGTCTGGATTTGTTAATGGGATCTCCATTGCCTGGAGCAACTCTGCTGCAGAACATTTTCTCTAAATCATAAAGCCCTATAATTCTGCTTCTTGGGAAACTGTCCATGATCATCTTGTCTAATAAAATTTAAAAGAAAAAAAAACAAGACAGTGGACACAATATTTTTTCAAAAATCTAAGAACTGAAACAAATGTTTGTAAGCTGCAAAGTCGAAAATCCCAATCAATATTGTCATATGCTTCATTAAAATCTACAAGCACCATTTGTGGTCACCAATAAGAGATCTTTAACAGCACAGAAAAGAGAAGGGAAGATATGAAAACATTGACTAAAAGAATTTTGAAGATCATAGGCAATGGCAATATGACACTATGAATGGAGGCCCACCAAGATAAATCTGGTTTGAATTTGCTGCTGATTGGTTTGACCTTGGATTCTCTCCACTTAGCATTCAGAACAATCTCTGGAAATCTGAACAAGCTGGGAAAAGGCTAAGGAATTTGTGCAAAGTATATATTTTTACTTCCAAAGTGCTTTTTCAAGAGGCAACTGGACTTTCCTGGTTTTTGTTTTTTTTGAAGGCATTTTGGTTCTCATCCAAGAAGCTTCTTCAGATCTGACTGGATGGTGGGGAAATGGAAGGATTCTTCTTCAGTCAGAGTTGAAGAAGCTTCTGGATGAGAAGCAAAACATCTTCAAAGAAAAACCAGAAAGTCCAGTTGCCTCTTGGAAAAAAAAGCATTTTGGGACAACCACGTCCTGGAGGACTGAGAAGCTCCATAGACATTTAGTGATTTATTTCTTATTATTATTTCAGAAAACACCTTTGTGTAAAGGCCTCAGAAATCCTCATTTGGCCAGTTGAGAGCAAAGTCCTGTCAAGGATCTTGAAGAAAAAACAGAATTGTTTATTCCAGATAAACTCAAGTGAAGCTCTAACCTTTCTCAATATTACATTACATTATTTTTTTTCAGGAGAGATGGTTGTGTCCTGACACAATCAGTAGATATAGTGTTTACATGGAGAAGGTGAGATAATGTGAGGGATTTTGAAGAGAAGACAGAGCTCGCAACCCTGGGAGAATTGTTGGAGAAAGATATGGGATGGAGAGTGGCTCATTTATTTAAAAAATAATGGAACTTTAATCATAATGAGGAAAGGCAAAAAGAAGGCTTCCCTTTTAAGGAATAGGCAAAGTTCTTTCCTTTTGTGGATTCAAATTTCCCGGCTGGGAGAAATGCAAAATGATTTGGTCAGCTGCTAGTTGAAAGTCAGAATCAGTTTATTAATAGGAAGGCAGGTAAGAAATCTCACAGTGTTCCTAGGATTAATCTAATAAGTGAGTAGGAAAACCTCTCTTTAATACACTTCAGGTTCTTTGATTTGTAGGTGTGAATCTTTGAACACTTTGATTTTTGTGTGTGTGTTGAATTCTTTTCCTGGGATCTTGGTTTTATGGTCCTGGTCCTTTGGAGTTGTTTGCATCATGTTTGTATCATGTTTCCTTCCTGCCATGCCTTTTGGTTTGCTTTTCACAAGTTTTTATAACTTGCCATCTATTTGATTTCTATGGAAAAGGATCTTAGCTAGTTTGTAGGTTTTTTTTCTTTGTATCTCATGCCTGTAATTTTCTCCTTCCTTTGTTGTGAAAAGTAAGCTGGCTCCAGCTATTTTAATAGCCCTACTTGACAAAGGATGGGGGCTGTTTTCCTAGAAGAGGGGGGAATGTAACTTCCAACAATAATAAGAGACTGACAACAACGGTGAGCAGGCAGTGGCATTAATTAAAGGTGAAATCTTAGTCACAGCATGGAGAGGAAAGGAAAAATGGCCGGTTAATCTCTTGATAATGATAATAATAATAAAAAATGCCAAAGGTGTTGAAGTTGGTGTCATTAAAAACATAGTATATGAGACAGGAAGAATAAATAGAATTAATTAGGGGTCATTGAATTGACTGCATGGAAGTTGTAAACTCTCCTATAGAAATAATCCTGCCAATGGAGGCTTTTCATGCAGGAAATTCCTGGTGGGTTTAATGCAATGATTCTCAAACTTGGCGACTTTAAGATGGGTGGACTTCAATTCCCAGAATTCCCCCTTTATGCTCCCCCTCCAAAAAATGCCTACATCTCCTAGTCATAAGGAGCCCTGGTGGCACAAAGGTTAGAAGGCAAAATTGCAGGGAAATTGGAGTTTGATCCTTGATTGGCTCAAGGTTGACTCAGTCTTCCATCCTTCCAAGGTTGGTAAAATGAAGACCCAGAGTGTTGAGGGTAATATGCTGACTCTGTAAACCACTTAGAGAGGGCTGGAAAGCACTGTGAAGCAGTATATAAGTCTAAGTGCTATTGCTACCTATCTTCCTTCCTTCCTTCCTTCCTTTCCTTCCTTCCTTCCTCCCTCCCTCCCTCCCTCCCTCCCTCCCTCCCTTCCTTCCCAATAGTTAGAATGCAGTATTGCAGGTTAATTCTGCCCACAGCCAAAAGTTCGATCCTAACCAGCTCAAGGTTGATTCTGCTTTCCATCCTTCCAAGGTCAGTAAGATGAGGGCCCAGATTTTTGGGGGAAATATACTGACTCTGTAAACCACTTAGAGAGGGCTGGATAGCATTAGGGGGCAGTATATAAGTTGAAGTATTATTGCTAGAAGAACATCTGGAAGCTTCAGTTGGGGTAGATATAAAAGAAGGACTAAAAGACTAAAAAGCAGAGTGGGGAGAAGAATTAAATACAGCAGTCTGAATTTCTTGAAAGAGAAGTAGAAGACAACCTATCTTGAATATGTTTATCTGGATAAGGCTGGTGAAATCAAAAGCAGACATCAGCCAAGCAATACTTAAGAGGAGAACTGATTTCTAGTTAAGATGGCAATTAATCCCACTTATATTCTCCTGCCAAGCTTTGCTTCAGCTCATCTCATTCCAGTGTCTTTACTTCTTTTGTTATTGCAGGAAAGCTTTAGCACGGAGGGTATTTTTAGCACATGGAATGGATTAAATATTCCACTTTATCAATAGGCAGCCTCTGCATGGATGCTCAGGTAGTTAAACTGTTTACCCAGAATGTAGGAAATAGCCTTGCAATCTGAATTTCCAATGAAGGCAGAGAAAACACATAGAATGTTCTGGGTCTGAGTGTAAAGTCAGAAACGGAGAAGAATCGAAGGGTTGCAAGCAGGGGTGGACTGCTGGGGGTTCGCAGGGGTTCGGGAAAGTTTTCGTCCTCCTGGAGGCTCAAGGAAATCCTCCGGAGCCTGGGGAGGGCAAAAATGCCCCCCCTCCCCTCCATGGTTCAGGAGGCTGACTAGGCCACGCCCACCATTTTTATTGTATCTATTGATTTGATTTGTCAAACGCTTACAATATAATAGAAATAAGAATAAACGTAAGTATAAATACATGAAATAGGTATGAATAATTGGGGACAATAGGACGGGGATGGTAGGCACGATGGTGCGCTTATGCACACCCCTTACAGACCTCTTAGGAATGGGGCGAGGTCGATGGATGTTAGTTTGAGGGTAAAGGAGTGGGGGTTTGAGCAGGTGACAACAGAGTCAGGTAGTGAGTTCCAGGCATTGACCGCTCTGTTGCTGAAATCATATTTCCTGTAATCAAGTTTGGAGTGGTTTACATTAAGTTTGTATCTGTTGTGTGCTCTTGTGTTGTTGTGGTTAAGCTGGAATATTCATTAACTGGTAAGATGTTGTAACACATGATTTTTATGTACTATGCTTAAGTCAATCTTAGCCGGCATAGTTCAAGATTATCTAAGCCTAGAAGCTCAAATCTGGTGGTGTAGGGTATTCTGTTGTGAACAGAGGAGTGTAGTACTCTTGTTGTAAAATACCTCTGGACTCGCTCAATTGTATTAATGTCTGGTATACAGTGCGGATTCTGACAGTGGAGCTGTATTCATGTATTGGTCTAGCAAAAGTTTTGAAACCCCTAGTTTGCAAATCAGTATTACCAGAGGAGAAGCTTCATAAGATTAGGTTTACAACTCTTAATGCCTTTTTGGCAATGCTGTTGCAGTGAGCTCTGGCGCTTAGGTCATTAGATATGAGTACTCCAAGGTCCTTGATAGAGTGAGGATCATCAACAAGATCCTATCCGCTTAGCTTGTATTTGCTGTATTTATTTATTTTTTAACCAATGTGCAGGACAGAACCATGGCCACGCCTACCCAACAACCGGGCAGAGAACCCCTTGCTAAAAAAAATTGAAGCCACCCCTGGTTGCAAGTATTTACTTCTTCTTGAGATAAGAGTTATGCATGCAGAAAATGGGTATGGCCAAAACTGGGACATATGTCTCTCTGTAGATTTGCAAGGCAAAGTGGCGATTCTATCCATCCGCTGGGAGGTTTTAACTTGGATCGATAAATATAAGAGTTAACGGTTATTTGGACAGAGGTTAATGCCATTTCAGCGATTGGAATCCTGAGATAAAGACAGAATTGAATGGATCTTTTGGGGAATTGTAATTTAGAAGGCATTTGGGGAAGCTCTCCTTTCTCCGTTTTCCATAATGTTGTTACACCGAAAGAATTAGTGACTGAGACACATGGATATTGATTCATCCATCCACATCCCAGAATAGATACGTTCTTTCTGCTGAAACTCTTTAAATCCCACATTTAGAGTAAATATTTGTGGTTAGCTGAGAAACGTATGACAGGATGAAAAAAAATATTGATCAAAAGGGACAGATGAATAGCGACTCTTGCAAGTGTATCAAAATAATCCTGGGATTTGAGGTGAAAGTAATTTTTATTGGGAAATAGCAGAGTCTTGTATTAATTAAGCCACATTCTCTGTAAGTGTGACTCAGAGCAAATTAATGTGCTGATGGAATATAACTGTACAAGGTTAAATAATATCTGTAGAACTGTTTTGATCTAGGACATTTCATCAGAATTGATTTATCTTGTAGGCTGGAGTTGTTCCTGTGTTCCGCTTGCTTGAATAATATCGGAGAGCATGTTTTCCTAATAAAATCTAATACATCAAGATCACTTGCAAGACGCTCTCAAATAGTGTTGCAAAATATTTTTAATTATTTCTGGATAAACACGATCATTATTGTACCTTATCAACCTTCTCCCTGGCTCTTCCTCTTCAGATACAAAGCAGAAAAGCTTGCAACGTAGATTAAAATCAGTTAAGAACAATAACATCAAATTACAGATAATAGAAACAGAAGAACTCCATTTGACAGCCCTCCAATAAAAAAAACTCTGTAACAAATTATAAAAAGGAAAAAAATAACCTAATGAAAATAACTAATCTCAGAGCAAAACCAGACTTGGAAAAATCACAAACGGGATTCATTCCACGCAATGTTTTCCTTAGAAGGTTAATTCTTGAATTGACTTTGATATGTAAATCACAGATGGGATTTCCTAAGGAGAAGGTTTCACAACAATGGTGTCATAACCAAAAAGGCCCTGTATTTATTTATTTATTTTTTAAAAAAGATCCATATCATGCTACCTATAGTCTACATTATAGCTCTGGTATTTCCTTCTGTTCCAAAAGCCAATGCAATCCTAGGCTGTATAAACAGAGGGATAGAATCAAGATCAGGTGAAGGGTTTATACCACTTTATAAGGCCTTGATAAGGCCACACTTGGTATCCTGCATCCAGTTTTGGTCACCACGATGTAAAAAAGATGTTGAGACTCTAGAAAGAGTACAGAGAAGAGCATCGAAGAAGATTAGGGGACTGGAGGCTAAAACATATAAAGAATTGGGTATGTCTAGTTTGAAGGAAAGAAGGACTAGGGGTGATGTTATAGCAGCCTTCCAATATCTCAGGGGCTGCCCCAAAGAAGAGGGAGTCAAGCTATTAAAGCACCTGAAGGCAGGACAAGAAGCAACAGATGGAAACTAATCAAGGAGACAAGCAACTTAGAACTAAGGAGAAAGTTTTCTGACAGTGAGAACATATTGGAACAACTTGCCTCCAAAAGTTGTGACTGCTCCAACACCGGAAGTTTTTAAAAAGCTGTTGGACAACCATTTGTCTGAAGTGGTGTAGGGTTTCCTGCCTAAGCAGGGGGTTGGACTAGAAGACCTCCAAGGTCCCTTCCAACTCTGTTATTCTACTCTACTTTACTCTACTCTACTCTACTCTACTCTACTCTACTCTACTCTACTCTACTCTACGATTCTATTCTATTCTATTCTATTCTATTCTATTCTATTCTTCCAACCAAGCCCAAAACAGGTTTAATTCTGATTAACATTTTAGAAATCAACTGTAATTAGTGAGATAGTACCACCTGCTACTATTCGTTCAGGGTCTTCTCCATCAAATGCATAAACTTTATTCCCCCTTGACTGGAACCAAGAATTTACTTGTTCAATTGTCCTTTGCTCTGTGCCAGGTTATTGTTTTGGAAACAGCCTGGACTTTGGGTCCCAATAACATGTCCTCTCCCTGTTCCTTGTCTTCCATTTTCTTCAGCTGTCTTCTGCCTTATTATTCGATGCAGTCTATGCTGTGGTCAGTGCGGTACAAGAGCTGAACCGGAGCCAGGAAATTGGTGTAAAACCCTTGTCTTGCGGATCTGCCCAAATCTGGCAACATGGCACCAGTTTGATGAACTACCTCAGAATGGTGAGAATGGATTGAGCACGGAGGATTTGGGAATGTGGGTTCCCACCTGTTCTCAGCATGAGATAGACAGGAGTCCTGCTTAGAAGTTTACCATAAAGAAAGGTTGTAGGAGGAGATCAGAAGGGCCCCTAGAAATCTGCATAAATATCTCCACTGAAGGTAACCATATCATCCCAGGGCAGTTTGTTCCATATCCCTCTAGAATAGGGATGTCAAACTCAAGGCCCAGGAGGCCGGATCCAGCCCATGGGGTGCTTAGATCTGGCCTGTGGGGCCACCTCCACAGAGGGAACAGCAAAGGACTGGCCCATGATGCCTCTTCAAGTGAAAATGGAGCTCGTGACCCAAGTTCCATTTTCGCTGGCAGAGGATTGCAGGAGGCTGTCACAGCCTAAAACGGAGCTTGGTAGCCCATTTTTGCTGACCGAGAGCTTGGGCCCCCACAGACGCCCCCAACCTGAGTGACGTCATGCTGGCCCCACCCATCCTGGCCCCTCATAGTCAAACACAACCCTGATGCGGCCCTCACTGAAATTAAGTTTGACACCTCTGCTCTAGAACAATGTTTTCTCACCCTTAACAACTTTGAGATGTGTGGACTTCAACTCCCAGAATCCCCTAGCCAGCATATTGAAGTCTAACATTTTAAAGTTGCCAGAACAACGTTCTAGAAGATGCCTCCTAGCATTAGTTACTCAAGTTACTCAAACCCGTGGAAGCCCCTCTTTGTCTTCTGCTCAGCTTGACCTTACTTACTTGAAATGGCTGGCACTTCTTCTGCATCTCTGCTTCCTTGACAAAAACACGGGCAGTGCCTACCTTAACACAGAGGTAGGCAGAACTGGAGGGGCAGAACATGTGCCAAGGAACCGTCACATAGTTAATGGTTTCAGTGGAAGAATCGGAACAAAGGATCAAGAAGACAACATCCATTGGTTGGACATAGGTTCGAGGACAGCAATGTCCAACCTTGGCAACTTTAAGACCTGTGGACTTCAACTCCCAGAAGTTGAAGTGGCTGGGTGTCAAGCCTGAATTTGGTTAGATGGTGGATTGGTTTACATCTGGGTTATACATATAAATTCTGTTTGACACACTTGGGAGCTGAAAGGAAGGAGAACTGAGGTGGATGGAGTTTCAGCCACAACAACATAGCTGGACGATGAGTCAGCCATGTTCCAAAGGCTGTCTGGCCAGAGGAAGGAGAATTCAACCAGGCAACCGTTTCACATCCCAGTTGGACAATGTGACATATTGTTTTGGAAAATTGAGAAAATCCTAGTTATAGTGATGTGGAAAGCAGGGAAACTTTCGGTACTGGCTTTCCACTAGTTAGTGCCAAGATGATATACCTTAATAAACTTGTTCTTTGAAGAATTGAAATGCCTTGGAGTTCATTTTATGGTGGTTGCATTACTTGGAACCTGGCACTGGGGAATTCTGGGAATTGAAATCCACAAGTCTTAAAGTTGCCACAGTTGGACACCTTGTTCTAGGGTGTTTGCTAACTTTGATCCCGAGAGTAAGACCTTCAAAGAATGTACTGTAAGTTTGCATTTTTTTAATGACAGTTCCTCATGCATCCATCATCTATTTGGCAGACCTTCTCCAAATCTCACATAGGCAACAAGCTAAGATGTTTTCAAGTTCCTAGTGGACCTGAATCTATGGTTGCTTGGCTGGGGGGACAATGTCCTTTTATTGGAAAGGATGTCTGTCAGTAAATACAAGTGCTATGCTGGCTTCATTGGGTCTTGGTTGGGGTTTGCCCTGCTGAATATGGCACAGGATATGACTTGTATCCATCTGCACAAAGGAGACTCTTTCTTATTTCGGCTTTGGATGATGGACTCGTCACTTGACATGTCCATCAGAAGTTCGGTTGTGGTTTTGCATTCTGCGGAAAAAATAAATCTCTAGTAGAAATTGCTATGGTTCTATTTTCTCCTACATGGGATCTGTATTGCTGGAAAATCAATAATCTAATGCTTTGTCGACAATTAGCAGAGTGTGGTTATCTGTATTTACCAGACCTTTGCACCCTCATGCTTCATTTTCACATAACCCAATGTGACACCTGGGCTACCCAGCCATGTAATGGCTTCCCCTCAAGTCCCAGGCGAGGTGTTTGAATTGAGCACTCACTTTTGACAGTGCAATTCACAGCTACCGTGATGGGAACAAAGATCTCTGCAGAAGGTACTGAAAGAGGCAGACCAGCTGTTGAGGCCAGAAAGAAAGGGGGGCTTGGTCACCATCTTGTGACAATGCAGGCAGGGGTGGGCTTCAAATATTTTGGCAATGGGTTCTCTGCCTGGTTTCTGGGTGGGCGTGGCCTAGTCGGCCTCCTGCACTATGGCCAGGGGGGGGTATTTACCCTTCCAGGGCTTCGGAGTCTTTTTTTGAACCTCCAAGAAGGCAAAAATGGCTCTCTGGAAGCTGGAAACAGACCTGGTTTCTGGCCTTCCCGAACTTCCAGGACGCCCATTTTTTGCCCTCCCCGAGTCTCTGTGTGTGCCCTGCACTTACCTGCATCCAAAATGGGCCATGTGGGGGACTCCTGGGAGATGAGTGGGGCCAGCCAGGAGTGGGATTGGGGGAGTTCTCCAAACTGCACAGAATCTTAGCTAGAGGCTCTCCTGAACCCCTGCGAACCGCCAGCAGCCCACCCCAGAATGCAGGTGGCCTAGACTTCCTGTCCTCTCAGCTGCTCACATTGGTGACTTGTCCAAAAACTTCCTTCCTGACTTGAAATTTCTCACCACTGTGAGCAGCAACAGATTTTTTTTTCCGGTAGTTTTTATAGAAACCGTAGAAACATAGAATTGTAGTCTTGTAGGATCGTAGGGCTGGAATGGACCTTATAGGTCCAAGATCTAAGGTGTTACATACGAGACTGTGTTTTCCTTTCTGGCTTGACATGACAAGCGTAGGGCCTCTGTCCTTCAGACTCAAGAGTTTCTATCTGGCGCTGCAACTCACCCTCTCTTGGACAGGTAGAATTGGAAGGTCTCACTGGCCACATAGAGTTCAACAGCAAAGGCCAACGATCAAACTATGCTCTGAAAATCCTGCAGTACACCAGGAATGGCTTCAGACAGGTAAATAAATACCTTTTTTTAGCGTTTACCCTTTGTACTCTGGGTTCAGCACTACCTGTTTCTTTGTGTTGTGACTTTCGTTCTTGATGTCACGGTTCCTTTAAAAATGTCCTTTGTCTTGTTGGCTGTCACTTTATGCTGATTATGAGTTTGGAAACTCCTTTCTTGGTCTAACTCATTTGGTTCTTCTGTTGCTAAAATATTCAAGATAACTTTTTTGGGGGGTGAATTTTATCCTGGTGGAAAGAGTGCCAGATACAGATATTGTCTTTGCAAATAATGTATACCTGTGGGAGATACGAGACACAAAAGGAGCAGAATAAGAACCAGCTTTCACCTGGCATCTTTCAGGACAGCTTCAGATCTGTCAGGGAGCTACAAATGGGAGGAAAAGTGGAACCAGGCGTCCTGCGTATAAGGCAGCTTTAGAGCAATTTCCAGTTTGAAGCGATTGTGGCATCTTTGCAGCCTTAAAATGACTTCCTTTCAAAAGTCTCTCGGCGACTTCACCGAGCAATTCCAGTTCAAATTAAATAAAGATTTCGTTCTGTTGCTCGGGAAGTTGCTCGCTCCGCTGACCCATGGCCAGATTGAGCTGAATTTAACAGGCTCTTTCAACTCCGCTTAAAATGGAGGAAGGGCTCAACCGCTGTCTGACCAGCTTCCGTCCTTCTGTGGCAAAGCCAAGCTCTGTAAAGAGTCAGACTACAGAAGAATAGAGTTGGAAGGGACCTTGGAGGTCATCCAGTCCAACCCCTTGCTCAAGCAGGAGACCCTGTAGCATTCTGAGCAAATGGCTGTCCAATCTCTTCTTAAAAACCTCCAGTGATGGAGCAACCACAACTTCGAGAGGCAAGTTGTTTCACTGATTAATTGTTCTTACTATCAAGAAATTTCTCCTTAGTTCTAGGTTGGATCTCTCCTTGATAAGTTTCCATCCATTGCCTCTTGTCTTGGTTGGTTTGCGGTGTCATAAAGGAATGTATGGCCCATGTCTCTAAGCTGACTTCTTTTTTTCCAGTAGAGTAGAGTAGAGTAGAGTAGAGTAGAGTAGAGTAGAGTAGAGTAGAGTAGAGTAGAGTAGAGTAGAGTAGAGAAAGAATGAATAGAATAGAATAGAATGGAATGGAATGGAATGGAATGGAATAGAATGGAATAGAATAGAATAGAATAGAATAGAATAGAATAGAATAGAATAGAATAGAATAGAATAGAATAGAATAGAATAGAATAGAATAGAACAGGAGAGAACAGGAGAGAATAGAACAGAACAGAACAGAACAGAATAGAACAGAATAGAATAGAATAGAATAGGGAAAGAACAAATAGAGTAGAATAAAGTAGAATAGAATACAATAGAATAGAATAGAATTCTTTAATGGCCAGGTGTAATTAGACACACGAGGAATTTCTCTTTGGTGCATAAGCTCTCAATGAACATAAAAAAATATATTAATCAAGAATCATAAGATACAACACTTAGTGATAGTCATAGGATACTTAATAAGCAATCAAATCATCTGAGGAAACTAAATAAAACAATATAAATCGTAAAGGTAAAGATTCTTATTGGTTTGGCTCCACTCTTCCACAGTGACAGGTCAGGCAGCAAAACAAAAAACAAAAAAAAAACACCAATTGTGTTTTCCTGTTCGAGCTGCAGGCTTTCGAGCCTGTTGCATTATTAATGGCAACATTATAATGCTTTACATACTCAAAGCGCTGAATAAACACGAGCTCTGTGCCGTGCATTTATGTGGTACGGTGGCTTAAATAATGCAGTGGGCTGATAAATAATAGAAGAGGGAAATACTTTGGTGGTGGGAGCAGAAGCCATTTTAGGTGCCATCTTACAGGGCTCCTGCGCAGAAGGAGCTTGGCCCTTGCATGCTCTCTCTCAAGCGAGGGTGTCAAACTCAATTTCATTGAGGGCCAAATCAGGCTTGGATTTGACCTCGGAGGACTGGGTAGGCGTGGCCAGGGTGGGCGTGGCCAGCTCCTCACTCGTGGCAGAGGCACCTAAGGCAGAACTTCCCTCCCTCACTCTCATTATAATCTTCCTTCCTTCCTTCCTTCCATTTTCCCTTCCTTCCTTCCTTCCTTTTCTTCTTTTTCCTTCCCTCTTCCTTCTCCTTTCTTCTTTCTTCCCCTCTTTCCTTATTTTTTCTTCCTTGCTCTCTTTCCATCTTCCCTTCTTTTCCTTTGTCTTTCCTCTTTCCCTTTCTCCTTTCCTTCCCTCTTCCCTTCCTTTCCTTCCCTTCCCTCTTCCTTCTCCTTTCTTCTTTCTTCCCCTCTTTCCTTATTTTTCCTTCCTTGCTCTCTTTCCATCTTCCCTTCTTTTCCTTTGTCTTTCCTCTTTCCCTTTCTCCTTTCCTGCCCCTTCCCTTCCTTTCCTTCCCTTCCTCTTCCTTCTCCTTTCTTCTTTCTTCCCCTCTTTCCTTATTTTTCCTTCCTTGCTCTCTTTCCATCTTCCCTTCTTTTCCTTTGTCTTTCCTCTTTCCCTTTCTCCCTTCCTGCCCCTTCCCTTCCTTTCCTTCCCTCTTCCCTCTTCCTTCTCCTTTCTTCTTTCTTCCCCTCTTTCCTTATTTTTCCTTCCTTGCTCTCTTTCCATCTTCCCTTCTTTTCCTTTCCTCTTTCCCTTTCTCCTTTCCTGCCCCTTCCCTTCCTTTCCTTCCCTTCCCTCTTCCTTCTCCTTTCTTCTTTCTTCCCCTCTTTCCTCATTTTTCCTTCCTTGCTCTCTTTCCATCTTCCCTTCTTTTCCTTTGTCTTTCCTCTTTCCCTTTCTCCTTTCCTGCCCCTTCTTGCATGCTCAAATGCAAAAAGGGAAACATTTCTCCCCCCCCTTTTTTTTACTTTGTTTGGATAGCCCTCTGCCAGTGAAAACGGGGCGCGGGGACACCGTGTGCCCCCCGCAAGCTCCATTTTTGCTGGCAGAGACACTGTCGGCCAGTCCTTTGTTATTTCCAGGCTGGCCTTGTGGGCTGGATCTAAGCACCCTTGATGGGACACTCCTGATCTAGAACCTTTAGTGATGACACACCAGAGATGAACTGCATGGGGGGGAAAAGGGGGCAGTTTGGAGCAGGGGTCTCCAAAGGGGGCAACTTTAAGACTTGTGGACAACTTTGCTGGCTGAGGAGCTCTGGGAGTGGAACTCCACACGTCCTAAAGTTGCTAAGGTTGGAGACCCCTGGTTTGGAGGATTCTTCAGCCTGGCCTCCAGAAACGAAAACACTGTTCGTTGAATGATTAAAGAGGAAAAAGCTAAGAATATAAGTACTTTGGTTTCCACATGGAAACCGCTTCTGAACTTCATGCTAGAAGTGGAAAAGAATGAGAGTTTGATTTGAGGTTTTACCGAGTAGATTGATAGATCTTCCTAGAAACATCTTCTTCTCATCATTTCCTTTCACCCATCCCCTCCCACTTGTGACTGTATGATTGTAACTTTGTCGCTTGAATCCTTACAATTTATATTGACTGTTTCCTAGAATAATTTGATTGCTTATTGTACCCTTTGACTACTATTAAGTGTTGTACCTGATGATTCTTGATGAATATATCTTTCCTTTTATGTATACTGAGAGTATTTGCACCAAGACGAATTCCTTGTGTGTCCAACCACACTTGGCCAATAAAGAATTTATTCTATTCTATTCATATTATTATGAAAAAGCAAAAAGTTGGGATTTGATGGTAATGCCTTATTTTACTGCAACAGAGAGAGTCGAAAGTCACTTCTTTTTCTTTCTTTCTTTTCTTATTCTTTCTCACTTCTCTTCCTCTTCTTTCTCCCCGCTGTTTTCCTGTTTACTTTTGTATTTTGTACCTTACAATATTTTATAACTCGATAAAAATGTTAAACCCTAAAGAGGAAAAAGCTGGCATCTATATACAGGTAGTGCCCAACTTACGGCAATGAAAAAAGTGATGTAAGATTAATCCTCACACCAAAATGGTCATGTCACTTTTTTTTCAGTGCCATTGTAACTTTGAATGGTCACTAAATGAACTGTTGTAAGTCAAGGGTTATCTGTATTGTTTGATATTATTTTTAAAGACGTGGATAATCTCTGCTTCCCTGGATGGGTGTTATGTGCTTTTTTTTTAAACTGTTTTCTTATTTTTTTAAAAAAAATTCCTTCTCTCTTTTTTGCCTGCACTCCCTGTTCATCAGCTCTGCTCAAAAATTCAGTGAATTTTGAAGCTCAGCCCAAATCCTAGCAACCGGCAAATTAGCTGTGCTTAAGGCTTTCTCATCCTTGCTCTTTCCCGCTGATGGCCAGCAGCATTCAGTGATTGAATATTTAATATATTTACATAGCAGGCCTCAACATGGTTTTGCGTTTAGTCAAAGCTGGCTAAGTGTATTTGAGAAGGAATTCTCCAGCCACCCAAGTAGCTTTTTCAGCTTGCAGAAAAATGCCAATGCATTGCCTTGGCTGCTACTTAGAAAAGAAAGAGCCTATCAAATCTTTTTTTAAAAAAAATTTTTTAGAGTGGATGTTCATTTGGTTTGGTAGAATCAGAATTGAGTTTAAGTCACGTGGTTTGGCTCCCATTTTAGCTCAGGTGGTCCTAATATTATCTGAGCAGGAGAGCAACTGTTTTGCAGCCCCAAACTCGATGCATCTCACAGTAGGTCTAAAAAATACTGTTGGAAACCCAAAACAGTGACTGGGCTCAACCATGGCCGTTAACCATGATTTAGGAAGTAAATGACAATTGGGTATGTTTCTGCAACATGCTAAACCAAGAGTCATGGTTTAGAAATGACAGTGACTAGATTCATGCAGTGATACAAGACACGCCCAAACCAGGAAAAACACATTGTCATTGCTAACAATATTATAATCCTGTGGTAAGATAGGGCACCAATAAATTGTGAAGGAAGGAAGGAGGGAGGGAGGGAGGGAGGGAGGAAGGAAGGAAGGAAGGAAGGAAGGAAGGAAGGAAGGAAGGAAGGAAGGAAGGAAGGAAGGAAAGGAGAGGAGAGGAGAGGAGGAAAGGAAGGAAGAAAAGAGGGAAGGAGAAAGAAAAGGAAGGAAGGAAGGAAGGAAGGAAGGAAGGAAGGAAGGAAGGAAGGAAGGAAGGAAGGAAGGAAGGGAAGAAAGAAAGAAAGAAAGAAAGAAAAGAAAGAAAGAAAGAAAGAAAGAAAGAAAGAAAGAAAGAAAGAAAGAAAGAAAGAAAGAAAGCAAGCAAGCCAGAGTGGTCAAGGATCTGTGTTAGGAGAAGGCAGATAACTACGTTCCTCCGTGGCAGGGGAATTCTTTCCAACCTGAAGAAACATTTTATCATCCGAATGAACTAAATCAGAAATGCAACCTTGTACTCATATATTTTATAGCAGCTGCTGTTGCTAGTAACCAGAAGCTCCAGTAGGAATTCTCGAGTCTATTACATGCCTCTTTCCACCAGGCTCAAATGAGATGCCTCTTACATTATTCTGAAACTCCAAATTTCCACTGTCGTTCCTTCTCAAGCCAATAAACTTCCGAGGCCCCAGACACTATTTCCCACCCAGAATTTGGGCAGATTGTTATCTGTGCCGGATTGGTATTTGGGAGGGTGAGATGTGAAGTCATTTAGATCGACAAGGAGTTCCTGGCCTAATTATCCCATCCATTCTTGTGCTGAACCTTTTCTTCTCTTTGTTGTCCCATAAGCTTCAGGAACAAATGATAATTATTTTTCCCCTTGGAGAGGAAGGAGGACTTGCCTTGACAAACATCGCCAGGAGCACAAAATGAGCTTATTTTTATTTTAAGTCTCTCCGTAGCCATAGGATTGCTTTGGCTCCATTCAAGGCCTCGGTTCAAGGCTGTTTGAACAGCCTTAAGGGATGGAAACTCATGTTTTTCATCTCTGGAAAACACAGAGAATGCAGCCAGGGGTCATATTCCCTCGGGGTCAATTGGACTTGGGGTTGCAGCAAAGGTCGTATTCAGTCGGTTCTGACCAGTTCTGGAGAACCAGTAGTGGAAATTTTTAGTAGTTCAGAGAACCAGCCAATCCCACCTCTGACTGGCCCCACCAACCCCATCTATTCTCTGCCTCCCATTGAGTCCCAGCTGATCAGCTGGGTTTTCCTTGGTTGCCCTGCACAGGAGAACGGAGCTGGAAAGCGGGTTAGTGGGGTGGGGAGGGAATGGGGATTTTGCAGTAATCTTCCCCTGCCAGAAAGAAAGAAAGAAAGAAAGAAAGAAAGAAAGAAAGAAAGAAAGAAAGAAAGAAAGAAAGAAAGAGGGAGGGAGGGAGGGAGGGAGGGAGGAAAGAAAGAAAGAAAGAAAGAAAGAAAGAAAGAAAGAAAGAAAGAAAGAAAGAAAGAAAGAAAGAGAGGGAGGGAGGGAGGGAGGGAGGGAGGGAGGGAGGGAGGAGGGAGGGAGGGAGGGAGGGAGGAAAGAAAGAAAGAAAGAAAGAAAGAAAGAAAGAAAGAAAGAAAGAAAGAAAGAGAAAGAAAGAAAGAGAAAGAAAGAAAGAAAGAAAGAAAGAAAGAAAGAAAGAAAGAAAGAAAGAAAGAAAGAAAGAAAGAAAGAAAGAAAGAAAGAAAGAAAGAGGGAGGGAGGGAGGGAGAGAGGGAGAGAGGGAGAAGAGAGAAAGTAAGGGAGGGAGAAAGGGGAGAAAGAGAGAAAGAAAGAGGGAGGGAGGAAGGGAGAAAGAGAGAGAAAAGAGAGGGAAGGAGAGAGGTGGAGACATGGAGAGAGGGGGAAAGAGGGAGAGAGAGAAAAATTGGGACAGAGAAGGAGGGACAGAGAGGAAGAGAGAGAAAAATTGTATGCTGTTATGTTCTTGGACACTTTCACTTTCCGCCACAGAAGGCGGGGAAGGATCTCTATTAGGAATATTGCCATGCCATTGTCACTGACAGAAGGAGCCTCAAGCCAGCACCAGCCCAGAACATTATGGGATAACCTTGAGGCACAGATGTATTTAGCACAGATGTATTTAGCAATGGTAATTGCACAAGCAAGGGTCAGAGGAGGCCGCCACGATAGTCAATTAATTTGGGCAGGCCAGCAGGGAAAGTACAAATTATGGACTTAAGAGGGCTGTCAAAATTAAAGCGAATCTGTTTTTAAATGGCTGGGGAAAGAGGGCCAGGGGCCAGAAAGAAAGGCTGTGTGACCGAGGGGCAGTATAGCCACGGGCGAGGGATATTACATTGTAGTTGGGCGTCTTAATCTATGAAGAGGCAACTGCAGGGTCTCGACTCTAATGTTAATCTACCGTGCAGAATGCGTAAAAGTTACTGAGAAGACATTGTAGGATCTCTTAGTAATATTGTGTAGGTCAGGGGTGGCCAAGGTTGGCCAATGCTGGCTGGAGAATTCTGGGAGTTGAAGTCCAGAAGTCTTAATGTCGCCATGGTTGAGCACCGCTGCATAGCTACTAAAACCAATACTGTAAGATTGTGCCCTTTATAAATTCCACTTAATTGATGTTTTTCCCCTCCCGCCAAGCCCTGAGAACGGGCATGCATGGAAATATTCATTTTACATAATTTCTTGCACAATGACTTCCAATATAAATAGCGTCCAAGAAATCTGACAGATAAAACACATTAATAACAGAGCTAAACCACTATGGGGAGGAAAAAATAAATAAAACGGCTGATCAAACAGCAGGGGGAAAGTGCAGAAAATTCAACTTACAAACTTTAAATCAGGAAGCCAATAAAAGTAGTTCACGACTTACGACCACAATTTTAGCCTTTCAAGAAAACTTAATTGTACGTGATTGGACTTCAATTCTGTATCACCTTTCTCATTTTTTCAAGAAATGAAAAGGAATGCGATCCACAACGCAGTTGGAGAGAAATCTCTTTGGTTCTCCAAAAACTTTGTTCCAACATAGGTAACACTAATCTAATCTCGCCAGACCAGAGTCTTAATATCCTCATTACTTGTTCAGTTAATTGAGTTTAAAAATCCACTTAAACTGATTATTGTATCAGCCAAAGTGGGATTTCGAGTTGTTAAAAGAGCGATTTTGTTAAGATGTTTGCACCAGCCGAAGAAAGCAAATTTCAACTTGTTGACGAGTGCCGTACTCCTTCGTTCTCATCCTATAGGTCTTCCCATAGTTCTCGTCCTAAATTGCTTCTCTGTCTGTCTTTGATCTCACAGTGAAAGTTACACAACTTGATAAGTTGATGTGCTTAAAGAGAATGGACGATATCAAGACTGAACTCCACCATAATATCCATAGTGCTTGGAGAGAGAATAAGATGTGAAGTACTGAATATATGGAAAAATTGGGCATCTCCATTTTGCTGTAGTGGGCTGACAGCTGTAAGGCAAAATAAATAAATAAGCACAACCCTTTTCATTCTTCAGGGGGTGGAAGCTCCAGCAAGTATCGTTAGCAATTTGGGGGTTCTTCGAAGGTTGTCTTTGCAAAATGATCTCGTGTCTTGTCTCCTATCTGTTGCATCTTAGCAGGTCCATCTGGGTCACCTATAAAGCAATAAGGTCAGTCTTAAAACCGGGTCTCCGAAATTGGCAGCATTGGAAACTCAGGACTCCTTAATCTTGTGGGTTGAAAAAAATGACAACCCACAAAAACAGTGTATCAGAAAGGATTTATGGCTCCATTCCACTCTCCACCAGAGAGTGTAAATTAGTTAGAAGAACAAAACAGAAGCCAAGATAGAAATGGCTTAGACTGGCTATTGGCACGATTGGGGTTGATTAGCTTGAGTGATATCATTAACAAAGGGTTAATTAATCTCTTGGAAGCAATTATAGAAGAAAGGAGGCTACAGTCATTAGTAACCAAAGAGAACCGTGGAAAATGTGCTTTTATAACAAAGCATCTTACTAGGGTACACCTCGGCAGTTGAGGAGCTGAAAAGCTAATCTTTGCTTAGAGGTATGTTTATTTATTTCATGTATAAAATTTATTGGCCATCCATCTTACCATAGGGTAACCCTGGACAGCTTATACTCATTAAAAATATGTCAGTGTTTTCCAGAAAATAAGAACTAACCAAAAAATAAGCCCTAATACATCTTTTTGGACCAAAAATTAATATAAGACCCAGTCTTATTTTCCGGGAAGTACAGTATACATATTAAAACATAAATAATTAAAAACAAACATTACAACTGAAGAACACATGGGGAGGGTTGGGGCGGAGTAGGGAGATGGGATATGTTGTTACTCGATCAACCACATCCATTGTGTTGTTCCTTCACTGGGGCCCCAAACCAACTGGCAGAGCCAGCTCTTTAGGCCCTTATGAAAAGAGAGAAGAGTTGGGGCCAACCTCACATCAGGGGCAATGTTTCAGAAACAACATGCTCCTTACACTGATCTCAATGCTTCCATTGAAAAAAGATGTTGAAACTCTAGAAAGAGTTCAGAGAAGAGCAACGAAGGTGATTACGGGCTAAAAAGTTTAAAGAACGGTTGCAGGGATTGGGTATGTCTAGTTTAATGAAAAGAAGGGGTGATATGATATCAGTGTTCCAATATCTATGGAGGTGCCACAAAGAAGAGAGGGAGTCAAGTTATTCTTTGAAGCGCCTGAAGGCAGGACAATGGATGGAAATTAATCAAGGAGAGATCCAACCTAGAACTAAGGAGGAATTTCCTGAGAGTAAGAACAATTAATCAGTGGAATGACTTACCTCCAGAAATTGTGGGTGCTCCAACATTGGCAGTTTTTAAGAAGAGATTGGACACAACCTGTACAAGATGTTTTATCAGTTGGCATCTCCCGCCAGCAAGACTGGCTAAAATATATAAAAATCAGTCACCAAATTGCTGGAAGAATTATGTATGCAAGAATGGGGTACATGGTGGTCCTGTAAAAAAATCACAGAAGTTTTGGCATGATTTTGACGTGGCTAGAGGAGATGATGGGACTTAAAATAGTCTATAAACCAGAATTCTTCTTACTGGGAATTATGACAGAAACATAGCAAAGAAGAGACCTATTTTAATAATCCATATGATTATGGCAGCAAGAATGATGTTTGCCGGAAATGGAAGGATAGCGAAGTTCCTAATAAGGATGAGGTGATAAACAAGATTTTGACATGTGCTGAAATGGACAGACTGACTCTAGAAATGAAAGGCAAGGCTGAGTCAGAATATTACAAGATTTGGAACAAATTTTATCATTGGTGGGAACAGAAAGGAAGGGCTCAAAATAAAAAAGAGGAATAGGATCTGTAGAAGGGATAAAGATTATGTGATTAAGCTCTAATTGAGATGGTGGATGATGTAATGAAGGAAAATTAAATGTATAAAGATACAATATGTATAAATGTATATAAGATATAAATTATAAGATGTAAGACAAAAACAATTTCAACTTGTCCAGTGTTTTTAAACAATTTATTCAATAAAATGTTAAAAAGAAAGAAGAAGAGATTGGATACCATTTGTCCAATCTGAATGGCCTAGACAATGTCCCTTCCAACTGTTATTCTGTTATGTTCCAAGATGCTTCCTTTTATCCTAAGCATAAGGGTTTCTATATGGTGGAACACTTGGAGCAATCCCCAGGTATTCTTTTTTTTAAAATGGGGTTATGACAAAGCTTGATAAGGGCCAACTATAGCTGAGTTCTCCAACATAATGCCGGTGGGATGTATTGTAAGGTCAACAAAGCATTGACTGCTGCATTTTGCAGAATTGGCTGTATGGTCAGCCAGACTGCCCATATGGCAGAAGCAGGCCTATTTTGATAACTCACCTTTTTTCTCTTCCTCTTTGTAGATCGGTCACTGGCATGTTACAAAAGGCCTTTCGATGGATAACCAGATCTTCTCAACCAACATGTCAGAGAGCCTCTTCAACACCACGCTTCTTGTCACTACCATCCTGGTAAGCATGGAGGGTCAGAAGGACCCCTTTTCTTCTCAGGCAGTTGAAATGTGGCCTCTCATTGTCCTCTATACCAGCTTTTCCCCCAACTTGGTGGCCTCGTAGACCTGTTAGGCTTGCAAGAACCAGACTGCTAACCGGGAACACTGAAAGTTGTAATCCTAGCACCTCTGGAGCACACCAGTTTGGGGGAAAGTGTTCAGCATGCTATCATTTAATGCATAGGACTTTTTATGAAACTCTTGAAGGAACATACAATCCAATTGCTAATGTGCAGAAGTTATTTCGTTTTTCATTGCTTTGTTGTGCAGAAATCTATTTTTGATACATCCAGTACGAGCAAGAATGAAACTTAAAATGGGATCCATCTACATCCCACTTTTCCATCCTTCTCCAATATGATTTGAATTAGATCAAGTTTAGTGATAAAGATGGAGAAGTCACCTTTCATTTGTCTATGACATCTTGTTGTAGTAAGGATTATGCAATCTGAGTGACCTTGGATAACCTAAGGAGATGTTTTCATGACATCAAAAACAACTTTGCTCATTTCCCATTGTGGCCGAGTGTTTTTTTGGTCTCTTCAGTTGTCCAATATTTCTAAGTTCTCCAAAATATGGATTTCCATCAATGGAGAATTAAGCCCAGCAGTAGTTTGCATTCTGACTGACATCTTTCCCAGATTAGCAAGCTTGGTTCTTCCATTCATTCATTTATTTGGGAAATTTATATGGCTACCTAGAGCAACTCTGGGCAACTTACAAGCAATTCCATCAGCTAAGTTATTGCCTGTCGGAATTATACCCAGGGGAAATGATTGGCTTTCCTGTGAAGTTTCTTCAACTAGGAGCAAGTGCCAAGGTGCCCCACAGTAGCAATGATGCTACCATTCAAGGAATAGAAGTATCTGGTTCTCAAGTATTGCTCTATTGCCACTCCAGACCACCATCATGCTGGCTAAACTATCAGGGCCATTTGGAGATACCCTTTCTCATCTTTAGTGCTGTGCTAGTAGAGCATTTGTCAAACATCCTTCAATACCACCTGCTTGCTGTAGCTGTGCATCTTATCCCTAGTTCGTATTGCACCCTACCATATTGTCCCCCATATGCTAGGTGACATTTATGGCCCACAAACTCCCACTTTTCTGACAAGACTGTCGCTTGCATAGAATGAGATCGTTGTCTGTCTGCCAAACCTGGGAACATCTGTTCATTTGGATCTAGCTAGCTCTTACTGCATCCTCCAGATAACTTGAAAGCCTGGTGTAACTCTATCCCCGAGATTTGTTCCCCTTCCCAGAAATTCCCAATGAGTCCCTCATATCACCCGCCCCTGCTTTCCGATTTGTGCTGAATCCAGTGCTGTTGCAACTCCGTGGCTAAGATGAGAATGACAGCTGCCCAGTTTCGATGCAGGAAAACCCTTACTTCATGCTCAAGGGCAACCATCAAGAGCTGGAAGGGAACGACCGCTACGAGGGCTTCTGCGTGGACATGCTCAAGGAGCTCGCGGATATTTTGCGCTTCAACTACAAGATCCACCTGGTGGGAGATGGAGTGTATGGAGTTCCTGAGGCGAACGGAACGTGGACTGGCATGGTTGGAGAACTGATCGCTCGGGTGAGTAAGCCAGCCATTGCTAAAGACTTTAAGGCTATCTTAGATGTCTACCAGAATTGCATGTTGCCTTCTTTCATGAAGTAGTTTCTTTCGGTTTATTTAAAAGCCATCCCTTGGGATGTAATGTTCACCAAATAGTTACGGTAGGGACATTTCTAAATCTGTCTCCTCCTGTATCCATCTTTCTCCACCTTGTACTCTCTAGATACACTAGAGCAGTGCTTCAGCAGCTCAGTGATGTGTGATCTTCAAACTTCCAGAATTCCCCAACTTCCCAGACGTCTCCCAATAATTCTAGGACTTGAAGTCCACATATCTCCAAGCTTCTAAGATTGAGAAACGTTGTGTTAAACCAGAGGTGTCAGACTCAATTTCATTGAGGGGCATATCAGGGCTGTGGTTGACCTCGGTGGGGTGGGAGGCACAGCAGCCAGGCGTGGCCGACTGGGTGGGCGCGGCCAGCTTGACACCACTCTCCAAACTGCTGGCATGTTTCCAGCTGGCACGTTGGCCTGATGTTTCCTTTTCACATTGGGTAGACTGGGCTGAAATGATGCCGGCTGGCTCCTTACATTTTCCAGGATGGCCCTGTGGCCCGGATCTGACCACATCACAGGCCAGATCCAGCCCATGGGCCTTGAGTGTGACAGCCTATGTTAAACTATGACTCCCTTAATTGCTATCTGCCTGGTAATTATAGACTGACCTGTCTTGAGAATACTGGAGTTGGGGGAGATGTTTTTAGATGGTCAGGTGTTTCATATGTATGGAGTTATTTTTGATATGGGAAGCATTAAAATTCGACACCTCCCCTCTACACAGGAAGCATTGGTTGGTAAGCATGGCATTTCTCATTTACTTTACGATCTGTTCGGATGGTTGGATTCTTTTTGTTGGTTCCGATTGTGACTTGGGACTTGATCAATATCTCTGGAGGCTCTCAATCATCAGACCATGCTTGTCCCAAAGAGGTGACAGCTGCCACCTCACACTTGCTTGTGCTTCGTTTAAGAGATTTTAAGTGGTGCCAGGTCTGACAAGGTGCTTTTTTTCCCCAAAAGGCAACTGGACTTTCTTGGTTTGTTTGTTTTTATTCAAAACGTTTCGTTTCTCATCCAAGATGCTTCTCGAGTTCTCTTCTTCAGTTTGGACTGGATACGTAATCGCTAGAAAGGCATGTCGTTGAGTAGGCTGGTGAGATCTGTGAGTGGTTTTTTTCCACGTTGAGGGAGGAATTAAATGCAAGGGAAGGTAGACTTCAACTCCTCAAGCACCTGAGTTGAAATTGGGCTTCCATCTTTTATTGATTGATTGATTGATTGATTTGATTTGATTTGATTTGATTTGTCAATCGCTTACAAGATAATAGGTATAAGTATAAACATGAGTAAGAATACAGGAAATAGGTACGAATAAATGGGGACAACAGGACAGGGACAGTAGGCACGATGGGGCACTTATGCACGCCCCTTAATCTTCCTCCAGGGTTCCCATGTCAGTCCAAGAGATCACTTCAATCCTCTGAAAGCCAAATTAGTGAATTGTGTAGGATCTTAATTGGCCATTTTCAAATGTGATTATCTAACTAGGGTTGGGGGGGAAAGTTGAGGATGGAACTCTTCAGCTTCTGAAAAGTCTGCGGAGGTTATTTAATGCCACCTTGTTCAAAGAGACACGGAGTGCTATATGTGTTAAGAGAGAGCAATTATGCAGGTTTTTATAAGAAAGATGCGAACTCAGAGATACAAAGACACTGTAACCATCACAAGTGAGACAGGAGAGACATTTGGTGCATTTTGCACTCTGGCTCTCAAAGGTGAGAGAACAATACTTCCTTGAGTGGAGCTGATTGCACAGATCCTTTCTTACCCCTGAGCAAGGAGCTCCCGAAAAAGCTAAATGAGAAATTTAAAGGGATAGCATTTGTTCAAACTAATAATAGTTACCGCGCGCCTGGCTTCATTCTCCTGTGAATCCTTCCTTTAGCTCTTTAGTAAATGTCAGGAGATCTTGCTAGCTTGGCTTGAGTTCCAGACCTCCAGTTTCCTCCCCTTCCTGAATCCCGTTGGCCACACCTTCAGTGCAAATGTTGCACAATGTCACCGTTGATCCCAATGTTGTGAACTTCTTTGAAACTTGATAAAGGGGCTGTCACGAGGTGCAGAGAAAGGCACAGGAAGATCCTGAATTAGGAATGAGTTCCTTTCCTAACTGTGCCTTTAACTCAAATTTGTATGTCAGTCAGAACCAGAGATGGTATTCAGCAGGTTCTGACCGGTTCTGGAGAACCGGTAGTGGAAATTTTGAGTAGTTCGGAGAACCGGCAAGTACCACCTCTGACTGGCCCCGCCAACCCCATCTCTTCTCTGCCTCCCATTGAGTCCCAACGGATCGGCTGGGTCTCCTTTGGTTGCTCTGCACAGGAGAAAGGAGCTGGAAAGCAGGTTAGTGGGGTGGGGAGAGAATGGGATTTTGTAGTAACCTTCCCCCCAGAGTGGGTGGGAATTGAGATTTTACAGTATCCTTTCCCTGCCATGCCCACCAAGCCACACCACGCCCACCAAGCCACAGAACCGGTAGTAGGAAAATTTAAATCCCACCACTGGTCAGAATTCATACTTACAAACAGACTGCATGTGCTAAAAATGGCAGGTGGTGTCATCCTTCCTTGAGCCCCGCCATACTTTCAGGAAATGCTGAAACCTGCTGAAAACAGACTGTGTCCTCAAAATGTGTGGCTTCAGAGGTTCATCCAAGCATTGCTTGGCTTCGGCAGTTTGTTGGCTCTAGGAAGGACAGGGGTGTGATTCTACCAGTTCACACCTATTCGCTAGAACCGATTGTTAACATTCTAAGCAGTTTGGAGAACCGGTTGTTAGAAGAAATTATTGGCCTAATCCTGTAAGGAAGGCAGGAAGGAAACATTCTGGTGTTGTTTACAGAAACTGCCTCTCCGTTAACCCTTATTACATTCTTGGCAGGACTAGACTTCCTGTCTCAGGAACTTCTCTGGAGTTATTTTCCCTCCTTTGCTGGGACTTTGCTTGTGTGGCGTGACCATTCAAAGTTACAATGGCACCGAAAAAAGTGACTTATGACCCTTTTTCACACTTACGACTGTTGCAGCATCCCCACAGTCGTGAGAGGCCAGGCGAGGAGATGCATGCCTCAATGTGAGTGATATTGAGTTGGCCACGCCCAGCCAATAACATGACCACCAAGCCACGTCCACCCAGTCACATGAACACCAAGCCACACCTACCACCTAAGCCACACCCACAGAACCAGTTGTTAAAAAAATTGAATCCCATCCCTGAGGAAGGACAACCCCATCCGCCATTTTTAGTAATAGGCAGCCCATTTGAAAATGTGAGTTGTCCATAATTCAGATGTTCTTAACCCCGAGACTGCCTAGAGCAGTGATGGCGAACCTTTGGGGCCCTGAGTGCCCAAAGCATGTGCTTGTGCGCACATACCCAAAATGCAAGGCCCACTGCCCCATGCATGTGCATGCCCCCTGCACATGCACACACCTCCACGTGCATGCACAGCCCCACGCATGCACAGCAGAGACCCAAAGGCCAGCTGGCCGGCGGGAGGCAGGCGTACATGCAAGGTGGAACTGAGCTGGAGCAATGATGTGCATCCCCACAGAGAGGACTCTGCATGCCACCTGTGGCATGCGTGCCATAGGTTCACCACCACAGGCCTATAGTATACTTTGTCAGATTGGGGACGCTCATTGTCTTTATACATCTGGTTGAGTACAATAAGCAGCTCAAGGCTAGATCAGATGGACCTTGGACCATCCAGGGGTTTTTTAGCCTCTGGATTGTGTTGGATGAGGTCCTGTCCACATCCTGAATGACCTTTCTCAGATTCCCTTCTAGGATTCCGGGGGGATTTTCGTCCCTACTTCTGGAGATACTCAGGGAAGGTGCAATGATGCCATAGCCTTGAGATGATAAGGGCTAGGAAAGGAGAGGTGAGTTTTTAGAGATGCCCACTTTTACAGGTCTCCTGGAGATTTCATCTCAGACATGAGAATTAATTGACTCCTTGGTATGTAGGTTATGTAACACAGAAGGCATTTGTGTTGATTGGGAGGGGCTATTTTAACCAACAAACCAACCCAAGGTTTTTGCTGGCGAACCCTAACAGGTTAGAGAGTACGCATAATGTCTTCTCTGCTTTCTTCCAATGTTAAGTTATGCACACCGTGCTAATTAGGCCGCTGAGCGTGGTTCCCTCTGTGCTCTTGGAAAACATCAACCATGAACTCAGCTTTTTTTAAAAAATGTCTCACATAAAAGGCTATAAACATCCAGCTGGTTCTTTAGTGTTTTGTTACTGCTATTTGTTGTTGGATTGTTTGCTGGTGCCTTGGGCTGCCAGCTTAAATGTTTATAAATACGGACAGATTTTACACCCTTCTTCAAGGCTGTAAAGAGGAAGAACTACAAAGGGGTGTGTGATGAAGGGAGGGGAAAGGACAAGAACATAGAACAACAGAGTCGGAAGGGACCTAGGAGGTCATCTACTCCAACCCCCTGCTGGAGCAGCAGAGTCTATTCCAAATATTAGCCTCTACCTGGGATCAAACTCACAGCCTCTTGATGGTGAGGCAAGAAGGAAAGGGAGGGGAAGAAAGGGGAGGGAGGGAAGATAGGGGGAAGGAGTGGAGGGGAGAAAAGGAAGGGAAGGGAAGATAGGGAAGCAAAGGGGGGGAAGAAAGGAAGGGAAAAGGAAGGGAAAGGAAAGGAAAGGAAAGGAAAGGAAAGGAAAGGAAAGGAAAGGAAAGGAAAGGAAAGGAAAGGGAGGGAAAGAAGGAGGGAAGGAAAGGAAGATAGGGGAAAGGAAGGGAAAACGGGGAAGGGGAGGGATGGGAAGGGGAGGGGAGGGAGGAAAGAGAAGGGAAGGGGTGGGAAGGCTTTTTTGATCAAATGTTAAAATATTCTGTCAAGTGGTTGACAGAAGGCTCTTTGTTTGATTGCCTGCTTTGGGAAGATAAGAATTTCTCAATCACTTAGAATTAATTGTTGATCTACTTGTTGCTTTGTAACAATGGAAAGAAAAGCGGGGAAACTGACTCCGTATGCTTCCCATCACCATTGCATCCATTGCAGTTACTTCCCTGCAAAATCAGTTCAAGGATTCGGTGTGTCAGAAATACAACCCAAAGGTTTAATAAGAACGACGGAAGACCAAGAATCATCATGGCTACCAGCCCTCTGGCAGACTTCAGACGCAGATGTGCAGGCTGTGATTGCCCAAATATTCTCAAGGTGGCAGTCAACAGAGAAGCAGCCAGACTGGATCAAACCCAAGCTGTATCTCAGCCAACTTCCTCTTTTCTAAACCGAAGTCTATCGGGAGCCTGCAGGCCGGGCTTGAATGCTGTGCTGATCTCTCTATTGCATTTCTCACAATGGGTATTTTAAAAAAAAATTCTGCTGTAGTCTCAGTGTTGTATTGTTATGCCTTTGTGCCTGCGTGCCTTCAAGTCGGTCTTTGACACGTGGCAAATGTTTAGACCACTGGTCGCCAACTGGTGGGCCGGGGACCGCTCGTGGTCTGTGAGAAAATTTTGGTGGTCTGCAGAGAAATGTCACCCCCAAAGCGATTAATCCAGGCTACGCGGGAACACAAGGCTGCACCACCCACATGGCCTGTGGGAACACAAGGGTTGCGTCGTTTGCATTGCGAGCAACACGAGGTAGTGAGGGGAGGGGGGAAAGGTGGAGTGGGGGAACTTGCCCCACTCGCCCCACGTGCCTCACCTGACCACCGGGCTGCTTCTTTCCGCTTCTTTCTTCTTCTGCTTTTGGCTGCACACAAGGAAAGCACCAAAAGTCTCTCTTTCTCTCCCCCAAACTCCACCAGAAATGAGTCTTTGGGACCCTGCAAAGCATCCTGCTCCAAGAGGCTGCGCCAGCATGACCAGTCTCACAAACACTCATTTCTGGTAGAGTTTGGAGGAGAGAAAGAAAGACTTCTGCTGCTTCTGCTGCTTTCCTTGCATGAAGCCAAAAGTCTCTCTCTCTCTCTCTCTCTCTCTCTCTCTCTCTCTCTCTCTCTCTCCCTGAGAACGGAGCTGGAGATGGTATCCTGCGATCCCAAATGAACAATGATTGATCGGTAGGAAAACAGGGTGGGGAATTTTCCTGCAGACTTTTTTTGGGATTTTCCCAGGGTCTCTGGTCCGCAGGATTTAAAATTATGAGTTTGGTGGTCCCTGAGGTCCAAAAGGTTGGCGACTCCTGGTTTAGACTAGTCCTTACATTTTTATTGACGAGGTTTTCCAAAAATAGTTTGCTATTGTCCTCCACCCAGGGAAGAGAGAGAATGGCTGGTCCAAAGTCCCCCAACTAGCTTTCATGCCTAAGATGGAAGTTGAATTCACAGTCTCCTGGTGATTGGCCCAAAGTCATCGAGCTGGTTTTCATGCCAAAGATGAGACTAGAACTCACGATCTCCTGGTGATTGGCTCAAAGTCATCCAACTGATTTTCATGCATATGGTGAGACTAGAACTCATCATTTCCTGGTGACTGATCCAAGAATACCATTTGGCCTTGTCTAAGGCAGATGAAGTGGGCCTTAGCAAGGTTTCCAAAAATAGTTTGCTATTGTCTTGCACCTAGGGCAGAGAGAGAACAACTGGCCCCAAATCTCCCAGTTGGCTTTCACGCCTAAAGCGGGACAAGAACTCCCAGTCTCCTGGTTTTTAGAATGATATCTTTACAACTATATCAAACTGGTTTTGGTATGCTGTTATACTAAATATATAAAAGATCTCTCTGTGGTTCTTTGGAAAACGTATGAAATGTTTCTTTGCAACCAGGCACATGATCCAATTCTCACCCTGATGATAAATAGAAAAGATGGAGAGAGTTAAACCATCTATCCTAGGTTTGTCCCAATCAGGGTGGAAAAAGGAGGTGAGAACCCGAACTATGAGGGTTGTTTTTTTTTCCCCTTGAAAGAAAACCATCAAACAAATGAACATTAGGAGGAAGCAATTAATGTCCGGCTGCCACAGTGCCAGGTTAATTACAAACATTTCTGTACTTTCATAGGGTTTTTGTCTAAGTAAGTATATGGGAGGGAGCAGGAAAGAAGCAGCAAATCACATGGCGTGCTAATTAGAATGAAATAAAAGACTTCCAAGTGGAACACACAAAGTTAGTCTTCGGTTTGGTGACAAGAAAAAGGAATATTTTATTTCCTGATTGGCTGGACAATAAACTTCGGTGGCATCGTATTTTGAACGTTCCTTGAAATTTATTTTGGTTTGGGCCACCATTTGAGCATAAACATGTGAACCATCAAAGGAACTAATTTAGTTTGCAATAAGTAAGGATAGATTCTTGGGGTGACACGTGCGTGGAGCATGGCTCAACATGAAACATCTGGATAACTTTACCAGCCTGCTGTAGCCTCACCAACATTTATCAGGCCAAGACTAGGAAGAAAAATTCTAGGGACACAAGCACAGATGGAAGGGACTAGAAAACATCCAATAAAAGAGGTTTCTGAGAAGTATGAGTACACAATTAAAAAAACTGGGCATATTTGGGAAGCATATCTGTTTGGTTGAACGATGACCTTGGAATAGGACCTAAATCAATAATGTGTTTAGTGAATCTATGGAGATTCTCAATCATCCAGATCATGGTTGTCACAGTGGTGTCTTTTCCCTTCAAAAGGCAACTGGATTTCTTGGTTTTTTTCTTGGTCTCCTGCTCCTACTCTTGGTCTCCTCCGAGGTCCCTCCCAACTCTATTATTCTATTGTTAGTATCATATTATTCTATCCTCAAAAACATTTCTCTTCTCATCCAAGAAGCTTCTTCAGTTCTGTTGAAAAAGCTTCTTGGATGAGAAGCAAAACATTTTCAAAGAAAACACCAAGAAAGTCCAGTTGACTTTTGGATATATACTTGGTTGGACCTTAGTGAGAACCTACTGATGATAAGAGTAACATCTGCATCTCTGTTTATGAAGAGGTTGGAGTGACCTCATCTCAGGGATGTTTGGACAAGGCGGTCTTGTTCTGACCAAGGCTTCCTGAGACACCAACAAACACACGTTAAATCCAAAACCCTTTTATTTTAGTTCAACAGCTGTGAATCATTGTCATTCACAGCCCATAATGAATCTCAGCCAGTTCTAAATAGTCCCATGGAAGTCTGCCAAAGTCCTTCGGGAGAAGTCTGATAAGAACGCACCTTTAACTTTCTTGAAGTGCTGCCAACGACTAAAGTACCAATTAGTCTTTCAAAACTAAATGGAGCACAAATTCACCACGGAGCTTTCGGGTTCCAAACCGATCAGAGTGAACAAAGTTGCTTCCTGCAAAGGCTCCTGTCCCTTTGCTCCTCCTTTATGTCTTATGGGAGGGACAATCACTTCCAAGCCTTATTTCCGAGTCGCCCCTTTTGTCTTAACTGTTCTTGCCTTCTGGCAGCTCTGCACACACGCACACCGGGAACAGGCTCCCCTTGTTCCTCTGCCTCATTGCTGTCAGATTCTGGAGGCTTCGGAGTCAGCACATAACTCCCAGATGGCCCTGGCCGCATCTCTGTATTGGACGCATAACCATCGTCCGAGTCCTCCCCAGACTCCCGGACTTGTCCATGTTCTTCCCCAATGTCCGATTCTGCTACCGTCTCTGCAGGCTGCCAGCAGACCACAACAGGTCTGGCAGGATTCTCCCAATACTGAATCCATGCCCCCCTGGTCACTGTGAGGAGCAAGAGGCTTGTCTGAAAATCAGTTGGCATCTCCAACGGGGCACTTGCATTTTTATGGGAGACCGGGAAAACATTGGGATATCTCTTAGTACTCTAATAAAGGGTTGCGATGGCTCAGCAGTTAAAGACACTGAACGTGTCAGTTGGAAAGCTGACAGTCCAGGTTCGAGACCCAAGTGCTGCACAATGGGTGAGCTCCCATTCTCTTGCCCCAGCGCCTGCCCAAGTAGCCGTTCAACAGCATGCATACGCGAGTAGATAAACAGGTACCATTTTGGTGGGAAAGTAACAGCGTTTAGTGTGCATTGGCTTATAATAGGGGTGTGAGACACACAGCTGCAGGTCAGATCCGGATCCACGATAGGCCATGGAGTTTGCCCATGGGCCATCCTGGAGACAGTGAGGGACCAGCCTCTGCTGTCCTTGCCCCGGCCATGCCCACCTAGTCAACCACGCTGACCAAGCCATGCCCACCTCAGCCCACCAAGGGCAAACAAAATTGTGATGCAGCCCGTGATGGGTTCAAGTTTGATACTCTGGCGTATAATCATGCTGACCACATGACCACCAAAGTACCTTCAGACAATGCTGGCTCTCTCGGCTAAGAAACAGAGGTGAGCACTGCCCCCTAGAGTTGAACAGGGGAACTTTTTATCTAGTGCTCTGATAGTTTGGTCTTTCAGGGAATGACAAGGCTAGACAGAGAGAGGTGTTCTGCTTAAACTCTTAATGGTACTTGCTTGTGGTTTTTTCAAATCTCCCTTTCTTGCTCTTTTCCCAAAAGAGAGATACATCATCTCACCAGTCAATGGGTGTCTAAGGCAATGTGACAGCACTTTTCTTTCGTGTCCATGTATTATACAGACCAATCTCCTTATGCTGCGTCACCTGTAAAGTCATGGAATCAATTATTAACCAATCCATCATCCTTCACTTAGAGACAAACAACCTACTCTCTAATAAACAATTTAGTTTCAGAAAAAAACTCTCCTGCAATCTGCAACTCTTACACTGCAAAAACATATGGACTACACAACTCGATCAGGGCAAAACAATAGACGCAATCTACATAGACTTCTGTAAAGCCTTTGATTCGGTGGTACATGACAAACTACTCCTAAAACTAAAATCTTATGGTATCTCTGGACAACTGCATAACTGGATAGAAGCATTCCTGTCAAACAGACAACAAATGGTCAAAATTGGGAGTGTCCTATCAAATTCTGTACCTTTCAATAGTGGTGTCCCCCAAGGCAGTGTTCTAGGACCAACTCTCTTCATACTCTACATAAATGAACGCTGTGATCATATTAAGAGCAACTGCATTCTCTTCGCTGATGATGTAAAGCTGTTCAATACCACAGACAATACTGCTACCCTACAAAAAGATCTTGACTATGTATCAGAATGGTCAAACAAATGGCAACTTCAAATCTCAACAAATAAATGCTCTGTCTTACATATTGGCAAAAAAAAATAATCAGAAAATAAAATACAAGCTGAATAGTCAAGATCTTGTTGATGATCCAAGCTCTGTAAAGGACCTTGGAATACTCATCTCTAATGATCTAAGTGCTAGAGCCCACTGTAACTACATAGCCAAAAAGGCATTAAGAGTTGTTAACCTAATCCTACGTAGCTTTTTCTCTGGTAATATCACACTACTAACTAGAGCATACAAAACATTTGCTAGACCAATACTCGAATACAGCTCATCGGTCTGGAACCCACATTACATATCTGATATTAGCACAGTTGAGAAAGTCCAGAAATATTTCACAAGAAGAGTTCTCCACTCCTCTACTCGTTGCAGAATACCTTATGCCACCAGACTTGAAATTCTAGACTTAGAAAACCTTGAATTACACCGTCTTCGGTCTGATCTAAGTATAGTATATAAAATCATACATTGCAATGTCCTACCTGTCAATGAATACTTCAGCTTCAACCATAACAACACAAGAGCACACAATAGATACAAACTCAAGGTTAACCGCACCAAACTTGATTGCAGGAAATATGACTTCAGCAACAGAGTGGTCAATGTCTGGAATACTCTACCTGACTCTGTAGTTTCTTCTCCAAACCCCAAAAACTTTAACCTTAGACTGTCTACTATTGACCTCACCCCTTTCCTAAGAGGTCTGTAGGGGGCGTGCATAAGTGCACCAACATGCCTACCATCCCTGTCCTGTTGTTTCTTTTATTTTTCTTATATGTACCCATTTCATGTATTCATAACTATGTATATACTTATACCTATTATCTTATAAGCAATTGACAAATCAAATAAATAAATAAATAAATTAGAATTACTCTAGCTTCATGTGCCATTGAGCTCCTGGCTGTGCTCAGCAATGCCTATTTCACAGGTCATGTTGTGAAGGTATTTCAGCGTAGAGATTCCCCTCTCTGCTCCATCCCTTAACACAAGGGTCTCCAACCTTAGCAACTTTTAAACTTGTGGACTTCAAGTCCCAGAATTCCCAGAATGGCTGGCTGAGGAATTCTGATAGTTGAAGTCCACAAGTTGTAAAGTTCCCGCCTTAAGGAACCAGTCCCAAAGGTGCTTTTTCAAGAGGCAACTGGACTTTCTGGTTTTTTCTTTCAAGACATTTTGCTTCTCATCCAAGAAGCTTCTTCAGCTCTGACTGCATGGTGGGGAATGGAAGGATTTATATTCCTTGTAGACAGCTGGTCATTTGTAGTCATTAAGGCCACCTGGAGGTTTATCTATGATATCAGGGTCACCTGAATGGTGCAAATGGATATGGAGCCTTCTTGGAACTATTGACTCTTCTTGGAACTGATGACAGTGTTCAAGTGGTGCTCCACTTGTTTTGGAACTGCACCCAAGGCGCCTATGACTATTGGTACTACCTTGCTTGCCTTTGCCATAGTCGTTCTATTTCTATTTGTATTTTGTTATCTTCTCCAGTTTTTTGTCTTTTATTCTGCTGTCTCCGGGCAGTGCCACATCTATTATCCAGACTCTTTTTGTCTTTCTTATCAACAACTATTAAGTCTGGGTTGTTGTTGCTGTTGTTGTTACTATTCAAAACAACTGAATAGGTGTTAAGTAAGCCGCATCAATTACGCTCAAAAGTATTCCAGGTAGAGTTTATTTCAACCTATACTTCTGCATTTGATCAACACATTTCAATTATCAAAGTATTTTAATATAATAGTATTTTAGAAGTCTATTAGACTTTGTACTTAACAATGTAGCTTTGTACTTAACAGTTAAGCATTTCTTGGAATTCTTGCTGCCTCGCATACTTAAAATAGTGACTGGGACTACAGCTCTATTTTTTTTTTTTTTTTTACTTTTTCAGCCTTTTTTCCCCCTCAATTGCTCACTTCCTTTATCCACTTCCCTTTCCCCCCAGGTAAGACTCCTTCTGAATTCTACCTACATCTGACCGTTCGCCGCAATAAAGCATTTGATCCCATTTGTTACGGCTCTGATAATTATCAATGCAGTAGCGCTGGGTAAGCTCCTAAGCCATCGGCTTGCCGATCTGCTTAAAATATATATAGCGAAATGGAAAATAGATGCAACGTGCGTTTTTGTAAATGTAGGATTAAGGACGAGGAGTTGGGATTGCTGGAGGCACTTCAGCGCCCTGAGTGAAGTTTTAGGCTCCTTCAAGCTCAGCTTCTGCTTGGGGTGCAGTTGGAGAGAGTGGTGAAGGTGGCCTTGAGGGAACTATGCAGAAGCTGCTAGGAAAGCAAATGAGGAGGAAGCATTCAAGACCTGTGAAAGTGGGGTGATGTTAGGAAGAAGCTTGGAGTGGCTTCGTTCTGGGCTGTGAGAAGGAGGGGAAGGGTGCACAGTTGGGCTTACAAGAGTCTGTTAACATAATTGATCTGCCACAAAGAAGAAGGGGTCAATCAATTCTCCAAAGCACCTGTGGGAAGCCCCCACCCACCCAGAAGAATGAAATATTTTGGGGGATATTAAAAGGGCAGGGTAGAATATTTCCCCTAAAGGAGAACTGTGGAGGGGGGGACCTTAAAGGAGGCAGAAACCAGCTCCAGTTTCCCTGCCTCAAGCAGAAACTGAGGAAGCCAGCTTTTAGAAATGCAGATTGGGTCATCCATTCAGAAAGAGTGGGACAAGCAGAAACTCCAGATAAGCAACAAGCCAAAGGTTGACAAATTAGCTCAGACAAGCACCTAAAATTTGCATTTCCCCTTTTGCCTATAGAGCCAGCCATGACCTTTACATGACCCCCACAGAAATCCAGAAGGTATAAAAGCCACCAACTCTCAACTCTATTTTGTCAGCTGTCCCAGAATTGCATGTGATTGGTGGTTCTGCTTCATCAATAAAGGGAACCCTTTCTTTCCAACCAGCCTCCAGCCTCCATTTTATTTCCAGGGCGCTTCTCCTGGTTTGAAACTGGACTTGGACATTTCTTCCAACACACCAAAAGGCAGGACAAGGAAGAGGTTGGAGAGCCCTGAACTGGAAGACCTCAAGGTCCCTTCCAACACTGTTATTCGGTTGTTGTGTTATTCTGACCTCAAGAAAGCTTAATTGAATGAATGAATGAATGAATTAATGAATGAATGAATGAATGAACAAACGAATGAATTCTTTATTGGCCAAGTGTGATTAGACACACAAGGAATTTGTCTTTGGTGCATATGCTCTCAGTGTACCTAAAAAGAAAAGATACATTCATCAAGAATCGTAAGGTATAACACTTAATGATGGTCATAGGACACAAATAAGCAATCAAATCATACTAGGAAACAGTCAATAAAAATCGTTAGGATACAAGCAACAAAGTTACAGTTACACAGTCACAAGTGGGAAGAGATGGGTGAAAGGAAGGATGGGAGGATTAATAGTAATAGTAATGCAGACTTAGTAGATAGTTGGACAGCGTTGAGGGACTTATTTGTTTAGCAGAGTGATGTCCTTGTGTCTAGTTTTTTGGGTGTGCAGTTTTGAGGGTAGGAGTTGAAACAGTCTTTGTCCAGGATGTGAGGGGTCTGTAAATATTTTCACAGTCCTCTTTTTGTCTTCTTATGGAGTCTGTTTCCTGATCTGGACACCCTTTTTATTTTATTTATTTATTTGATTTGATTTGCCAATTGTTTACAAGATAAGTATAAGTGTATACATAGTTGTGAATACATGAAATGGGTACATATAAGAAAAATAAAAGAAGAATAAGAGAAACAATAGGACAGGGACGGTAGGCACGTTGGTGCGCTTATGCACGCCCCTACAGACCTCTTAGGAAAGGGGTGAGGTCAATAGTAGACAGTCTAAGGTTAAAGTTTTTGGGGTTTGGGGAAGAAACTACAGAGTCGGGTAGAGTATTCCAGACATTGACCACTCTATTGCTGAAGTCATATTTCCTGCAATCAAGTTTGGTGCGGTTAACATTGAGTTTGTATCTATTGTGTGCTCTTGTGTTGTTATGGTTGAAGCTGAAGTATTCATTGACAGGTAGGACATTGCAATGGATGATTTTATATACCATGCTTAAATCAGACCGAAGACGGCGTAGTTCAAGGTTTTCTAGTTCTAGAATTTAAAGTCTGGTGGCATAAGGTATTCTACAACGAGTAGAGGAGTGGAGAACTCTTCTTGTGAAATATTTCTGGACTTTCTCAATTGTGCTAATATCAGATACGTAATGTGTGTTCCAGACTGATGAACTGTATTTGAGTATTGGTCTAGCAAATGTTTTGTATGCTCTGGTTAGTAGTGTGATATTACCAGAGAAAAAGCTACGTAGGATTAGGTTAACAACTCTTAATGCCTTTTTGGCTATGTAGTTGCAGTGGGCTCTAGCACTTAGATCATTAGAGGTGAGTATTCCAAGGTCCTTTACAGAGCTTGGGTCATCAACAAGATCTTGACTATTCAGCTTGTATTTTATTTTCTGATTTTTTTTGCCAATATGTAAGACAGAGCATTTATTTGTTGAGATTTGAAGTTGCCATTTGTTTGACCATTCGGATACATAGTCAAGATCTTTTTGTAGGGTAGCAGTATTGTCTGTGGTATTGAACAGCTTTACGTCATCAGCGAAGAAACGCAATTGCTCTTAATATGATCACAGAGGTCGTTTATGTAGAGTATGAAGAGAGTTGGTCCTAGAACACTGCCTTGGGGGACACCACTATTGACAGGTACTGGATTTGATAGGACGCTCCCGATTTTGACCATTTGTTGTCTGTTTGACAGGAATGCTTCTATCCAGTTATTCAGATGTCCAGAGATACCATAGGATTTTATTTTTAGGAGTAGTTTGTCGTGTACCACTGATCAAAGGCTTTACAGAAGTCTATGTAGATTGCGTCTATTGCTTTGCCCTGGAGGTGGCCTTCCTTCCCACCTATTTGCAATGCTGACCTGTGCCAAGAAAACTGTGCATTTTTTATGTCGTTTTTACTCTAGTCCTGACTGTTTGGGGGGGGAAATGTCTAGCAGTAAGTGCAACACCCCTTTGTGCATGAAGATTTGCACATTTCTAACTGTGTCCTTTTGTATGTGCTTCCCTAATATATGCATTTTCCCCCTTAGCGAGTTCCCCTGAATTTGACACCTTTCCCAACTACTTATGTTGTTGTCCATACTTTCTCCTAATAAGTAAGCGCTGTTGTATATAATTGTTTGAGTTGCAAACGGCACCACAAAAATTTGAAAAGGGTAGATTTCTGCCTGCAAATGAGGGTCGTTTCACACTTGCCAAATCTGTACGTGAAAGTGAAATAGAGAGTAAATGTGTGTAGATATTTATAAGTGCAGTAGGCATCAGACTTAGAAATATGAAAGCAAACCTGTTAGAAATATTTCACATGGTAAGTAAACTTGTGGCTTTTTTGCAAAATGCCTTCCATAGCAAGGAGGTGATTGGTTTCAAAAGCTGAGATGCTGTATAGTGGTACTCAAAGGATGGCAGGATTTTGGAAATAAGTGGCGCTGGTGCATTTAAAACTCTGGACGTATTGAGAATTAAAATGATCCCACAATCACAACGATCGATCAATAAATGTTAGATTTTTTTTAAAAATGTTCTGCTGGCAAATCATAGAAACTATTTTATCAGATATCAGATATGGAGACCGCCCATCTCACTCACAGCAATTCTGAGTGGTGTACAATTCAAACATAAAGGCAACATAAACATTGTATTCCAATAAGAGGCAGTTAAAACAGGAATAAAATGATGAAAGTTAAAAAACCATGGGTAGGGCCTTCAACTATCAGATTTATTTACCTTTAAAATATGTAGAGTGGAGTAGAGTAGAGTAGAGTTGGGAGTAGAGAGAGTAAGTAGAGTAGGGGTAGAATCTTTATTGATTTAGTTATTTGACTTCATCAAAATTATAAAACTAATACAACTATGCAAGTATTTACAAGGAAAACAATAAGATAAGTTCAGAGTAAATTGCCACCCCTGGACAGGAAAGGAGAAAGTGTCTTACAGCCAAATCTGAGCCAAATGTTCTCAAGATAAAAGGAAATGGCTGCAGCCTGGAACAAATTTGACTACACTCCATTGTTGCAATTATTTTATACAATGCCTTTGCTCTAGATGATGCATTGCAAAATTGAGGGCAATTATACCTATATGTGATAATGATTAAAATATGTGCTGCAAAGAGCTTCATCTCTATTGTTATTCATTGCAATCTAAATTTAATTTCTTAATAGATGAATGAGAGCAGAGATGAATGAGAAGGCTGGACCCACTGAGTCATAAATAAAATAATTTGAAGGCTGTTATGTTTATTTTGTTTTTGTGTTTTGCCATAAAATGTCATTTATATTAGTCATTTCAAAAATATATAGAGAACCCCCTGTGGAGCCAAATGTCCCTTTTCAATATTTCTTGCAGAAAAATAAACATTTTTCATCCAAATTGACAGCCTTTGGAAATCATATTTTCAAATGGCCTGCAATTTTGTAGTAAGTGGGAAAATGAGAAATTGCAATAGATCTCAGTTTCTTAGCAAGGCTGGGATAGTAACCTTTTCTAAAGGGAGTCCTCGACTTAGCACCAGAGTTGGGACCAGAGTTTCTAGTTACTAAGCGAGGCTGGGTGAGTCCTGCCCAATTTTACTTTTTTTTTTTTTTTTGCTACAGTTGTTAAGTGAACTTTTCTGGTTGTTGTGTGAATCATACGATCGATCGTTAAGCAAGTGTGGCTTCCCCCATAAACTGGGTTTGTCAGTAGCTGGCTGGGAAAGTCTCAAACGGCCGTCACGTGTCTTTTGGGATAGTGCAGTTGTTGTTGTAAATACAAGCTGGTTGCCAAGCACCCAAATTTTGACTGTGAGGATGCTGTGACGGTTGTGTTGAGGGACCTCTCCTGAGTATCTTTTTTGAATGTCGTTATGATTTTGAATGGTCGCTAAACGAATGTTTGTAAGCTGAGAACTACGTGTACTCTCTCTTCTTCTGCCTCCTTCCTCCTTCTGACAATAAGACTGCTGCAACAATTGCGTGAAGACCTATCATTAGTAACTTTTGCCAGTGTTACTATAACTTTGAATGTCATTAAACAAATGGTTGTAAGTTGAGGACTCCTTCCCCTTCTTCTTCCCCATCCCCCCTCCTCCTCCTTCTCCTCTTCTTATTCTTCTTCCTCTTCTTCCTCTTCCTCCTCCTCCTCCTCTTCTTCTTCCTCTTCTTCTTCTTCCACTTCCGTTCCTCCTCCTCCTCTTCTTCTTCTTCTTCTTGATCTCCTCCTCTTCCTCCTCTTCCTCCTCTTCCTCCTCTTCCTCCTCTTCTTCCTCTTCTGCTCCTTCTCCTCCTCCTCTTCCTCTTCTTCTTCCTCTTCCTCCCCTCCTTCTAGCTGCTATTTCTTCCCCATATTTCTGCCAAGGAAGGCCAGGTTCATTCCAGAGTTTAACCCACAGGTAAATTTCAAAAGACAGCTCGCTCTCATTGGGAAACGTGTTCTTATGAGACCTCTGGCCCTCATTCACAGTAATCAACCCAATGAAATTCACCAAAAAAAAAAATATGGGGTAATATAAGATAAATCACAGCTGGCGGGACAGCCTCTAAAACAAGGAAGACAGTGCCCTCTTGGGGAATGATAATGTGCCAGGCATTGTAATGTGCTATGCATAAAAGAAGGCCGTAATGAAGAGTTAAGTTATGGCTCTTTTAGAAATTCAAATAAAGTGCTTACCGTTTGCTTGGAGACGAATGTTATTTCTACCATTTGTTAGTCACCGTACAGCCAAGCCTCTCGTCTAACTTGCAATGGAGTGATGCTTGTTCAGCATAAAGCAGAATTAAGAACCCAGCTGTTAGGATGGGTGACCTCTTCTATAAGTCACTGCACAAACTAAGAAAGATTGACGCCGCAGACACCGCTTTATAAGAGTAAATAGTTGGAAGCCATCTCACTGTGATCGCTCTCATATTGATTTTTCTGGGATTGCTGTTATCCTGCTCACTTTGTGTGATACAATGAAAGGATGCCATTGCCCACAACTGCAATCTTCTTTTGCTTTCTGGCATGTTTTAGACCTGATATAGAATAGAATAGAATAGAATAGAATAGAATAGAATAGAATAGAATAGAATAGAATAGAATAGAATAGAATAGAATAGAATAGAATAGAATAGAATAGAATTCTTTATTGGCCAAATGTGATTGGACACACAAGGAATTTGTCTTGGTGCAAATGCTCTCGGTGTACATAAAAGAAAAGATACATTCATCAAGAGCCAAGAATCATAAGGTCCAACACTTAATAGTCATAAGGTACAATAAGCAATCAAATCATACAAGGAGACTGTCAGGGTTCTGGCAGTTACTCCAATTAAATCATGAGCCTTGAGCCACACTCCCAAAACTAAAGAGGATTTATTTGAAGCTACCATTCTACCGGCACTAACCTGGGCGTATCCAACTCTGAGATACGTAATTCACTGTCACCCTTGATCCTGCTTTTCCCCCCACCCCTCTGGGTGTATCATCCAATGAAAAACGTCCAGCGCCAAGAGTAATCAATCATGCTCTCCAATTAGATTTTTTTCGGGCAGAAGCTTCAGCCATCTAATCAGTCTCTGAAGAAAATATGAATGGAATGTACTTTCGATTCCACACTGCCGCCTGCTCTTTGAAACTCTTCCCCCCCCCTTCTTTCTGTTGTCAACTATAAAATGTGTATACAAAATGTTTTATGAATTGACAGAGACAGTCAATATAAATCTCGACAAAGTTACAGTCATACATTCACAAGTAGGAGGGGATGGGTGATAGGAGTGATGAGAAGATTAATAGTGAGAGTCATGCAGACTTTGTAAATAGTTGGACAGTGTTGAGGGAATTATTTGTTTAGCAGAGTGATGGCGTTCAGGAAAAAACTGTCCTTGTATCTAGTTGTTCTGGTGTGCAGTGCTCTATAGCGTCGTTTTGAGGGAAGGAGTTGAAACAGTTTATGTCCAGGATGTGAGGGGTCTGTAGATATTTTCACAGCCCTCTTTTTGATTCATGCAGGATACAGGTCCTCAATTGAAGGCAGGTGGGTATTCATTGTTTTTTCTGCAGTCCTAATTATCCTCTGGAGTCCGTGTCTGTCCTGTTGGGTTGCAGAACCAAACCAGACAATTATAGATGTGCAGATGACAGACTCAATCATTCCTCTGTAGAACTGGATCAGAAGCTCCTTAGGCTGCTAATCTGAGTGATTCCCCTCCCCATACCTTTTTACAATAAAGGCTAGTGAATTAATGTCTGGTGGGCTATTGTACTTTAAATTGAAGGCTTCCTGTTTTGTAGATTCTGCCCATTTCATTTCTCCTGATTCGGTGTAGCTGAAGGTAATAGAGATGAATCGTCTTTAATTAATCAGCTTACTTTGCTAACAAAGGAAAGCGGGGGAGGAGGTTGGAATTGAAATGAAAAGATGGCAGTAATAAAAAAAATTTATCCTCTGGAAATAAACAAATTAATTAAGGAGGAATTCATCACCCATTTCCTAGTTGGGTTGGACAGGAAGCCATAAAACAAGACAAATCAGGAAGGATAATATTTTTATTTGAATACTTCAGAGTCTCGGCTGAATGGGACTTCTGAATAAACATTGTAAATGGATCAAGAACGTAAGGATAATAATTAATTCCCTTCTATCTCACTGGAGAAGTACAATATTTCTGCAACAAAAACATGGACTGACCCAGCATATCTTAGATACAGACTGTAGAAAGTTCCTTCGATCTATATATTCTCTTAAGTCATTGTCTAGGAAGGAAATGTTTTGGGGCAAAACCTTTGCAAATGGCTAGTAACTTTCCTCTGCAGCTTTTTCTTATGAACCAAACCTCTGTAGAAAGTTAGCACCCATCCCTCTCCTAGAAGAGTGAAATGTTTTAGGAAATATTAAAAATATTAAAAATGCAGAATGTTATATTTCTCCTAAAAAAGAAATGGAAATCTTAAGGGAGACAGGAACTCAGAGCTTCAACTCCCTGCACTCAGCACATATTTGGTGCCCATTGAGAAGGACTATATCTACAAAACAAAAGGCCTTCAGTTCCAGAGTGATGGGATCAACACATGACCCTCCAGGACATAACAGGATTAACCCGTCGAGCAGCAGGGCTCACTTGCATTGCAAAACCTTCTAAGGACATTGCATGAGCCCAGGCTCCAACCAAACTTGATTCAGACAAACATGACCCCACATGGACCCATGGGAGTCTGACAGCAACCAATAGAATACATGCCCTTGCCACAGGAACAGGAAGCTCAAGGGCAAGGCACAAAAGAAGGTATAACCAACCTTCACTCTCCACTCGATATGGTCAGCTGCCCGGGACCTCAAGCCCATGTGGTACTGTTCATCAATAAACTATCTTTTCAATCAGCATCCATGTTTCCAGAGTCTTTCTCCCCACTTGGAAGTGAAACAGATGGATATTTTTTCCAACAAGACTTTTGCTCCATCCACTTCAGAGTTGCCATCCTTGAACCACAGATGCTCCTCAAGTTTTCAACAAAGCTTGGGTGAAATTTTGGAGCTATCAGCCTATCACGATAGCTGTAAATTCTGTCCTTATTTGCTCGTTTGTCAAGCATGAGGCGGCCCACTCAAAATGTCTTCTTGAGGGAGCCTTTTTGTAATTTGCACCAGTGAGACTCGGTGCCTGAAGAAACTCTTCCAAATGGATGCTGGCACAATTTGGACACGGATTCTACTGCAGGAAGATTTCTCATCAAAATCCAATTTTACGCTCTGGACTTCTTAATTCTCTGATTTTATTCCTAAGAAGGAATAAACGCTTGTAAGATCTCTTTTTTTCCATAACCCTTAATTTATGCCATATACACAAACACACAAACTGTTGAAGATGAGAATGTTTTTAATTGCTTTCTATTCTTTCTTTCTATTTTCTTCTCTTTCTTTTTCTTTTTTTCTTTCATTTGTGTATGTGTTGTTGGTTTGTTTTAATTGTAAAATTAATAAAATTTATTTATAAAAAAAAAGAAGAAGGAATAAACGCATTAAGAATCCTCTGTGGTTTCATGCTTACCCCACCCCTGACTTTGCAGAGATTTGCAACTGCCCCGCTTGCTGCAGGATCCTAAGGCATGCTACTGCACACATTACATTAACGGCAGACATGTGAGCCTTTGCAAGTAGTCCTTGACTTACAGCCACAATTGGGCCCAGGGTCTCCGTTGCTAAGCCAGACAGTGGTTAAAAGGGTCGCATTTGATTTTACATCCTTTTTTTGCCATGGATATTAAGCAAATCAGCATTTGTTAAGTGAATCACATGGTCATTCTGGAGCCAAGGATTGGTTTAAATCAAGGGTCTTCAAAGTTGGCAAGTTTAAGACTGGTGGACTTCAACTCCCAGAATTCCTGGCTAACATGACTGGAGGAGCAATTCTGTGAGTTGAAGTCCACAAGTCTTAAAGTTGCCAAGTTTGGGGACCTCTGATTATAGATGATAGCTGGATGGATGGATGGATGGATGGATGGATGGATGGATGGATGGATGGATAGACAGATGTAACTCTCAAATCCAAATGAGTCTTCAAACTTGTTGCAAGTTTAAGATGATAGCTTGGATGGATGGATGGATCAACTCCCAGAATTCCTGGGCTAACATGACTGGAGGAGAGGAGAAATTCTGGGAGTTGAAGTCCACAAGTCTTAAAAGTTGTCAAGTTTGAAGACCCCGATTTAAACTCTCCTTTTGCATGATTTTGATTAGGAACTAACTCCAAATTTTGGAAGCATTGCGTAAAGCTCTTTCTGTGTTTTTGGGGAAATGGGGTACAGGGATGTATCACTGCTATAAAACAAAACAAAAAAATCACAATGTCTTTGATGCAAAAGTAAAATATAAACTTAGCATATTAGTCTTCCTCAAGGGATGAAATGGCAGAGCCTCTTTCTCGTTGTTCTTTTCTCTCGCTCTCTTAAGCCCAAGTAGGATCAACCTCGCTCCAGCCTCAGACAGAAATAATGAAGCAGAATCTGTTGCTTCTGATCAATATAAGCCAGCCATCGGTGGCAGCAGCCAAAAACGCCCATGAGATTCTAAGTTGCATTAAGAGAGGCAGGGGTGGGATTCTGCCGTTTCAAACTGGTTCAGGCGAACTTCTAGCTCCGATGATCCAAACCGGTTCACTCCGACAATCATGTGGACCCGCCTGTTTGCCTCTGTGCTGTACTCACCTATATCTGTTCAGCTGATTTGCATGGCAGAGTGGATTGCCGCGCCTCAGCTGGGTTACTTCCCCGAAGTAACATTGAAGGTAAGTAATTTGGAAAGCTGTTCATGGAGTGTGCGTGCATGTGCAAAGTGTGTGATTAGTGAACCGGGTGTTACACCTGCACCATCCCACCACTGAATAGAGGGATACAATCAAGATCAAGAGAGGTACTAATGCCACTCTATAAAGCCTTAATACTGCACACCTAGAGTTCGGCATCCAGTACTGCATCCTAGAGTACAGCTAGAGTACTGCATCCAGTTTTGGTCACCACACTATAAAAAAGATGTTGAGACTCTAGAACAGGGGTCTTCAAACTTGGCGGCTTTAAGACTTGTGGACTTCAACTCCCATAATTCCTCCTCCAGTCACGTTAGCTCAGGAATTCTGGGAGTTGAAGTCCACAAATCTTAAACTTGCCAAGTTTGAAGACCATTGCTCTAGAAAGAGTGCAGAGAAGAGCAACCAGGATGATTGGGGGACTGGAAACTAAAACATACAATGAATGGTTGCAGGAACTGGGTCAGGCTAGTCTAGTGAAGAGAAGGACCAGGGGAGACAGGATAGCAGTCTTCCAATATTTGAGGGGCTGCCCAAGAGAGGAGGGGGTCAAGTTATTTTCCAAAGCACCCAAAGGCCAGACAAGGAATAATGGATGGAAACTGATCAAGGAGAGATTTAACTTGGAAATAAGGAGGAATTTTCTGACAGTGAGAACAATCAACCAATAGAACAGAAGTTGCCTTCGGAAGTTGTGGGAGCTTCATCCCTGGAAGCTTTCAAGAAGAGACTGGACTGCCATCTGTCAGAAATGGTGTAGAGTCTCCTGCTTGGATGTGGGGGGCGGGGTTTGGACTAGATGACCTGCAAGGTCCCTTCCAACTCTGTTAATTTGTTAAACCTTCAGTTTCTGGCAAAATTCTCCTTCCAAGTCCGACAGATGTTTTGGAACAACCTTTCTTCTTGTAATTTGGCAGGAGTGACCTAAACAGCTGCAGGGGGCAACCTAGGCTTGGTGCTAGACAGATTTCCACAGTACTTAACAAATCTTCTCTTACTAAGTTGCAGCCCACCATCTCGAATACCATGAAGCATCATTTTTCTCCAGTAGACTCAAAGCTAACTCCGTTTTGACTAATCTACCAGATTAATTAACCAAAGGGTGGACTCCTTGAATTTTAACTTAAAGGGGGCTTAGCTGCCAAGGGAATGGAATTCATTCGTTTGCAGTCACTAAGAATTCCGTTGGGATCCAGGGATGTATTAGTAGGCTTCCCAAACCAGAGACAACATCAGCTTTTAATGAAAACCAAGCGGGATTGTGCTCGGCAGATCTTTTGATGCAGGCAGGGTTTTGTCTGAACTGCAGTAAGCTTCTGGCTGAGAAGCATCTGGAGGTACTGATGCCACCAGAATATTTATATATTTATTATTTAAAGGATTTATACACTTGCCCATGCTCTAAAGCACCATTCTGGATGGCACACAACAATACTAAAAGTGCGAGCAAGAAAGCCAAAACAACAACAATCCCAGCTGCCTAATTCATCATCTGTGCAGTGACGAAGACAGAGTAGATTCTGTCTCCCGTGATACTTCCATTTTTTAAAATTAATCAGTAATGACAGAATTGGAAGGGACCTTGGAGGTCTTCTAGTCCAACCCCTTGCTCAGGAAGGAGACCCTCTACTGTTCCAGACTCCAGACTGGACCAGACTGTCCAGTCTCCTCTTGAAAACTTCCATTGATGGAGCACCACAACTTCTGGAGGCAAATTGTTCCACTGATTAATTGTTCTCACTGTCAGGAAATAGTTCTGGATTGGAACTCTCTTTGATAAATTTCCATCTGTGAGTTCTTGTCCTGCTTTCAGGCACTTTGGAAAATATTGATTATTGGAGAATAATCAATCATCAGGTCAAAAAATTATGAGCTTAGGAAAAGCAAACCAAAAATAATGAGTAACAGTCTATTGTTGCAAACAGACAAGCATAAGCTTTCTAATTCAGGTGCAGCCACCTCTCTCATGTCGTGATGTCGCAGTGGTTAGAATGTGGTACTGCAAGCTAACTGCTCTTTGGCAGTTCGATTCTCACCAGCTCAAGGTTGACTCAGCCTTCTATCCTTTCACGGTGCGGTAAAATGAGGACCCAGATTGTTTGGGGGCAATAGGCTGACTCTGGGATGTAAATCACTGTAAAGCAGTATATAAGTCTATTGCGGGAAAACTCTGCCCACAGCCTGGAGGTCGATCCTGACCAGTTCAAGGTTGACTCAGCATTCCATCCTTCCGAGGTGGGTAAAATGAGGACCCAGATTGTGGGAACAATATGCTGTCACTGTAAACCGCTTAGAGAGGGCTGTAAAGCACTGTAAAGCGATATATAAGTCTAAGTGCTTTTGCTATTATGAACATTCAGATTCCACTATGTAGAATTAGGGTGTGTGTGTGTGTGTGTTTGTGTGTGTGTGTGTGTGTGTGTGTGTGTGTTCTCAGTAAGGATTGGACTTGCCCTGAGATTCAAGAAAACTAACCATCATTTATTTATTTATTTATTTGTTTATTTGATTTGCCAATTGTTTACAAGATAATAAGTATAAATGTATACATAGTTGTGAATACATAAAATGGGTACATATAAGAAAAATAAAAGAATAAGAGAAACAATAGGACAGGGACGGTAGGCACGTTGGTGCGCTTATGCACGGCCCCTACAGACCTCTTAGGAAAGGGGTGAGGTCAATAGTAGACAGTCTAAGGTTAAAGTTTTTGGGGTTTGGGGAAGAAACTACAGAGTCGGGTAGAGTATTCCAGACATTGACCACTCTATTGCTGAAGTCGTATTTCCTGCAATCAAGTTTGGTGCGGTTTACTTTGAGTTTGTATCTATTGTGTGCTCTTGTGTTGTTATGGTTGAAGCTGAAGTATTCATTGACAGGTAGGACATTGCAATGTATGATTTTATATACCATGCTTAGGTCAGACCGAAGACGGCGTAATTCAAGGTTTTCAAGTTCTAGAATTTCAAGTCTGGTGGCATAAGGTATTCTACAACGAGTAGAGGAGTGGAGAACTCTTCTTGTGAAATATTTCTGGACTTTCTCAATTGTGCTAATATCAGATACGTAGTGTGGGTTCCAGACTGATGAACTGTATTCGAGTATTGGTCTAGCAAATGTTTTGTATGCTCTGGTTAGTAGTGTGATATTACCAGAGAAAAAGCTACGTAGGATTAGGTTAACAACTCTTAATGCCTTTGTGGCTATGTAGTTGCAGTGGGCTCTAGCACTTAGATCATTAGAGGTGAGTATTCCAAGGTCCTTTACAGAGCTTGAGTCATCAACAAGATCTTGACTATTCAGCTTGTATTTTATTTTCTGATTTTTTTTGCCAATATGTAAGACAGAGCATTTATTTGTTGAGATTTGAAGTTGCCATTTGTTTGACCATTCAGATACATAGTCGAGATCTTTTTGAAGGGTAGCAGTATTGTCTGTGGTATTGAACAGCTTTACATCATCAGCGAAAAGAACGCAATTGCTCTTAATATGATCACAGAGGTCATTTATGTAGAGTATGAAGAGAGTTGGTCCTAGAACACTGCCTTGGGGGACACCACTATTGACAGGTACTGGATTTGATAGTACGCCCCCGATTTTGACCATTTGTTGTCTGTTTGCCAGGAATGCTTCTATCCAGTTATTCAGTTGTCCAGAGATACCATAGGATTTTATTTTTAGGAGTAGTTTGTCGTGTACCACTGAATCAAAGGCTTTACAGAAGTCTATGTAGATTGCGTCTACATTCTAAGAAGACCAGAAGAAAATCTGAGCAGCTGAAGAGGGCAAACTCCCAGCAAAGCCAACAAAAAACAGAGACCAGAAAAAGAACCAAGAGAAGAATGAAACAGCTCTGTCTTATCATTCTTAGTCTTGTGGGGTCCTTGGTGCTCTCTGAGCTGGGTTGTTTTCTTGCAGACATTTCATTACCAAACTATGTAACATCATTAGTGCTAGAAGGGAGCGAGGTTTATAGAGAGGAAGAAGACTCTGGGGTCCTTGGTGGTCCCTGAGCTTGCTTGTTTTCTTGCAGACATTTCATTATCAAACTAGGTAATATTATCAGTACCCTCCACACAGGGAAAAACAACCAAGCTCATTAGAACACCAAGAATCCCACAGTTCAACCTTGAGCTACAAATATTTTCTTCTATCCATACTTAGTGCTCCAAGTCCTATAATTCTTAGTCAGCACAGCATCATTTCAAGTGCAGATCCTAAGACCCAAACTTCCTAGATCCTGCTAGCATCGATCCTTTTTGCAAGATTTACTCCCTGGAAAGTCAGCTGGCTAGACTCAAAAGTCAAGCAGACCATTGAGAGCAAAGTAAAGAATCCATGGGCTTCTCTTGCCAGAAACCTTACAGCCTTCCCTGGTGCTTTATGCTTGGATGATGGCATTTTCTCAAGGATGTTATTTCCAGTATTGATCTCTAGTTTTCCAAGGGCATTCTTTGCCATCTAAATCCATAATGACATCTCACACACCTCCAGTGCCCCAGAGAACTCACATTAATATAAAGGTCCTTTGTGAATCATTTGTGGTGTTAAACCTAATAGCAAAACGGTTATCTTCTGTGGATATGATGGATATGTCAACTTCCATTTGCTGAAAATAGTCTACTGGCCTTTAAATGTCTTGAAGGAAGCAAGAGAGCTGCTAGTGCTACAATCCTTTGCTCTAAATAGTTACTGGTGATGGAATAAGATCTGTGCCTTTAATTGAGGGACAAATTCTGTAGAACTGAGTCTCTCTTTGTGGTTTTCATCAAATGGAGCTTTCCTAAAACAAAGGAGAACTTAAAAGGGGCCTAAATTTGATGGGTTTCACTGATAGCAGGACTTCAATCCATCAGAGTAAGTTCAGGTGTTGATTCTATATCCGTGTGCTACTTTAATCTACCTTGTATTTTCCAAACAACATACAGAGTCAGATGCTGCTACTGGTAGCATAAACCACAATTTCAGGGATTTTAACCAAGCGCCAAGATTGAGGTGGTAACCTTCGATCTTTAGTACACAAATATTCTGACTCTGTGGAAGAATATTTTTCCCCCTCTCTCGCCGAAGAAAATCCTGCTTCTTTGGCTTATGTGCTGAAGGGCTGAAGGATAAAAGGATGTGTAAAATTCCTTTGTGTGGGGTCTCGGTGCACCAATATAGCTGTTATTTGTTCTCGTTGGAGATATCGAAAAATAATAGTTTATTTTATCTGCGCAGTCACCGGTAGAGGCTGGAGACTGAAATAATACAAGCCACTTCAATAAGACTTAATAAGGACCAATGGTTTTTTTTCCCTACAGAAGGGAGAAGGGTAGAGAAACCTTTCAGGTTTACAAATGCTGTTGTTGCTGCTATTCCATTGTTTTCATCTTATAAACGCGGGTTTAAATATAGCTCTTTTCTCTCTCCAGTGGTTTAAATGAAAGGAACAGCCAAGATAGGTGTATTTCAAGTCCACAAATTAAAAGGTGACATTTCTCCAGCTGGGTCAAAGGACATGTTTAGACAGACATTTACTGTCATTCTCAGGAAAAGGAAAAGTAGGTTCGTATATGGAAAATGTAAACCCAGATCCCACTTTGGAGTAAAGGTTGCTGAAAAAAGTGGTGGGATGACAGCGTCAGAGAGCCATGGAGGAAGCATGCTATTGGGGTGCCTTTCGGTCAGGATTCAGATATGGGTACCGCAACGAAATAACACACATTGCCTTGTTGTTGATCTCCAGCAGGAGTATTTGGATATGTGTGTGTATCCATCATCCATCTATGCCATCCTTGGTGACTTTGGGTACCATTGATTACCACATCCTTGGGGGCTGCATCAGGGGGTTAGTTGTGAGAGGCACGGTGGCACGATGGCTCTCTTTCCCCCAAGATCACTTCCACTCATCACTAGCAAGGGAAAGAGGTCTAGACTCTTTCTAGATTTAGAGGATCTAGATTCTAGAGGTGTAGAAAGAGGTCTTGCCTTTGCTTTGCAAGGTTTCACAAGCTCTACTTTTGTCTCATTTCACATCTCCATGAAGAGGTTATGTGAGGTCATCCAATAGCACCAAGTCAGTTAGGATCTCTTCTTCTTCTTCTTCTCCATCTCCTTCTCTTTCTCCATCTCCTTCTCCTTCTTCCTCTTCCTCTTCCTCTTCCTCTTCTCCTCCTTCTCCTTCTCCTTCTCCATCACCTTCGCCCTCTTCCTCTTCTTCCCCTTCTCCTTTTTCTCCTTTTTCTCCTTTTCCTCCTCCTCCTCCTCCTCCTCCTCCTTCCTTCTCCTCCTCCTCCTCCCTCCTCCTCCTCCTCCTCCTCCCCTCCTCCCTCCTCTTCTTCTGCCATATCCATCATCAAATGTTGGCAATCATGTTGATGATCCTATTTTTATCAACAGCCTCATGAAAAAGGGCTGCTGAGTTTTGTCCAAACCAGTCCCTTAGATTTTGAAGCCACAATATTCTTCTTCTGCCTTCATTTGCCTTCAGCCTTTCCCTGGAGGATTAAATAAAGGTAGGATAGATACATTTCATTCTCAGAAGCAATACAGCAGCTTCCCAGCATGGAAATAATACCGATGTATTGAAAGGCTGGAAGCTTGCTGCTGTTTGGGTTCCTGTAAATAAACACAGACCCTCAAAGAGCAATTCCTTGACATTAAATAAGACCAGAGGTGATAAAAGTCACATTTAAAAAGAAAATCCTTATCCAAATTTTTTTTTTTTAATAATAATTTGTAGCATGGCACGGCTCGCTCTGATTTCTTATCAAGGTTGCCGCATCTCCCCCTCCATTTAAATATGAAGAAAGGAAGAAGGCCCGTCCTTTGTTTATGGCTGTTTATGGCAGCCATGTTCTTTTAACTAAAGGTGTTGCAGCTGTGCTTCCATTTGCAAAATGCCAGCAGTGATAGATGGTGGCTTCGTTCCTGGCAAGATACGATCTTCCAAGAATGGAGTCCTGTATCAGGACCACGGAAAGCTCCCTAAATCTCCCTCTGCTGGTTTACTGGTTATTTTTCTTCATTGAGCTTCCATTCTGCTTTTGCTTCAGTAACTAAAGATGGTGTACATACCACTCTCTTTCTCAGTTTTTGCATGAAAGATCAACCCTACAAAGTGGAATGGCTGTGAGGGACTGGCTCAAAATCATCCATTTCTTTCTTTCCCTCCCTCTCTCTCTTTCTCTCTTCCTGGTCTAAAGAAAAGAAGAATTAGGAGGCACATGATAGTCATATTCCAGTACTTGAGGGGCTGCCACAAAGAAGAGAGGGAGTCAAGTTATTCTCCAAAGCACCAGAGGGCAGGACAGGAAACAATAGTTGGAAACTAATCAAGGAGAGAAGCAACCTGGAATTAAGGAGAAACTTCCTTAACAGTGAAGGACAATGAACCAGTGGAACAGCTGGCCTTCAGAAATTGTGAGTGCTCCATCACTGGAGGTCTGTAGAGCTTCTTAGTCATCCAGGTCATGGTTGTCCCAAAGGTGCTTTTTCAGGAGGCAACTGGACTTTCTTGTTTTTTCTTTGAAGACGTTTCGCTTCTCATCCAAGAAGCTTCTCCAGCTCTGACAGCATGGTGGGGAATGGAAGGATTGATATTCCTTGCAGACAGCTGGTCATTTGCATCCTTTTAGAGGGTCGTTGAAGCACTGGGAGGTTTATCTGTGTCCTCAGAGTCACCTGAGTGGTTCTCCTGGTTTCTGTAGTCTGCATTTTTTTTCCCTCTGGAAATCCATTCCTACACCATTCCAAGGGTGTTCATCCCAAATGGTGTAGCTAAAAAGTCTGTAGAGATTCTCAGTCATCCAGATCCAGCTGCCTGCAAGAAGTATAAATCCTTCCATTCCCCGCTATCCTGTCAGAGCTGAAGAAGCTTCTTGGATGAGAAGCGAAACGTCTTCAAAAGAAAAAAACAAGGAAGTCCAGTTGCCTCCAGAAAAAAACTCCCATCACTGGAGGTTTTGAAGAAGAAACTAGACAGCCATTTACCTGAAATAGTATAGGTTGTCCTCCTTGAGCAGAGCGCTGGACTAGAAGACCTCTAAGTTCCATTCCAGCTGTATTCTATTCCTCTTTCTCTTCTCTCTCTCTCTCTCTCTCTCTCTCTCTCTCTCTCTCTCTCTCTCTCTCTCTCTCTCTCTCTCTCTCTCTCTCTCCCCTCTCATTCTCTCTCCACACACACAAACACAGAGAGCCAATATCGTAAAGAATATCTTTCCCTGAAGTGACCCTGTTCTTTCTTCCTTAGGCAAAACTTCCAAGAGAATAAATTCTTCAGAAATTAGCCTTGTCAGATTTTTTTTTTTTTCACTACTACCCCAAACCCCATTTGGGCCACAGGTATTGATCCTTCTCTCTGCTTCCTTTTCAGAAAGCCGACTTGGCAGTGGCTGGCCTGACCATTACAGCCGAGCGAGAGAAGGTGATTGATTTCTCAAAGCCCTTCATGACTCTGGGGATTAGCATCCTCTACCGTGTTCACCTGGTAAGAGACATCGTTTCAAAGCGGTTTGCACGTTGAAGGATACCTGCAGACAAATGTTGCACAAAGCAATAGCTGTGAGGATTTGTCTACTCCAAAAAAAAACAAAAAACACCACCAACCCCACCCTTTTTGTTTTTGTACTGCATTATTCTGATGTTATTTGAGTGGTGTGGTGTGCCTAGAAGTGAGTCTAGCCTCACAATCAGGAGGCTGTGAGTTCAATCCTAGGTATAGGCAGATATTTCTCTCTCTGGGCACACTGAGAATGTATCTGCTTGGTGGGGGGAAACCTCTGTGCTGGTGCCAGGAAAGGCATCCGGCCAGTAAACACTTAGCTCCATTCAGTTTCCCAGACTCCATCCCACAAGGGATTGTGGGGACATTAAAAGAAGAAGTTGATTATTCCGACGTTATTTAAAACATTGAAATTAGCTCAAGTCGAGGATTTTATGAGGCCGAATATTGATCAAGAGACTGTTTTTTTTAATACTGTGCCAGATATTGTCCGTTGTTTTTTTTAATTAACGTTGTAGGAAAATTAGAAATTACACTAATTATAAAACTCAACAATTAGAAATTAGACTGTGTAGTGGAATATCAAAGCTGGTGGCTGGAGCTAATTCATTTTGGCTGATTTAGAAGACAAGCTTAATTGGGGTCAGCCTTGATTAGTACTTGAGTAGGATATCACCTGGGTACACCAAGGCTGTAGACTAAACTGAAAATCAAAATAATCTCCTAATAGTTTCCAAGAGCCTAGCTGGACTCACCAGAACCTTTACCTTTTGGGGTTAAAATAACCTTTCATGGTAACAACAACAACAACAACAATAATAATGATAATAATATTCCAATTGTAATTGGAGCCCTTGGAGCAATACCTAAAGGATTGCCTTGCTATTTGGAAATCCTGAATTTATCAGACTTGAATACAAAAAACCCACCCTACTTGGAACAGCTTATGTCCTCCGACGCTACCTGAACAGTTCCTAGGTCCTTGGTAAGGACTTGAGCTGTTGAGCTACCAACCAGCCCCAAAGGCTGTGAATCTCACTAAAGATATAATAATAATAATAATAATAATAATAATAATAATAATAATAATAATAATAATAAGACTTGAGCTGTTGAGCTACCAACCAGCCCCAAAGGCTGTGAATCTCACCAAAGAGTAACCATAATAACTTCCTGTTCTGTGACATGAATTCTTTGCCCTTTGCAAAGTGGTGTGGCTAATTCCCTTCTAGGAGATATGTGTTTTCCTTCCAGAAGTTCACTAAGAGTAGAAGAAGGAAAATAACGCTTTGGAGAATGTGATTCATGGATAGAGGGGCTTCCCAGTTTCTACAAAGCTAACTAAGTTATTGGACAATGCTCCTTGACAAATGTGCAATCAGAACTCACCAAATTTGCAGATGATACTAAGCTGGCAGGAATAGCTGGCACCCAAGAAGATAGGCTCAAGATCCAGATGGATCTTGACAGACTAGAACACTGGGCCATATCTAACAAAATGAAATTCAATGTAGAGAAAAGTAAAGTCCTACACTTAGGCAAGTTTAACCAAAAGGACACATATAGACTGGGTGAAACCAGGCTCAATAGCAGTAACTGTGACAGGGATCTTGGAGTCTTAGTGGACAACCCGCTAAATATGAGCCAGCCATGTGTGCGGCAGCAACCAAAAAAGCCAATGCAATCCTAAGATCAAGGGAGGTACTAGTACAACTCTACAAAGCCTTAGTAAGACCACACCTAGAATCCTGCATCCAGTTTTGGTCACCAGACTATAAAAACAGCGTTGAGACTCTAGAAAGAGTGCAGAGAAGAGCAACCAGGATGATTAGGGGACTGGAGGCTCAAACTTACAAAGAACGGTTGCACTAGACTGGGCCTGGCTAGTCTAGTGAAGAGAAGGACCAGGGGAGACAGGATAGCAGTCTTTCAATATTTGAGGGGCTGCCCTAGAGAGGAGGGGATCAAGTTATTTTCCAAAGCACCCGAAGGCCAGACAAGGAACAATGCATGGAAACTGAACAAGGAGACATGCAACCTGGAAATAAGGAGGAATTTTCTGACAGTGAAAACAATCAACAAATGGAACAGAAGTTGCCTTCAGAAGTTGTGGGAGCTTCATCCCTGGAGGCTTTCAAGAAGAGACTGGACTGCCATTTGTCAAAAATAGTGTAGGGTCTCCTGCTTGGGTGGGGGGTTGGACTAGATAACCTACAAGGTCCCTTCCAACTGTGTTAATCTAAAAAAGAACACCCTCTGCTTTTAACCTACATTTTCCTATTGCCATTTGGTTTGGGCTTTTAATCTGCAAAGTTTTTGTCACTGTCCCCCAACGAGAGAAGCCTTCTAGTTTTATGGGACTAGAACTCCCACATTACTCCATTAGGGAGACAAGCAGTCGAAGCTCCTTTAGACAAATGGGCCTGCAAGTTCAGAGAGCAGCATCTTCACCCTCTGAACAATAATGGTATTTTATCCCAGACTGGTCGAGTTGCTGTCTCTGATCCCTGTGCAGAAATTAGATGGCCGATATATTGCAGGACACAAGCCCAGATGGATGCTAATTCTGTCTTTGCCCTTGGATTGAGCTGTGTGAGAAAAAAAAAGCCAGTAATTTCCTCACTCAACAAATATATATATATATAGGAAAGAAAGAGTAGGCAGATCTCAGAGAAAAAGGCAGAAAAAGAAAAGGAAGCTTATAAATTCAGTTCCCTTACACGGGGTTTTCCTTGCCCCATCCTGCTGTGCCAAATTATTAGTTGATCTCAGCCCTGAGAGCAGGAACACAATAGATACTCCAAGACTCCGGAGAAAAATGAAAAATTCCACCTATTCACTCCATAGGTTTTGCTTATTTTCTTCTCAGGATTTCCAGAATGGAGAAATGTATGCCAGCTGGGTCTCTGCCTCTCCACTTATATGCTAGTAGGAAATATTTTTTTCCCCCAGAAAGGAAGGGAATATCCCCTCCATATCCCCCCTCTAATATGCCATCAGCCCAAGGGCAGAAAAGCATTTGCAAATGGGCCAACAATACGATTCTTGATGTGGGTTTTGTTGTTGTTGTTGTTGTTGCTTTCCACTATCAGGATGGAAACTTCATTGAAACATTTGAGGGTTGGCCCTAAACCATATGATCGACTAGTTCTCGTGGCGTATCTGCCATTGAATTCTCTCCCTTCAAACTGTGGTTTTGTAACCGAATGCTACATCCATGGTTTTTGTTTTCTTGAGTTTTTGAAAAGAAAGCAAACTATTGCTCAATTGAGTCAATAGTTTAGAACAGGAGTGTCCTTCGAAACAGGGAGGAGGCAATCTTTGTGCCTTGGGATTTTCCACCATCAACATTTATATATATGTATATATATATATCTGCCACGACAAGAAAAGAAGCAATAGGTTCTGTTTGGACCTCCTTAGGGTTCAAATTTAGAGATTAGTCTTTTGTTTTGCTTTCCTTTTCAGTTCTTCACATTTCCTGTCCAAAGGTCAGTTCTTGTGTCTTAGAATTAAGACGGTTAATTAAGACTGTCTCTATGGTTATAGAGAAGAAACTTATTGTTTAGCATACGCTGTATAAAAGCAATCAATCAATCAATCGGAATAGAGCTGGAAGGGGTCTTGGAGGTCTTCTTGTCCAACCCCTACTCAAGCAGGAGACCCTATACCATTTCAGATGAGTTACTGTCCAGTCCCTTCTTAAAAACCTCCAGTGATGGAGCACCTGTGATTTCTGGAGGGAAGCTGTTCCACTGGTTAATTGTCCTCACTGTTAGAAAGTTTCTCCTTAATTCCAGGTTGCTTCTCTCCTTGATGAGTTTCCATCCATGGTTTCTTGTCCTGCCTTCTGGGGCTTTGGAAAATAAGTTGACTCCTCCTCTTTGTGGCCACCTTTCAAATACTGGAACACTGCTATCATATCACCTCAATCCTCCTTTTGTCTAGACTAGCCAAACCCAAATCCTCCAATATGTTTTAGTCTCTGGGCCTTTCATCATCTTACTTGCTCTTCTTTGCACTTTTTCCAATGTCTCAACATCTTTTTGTAATGCATTGAGTCATTAAAAGAGTAAATATTAATTTAACACGAGAAGGCTCGAAAACTCATTACAGCAGTCAAGAGCTGCTCAAAGCCCATCTGTGCTTCTTCCTTTCATATTCCAGCCTGGGAAACTGCAGCTGACGTTGTATTTAATCCATGGTTTCCATCAGATGCTTCTCATCAAATAGCTGCAGAAGCATTTCCAGCCTGTTAAAGCAGCATCTCCCCGTCTCCATCTCCTCACTGTTGAGGTGACATTTGGCTTCCGTCTCCTGTCGCTTGGTTTCTCAGTCCTCAGACCTGGCTTGTCTGTACCCCATTTTACACACACCCACACAGACACACACACACACAGAGGCTTCATCACAAATAACTGCAAATGGCAGGTTCAAATGGGCCTGTCATTTGTCTCAATTTCATGTGTTGCAATTTAATCAAGTGTGGCTTTCTGACACAGGGACTCTAATAGGAGGCCTCGCTGTTGGCCTGCTGTTACAAACACAGCCTTCTTCCTCTCCCCCTCCATTCAAGCTAATGGAATATTGTGCAGTGGGGTCATTAAATAAGGCCTGGGGGCCCCAGGGGTTTGATGCTTCCTTTCAGCAGGGAGTGGACTGCTGCATTTTCCAAACCGTGAATCTTTCCACGGCCTTTCTAGATGCTCACATGAATGGATAGCTCGGCTTAACAAACTTGTTGCCTTCCTTTAGAGCCCAAAGGTGCTTTTTCAGGAGGCCACTGGACTTTCTTGCTCTTCTTTGAAGACGTTTCGCTTCTCATCCAAGAAGCTTCTTCGGCTCTGACTGGATGGAGGAGAATGGAAGGATTTATACTCCTTGCAGACAGCTGGTCATTTGCATCCTTTTTAGAGAGTCATTGAGGCCACTTGGAGGTTTATCTGTATCCTCAGGGCCACCTGAGTGGTGCTCCTGGTTCCTGTAGTCTGCAATTTTTCCTCTGGAAATTCATTCCTACTCCCATACCATTCCAAGGGGGTTCATCCCAAATTGCGCAGCTAAAAGTCTGTAGAGATTCTCAGTCATCCAGGTCATGGTTGTCCCAAAGGTGCTTTTTCAGGAGGCAACTGGACTTTCTTGTTCTTCTTTGAAGACCTTTCACTTCTCATCCAAGAAGCTTCTTCAGCTCTGACAGGATGGTGGGGAACGGAAGGATTTATCCTCCTTGCAGACAGCTGGTCATTTGCATCTTTTTTTAGAGAGTCATTAAGGCCACTTGGAGGTTTATCTGTGACCTTAGGATCACCAGTTCCAAGAAGGGTCAACAGTTCCAAGAAGGCTCCACACCCATTGCACCATTCAGATGACCCTGAGGACACAGAACTGAAGAAGCTTCTTGGATGAGAAGCAAAACGTCTTCAAGGGAAAAACAAAGAAAGTCCAGTTGCCTTTTGCAAAAGCACCCTTGGAGCAATCATGGCCTGAATGATGGTAGAATGTCCGTAGACATTCATGAAAAATGGAGAATAGTCTTTTTTTTTTTAATTTATACATTTTCCTTTAATATATATGGGTGCTTAATAAACAGTGTATTGTCTGAGTCAATTTACATATTAATAAGACTAATATTATTTGTGGTGCATTTTTGAATGTTCAGTTGACTGAGTTTCATGTTTAATGAATAAAGTATATAACAATAATCTTTACTTGTATATAATGATATTCCTCCAACTTCTAATTCCTGCCTCTATTATCTAACCATTGTAAAACAAATCCCAAGTTAAAAAACATTCTGAATCATCTTTATCCTTTACCTTTAATGTTAACCTATCCATTTCTGCACAATCGAATATTTTTTAAATTATATTTTCATCTGTAGGAATTTCCTCATTTTTCCCATGTTGTGCAAATATAATTCTCACTGCTGTCAAAGCATGTAATATTCAATATACATGCCTTTGTCACATTTTTCTGGCAATATACCTCACAAAAATATTTCTGACTTTAAATATATATGTTGCTTTATTGTGTTCTCTAACCATGTATGTATTCTCCAAAATGGAGAATAGCCTTGACTTGGGTGTCCATCTAAGCGGGACTTGTTCCCATAGCTTGATTGGGAACCACGATTGAAGTATTTGTGATAGCCTAGCTCAGACAAGTTGCACGACGGATGTGTTGCCATCAGATAGGTAAAGGTAAAGGGTTCCCCTTGCATATATGTACTAGTCACTTCCAACTCTAGGGGGCGATGCTCATCTCCATTACAAAGCCGAAGAGCCAGCGCTGCCCGAAGACGCCTCCGTGGTCATGTGGCCGGCATGACTAAACGCCTTCGAAGGCGCACGGAACGCTGTTCCCTTCCCACCAAAGGGGGTCCCTATTTTTCTACTTGCAATTTTACGTGCTTTCGAACTGCTAGGTTGGCAGAAGCTGGGACCAATAACGGGAGCTCACTCCGTTCCGCGGCGCTGGGGATTCGAACCGCCAAACTCAGCTGACCTTTCCAATCGACAATCTCAGCATCTTAGCCACTGAGCCAACATGCCCCACCAGATAGTGAATCCCAAATTAACCTACCTAAATCCTACCCATTTTAGCCTAGCATGTTCTGCAGTCAATCTCGGTCTTGTAATTGGTTTTTCCTGTACAACAACGGTTTGTTTTTCAATGTGTATGAGAGTCATAAGAACTAAATTGTGGTTATTATTATTATCATCTCTATCTTAGGGGCGCAAACCTGGCTATTTCTCTTTTCTGGATCCGTTTTCTCCTGGGGTTTGGCTCTTCATGTTACTTGCCTACCTTGCAGTGAGCTGCATCCTCTTCTTGGTGGCCCGGTACAGTTAATTTTTCATTCTATGTCTATTCCCTATCCTCACAGTGACACTTACTGGCAACTTCTAAGAACTACATGGAGAAATCTAATGTGGGTTGCTTTGTCCATGGTTTATGAGGGATGGATGGATGGAATGTTTATGTCTATTGACTTTACAATCAGCTCCAGGAAAAAAAAAAAAAACCACAGTTCTTGCTGGAGGTCACCATGAGACTCTGTTAAGTTGAGTTCGACTCCTGTATTTATTTCCTGTCCTACCTTTCCTTCAGGGAGCTCAAGGTGGCATTGCATAGTAATTGCTCCCTCCTACTTTTCCTCCATATGCGTTCAGTGACATAGGTTGGACTAATAAAAGTGATCGGCCTTGGCTGTAGGTGAATCCAAATCTAGATCTCTTTGGTCCTAGCACATTGCTGTAACAACTGTACTGTAAACCAGGAGTCCCCAAACTTGGCAACTTTAAGACTTGTGGACTTCAACTCCCAGAATTCTCCAGCCAGCATAGCTGGCTGGAGAATTCTGGGAGTTGAAGTCCACAAGTCTTAAAGTTGCCAAGTTTGGAGACCTCTGCTGTAAACCACTCAACCATCAGTTTTCATGGTAACCATATGGGTGTGTTTTGGTACTGCCTTTTGGTGGAATGGGTTTTTCGCCCCCAACTTCCCAGTCTAGCCTTTTGGGCCCATTTTCAGCCTCCAGAGGCCCTCCAGAACCTGGGGAGGCTGTTTTCTCCCTCCTGGAGGCTCAAGGAAAGCCGCCGGAGCCCAGGGAGAGTGAAAATCCCCCCACCCCGCCATGGTGCAGGAGGCCAACTAGGCCACACCCATGATGGCCACGCCCACCCAGCAACCCAGCAGAGAACCGGTTGCTAAAATTTTTGAAGCCCACCCCTGGAGCAGCCAAATGACATGAACTAGGACTGACGTATGGGATCATCCAAAAATCCCGGAGCCGTAGCTAGTTTGGGAATCTGGAAGGAAATGAAAACCCACTTCTTATGTCTATCTCGGGATCCATACTCAAATAACCCCACAATTGGATTTCCACAATGCGTTCTGCAGTTGCAGAACAACAAAACGGGACGTGACACAAATTCCCAAAAGAATTTTGGGATTCTGGGAGTTGATGTCACCACATTTGAACGGCAAGTCTAATGTCCCTAAGAAACGGTGAATAGTAAGATTTGCTTTATTACAAATCAGCTGCCCCTTGATTGATGTATCAAGCCTCATGTGACCTACGGGGACTTTTTTCTGAGTGTTGCCCTACAGGAGCAGAGACCATTTCAGAGTATTTGTGGCCCCTGACCCCTGCATACTAATATCCTTCAAGTTCTCCTGACGTTTTTTTTTGCATGCCAACTAAAATTTCTCCTTTCCCACAGTGGCCAGTTGATCTGATCAGCTGGTGAGTAGGATATAACTAAGGAGCAACCCATTGCTTATTAAGATACCCTTCGTTGAAACAGAAAGTCCCACAAAAAACTTCACTGCCCAAATAATAGATGACACAGGATCTTCTACAGAGGAAGGAAAATCCTAGATCCTTCCATGCTGAAAGGCACTAATTGTTTTGTCTGTCCCATAAAATGCAGACACCCTAATTGCTGAAGGGCTGTTCCCTCTGAAAGCAGGGAATCACGAATAGAAGCCAATATATGTCTTATCAAGGTTGATTTGAAGTTAGGCTGGACAGATTATTCCCCAACAAAGGCGTTGAGATATCTAGAAAGGGATGTAAGACATTAGCTTCAACGGAACCAGATGGCAGACTGCTGTGTTTGGGTATGTATTCCTCTGCAGAAAATCAGAACTGGGTGTTTAAGCCAATAAAAATAGAAATCTAGATTGCAGACTCAATACAAATCCAATTATGCTGTATGGGGATGAGACATAAAGCAAAGATTTTCCGGAATAAAAAAAATGAGTATACTTTTTATTGGCGACAATTATCTTTTGGCAGCTTCAGAGTAAAATTATCAAACTAGGCTGAGCATCCTCTCTGGAAAAATATTGCATAAACAAACAAGTGTCCTGTCTTGTCGGATTGTAACCTGTGTTTGCTTAGATACACAACAACAAAAACTGGGGAACCTCTGTATTGATTTGACCTCCAGTCACATGTGAGATGTACTTATAAAGGTGCTTCGAGGCAGCTTTGAAGCTGCAGGTGTACTTCAGCTGAGGTTCGTTTGCATTTGGTGTTCACGATTGAACTCCTGCATTTCCACAGGAATAGATCCAATGTTGGCTGGGAAATTTTGGTTGCATGCCTAAAAATAATAATTAGTGGAGAGAGAGAAAAAAATATCCTGCTGAATTGGATAGAAAGGGTTCCAAATAAATATGGGTAGAATTGCACCATCAGTCAATTAATAGAGCAACAGGAACGACATGAGGTTCATCTAAGGCTATGATCATCAATTGTTTTATTTCAAATATAAGAGATCACATTATTTCTAAACACAATACAAATACAACTCTTAAACCTTTGATGAATTAAAACAGAAGACAGTATGTGCTACATTTACTTCAACATGAATTAGAACTATTGGTAAATATATAGCCTCATTCTAAAGATCACTATAATTTTTTTATTTGACAAATGCCCAGAATTTCTATAAATTAGAAAAAAAAGAAATCTAAGAAGGTTAAATCTAAATTTTCGGAAGTTTTGCTGTATAGGTGGTTGTGCTGGATTGTAGCTCTTCCCTGCAACAATTACCTGTTTTTAATAGAACTAGAATTTTCACACCCTTCATCACTGCAATTCTTTCCCATCAAAACAGGATCGCGTCTCTTCAGTTTCCACAAGGGATGCCACCGATTTTCACTCTTTGTAGATGCATATGAAGCCTACACAGCTGTAATGCTGGTCACCTTTGGGGGCCTCTGAGTGCAACTAAAGCTGTCAGATTCAGGAGCTCATAAAGGTTTTCAGCAACATGCAGGCTTTGAAACCACTTACAACCCAGTTGGAGCCTGTTGGCACAAAGATACGGCTGCTCCCGATACGTTTTCTAAACGCGCCTGCCCCAATGACATGGGGCTTCAGATAACCGACATCCAGTGTCAGGTGGCTGACTGTGAGGGGAGGAAAAAAAAAACCTATCAAACAATACCCCTGAGTAGTAACTACTCTTCTAGAATGAGAAAGACGATGGCTGTTTAAAAGAACTTGCTTTTAAATCAGGGGTCTTCAATCCCCCGGTCCATAGACCGGCATTGGTCCATGGGCCAGGGATGGGATTCAAAAATTTTTACTACCGGTTCTGTGGCCCTGGTTTGGTGGGTGTCGCATGGCTTGGTGGGCATGGCTTGGTGGGCATGGTGTGTCTTGGTGGGCGTGGCAGGGGAAGGATACACTGCAAAATCCCCATTCCCTCCCCACCCCACTAACCTGCTTTCCAGCTCCGTTCTCCTGTGCAGGGCAACCAAAGAAGACCCAGCTGATCAGCTAGGACTCAATGGGAGGCAGAGAAGAGATGGGGTTGGCGGGGCCAGTCAGAGGTGCCAATGGCCGCTTCTCCGAACTACTCAAAATTTCTGCTACTGGTTCTTTAGAACTGGTCCGAACCGTCTAAATACCCACCTCTGAATCGTATGATATGCCATTCCATGGCAAGACCTCCTCTTGAGAAACGATGCACCCAGGGACATTCTATCACTCTTGCTTCTATGGTACCCTGTATGCCAGTATAACCGGATGTGTTGTGTTTTGATGCTGCAGACTGACCCCCTATGAGTGGTACAGCCCCCATCCCTGTTCTCAAGGGCGATGCAATCTACTGGTGAACCAGTATTCCCTGGGCAACAGCCTGTGGTTTCCTGTCGGTGGATTCATGCAACAGGGATCGACGATTGCCCCACGAGCTTTGTCCACCCGCTGTGTCAGTGGAGTCTGGTAAGAAAATGGGGGGTGGGGAAAAGAAATCGTGTTTCTTCTTGAGGTGGTTCCATAGAATGTTATTGACATGGGTTGTTGGGGGGTGAGAGCTTTGGTAACATCAACCAATCAGTCAATGTTTGGAATACTCTACCTGACTCTGTGGTTTCTTCCCCAAACCGCCAAAACTTTAACCTTAGACTGTCTACTATTGACCTCACCCCCTTCCTAAGAGGCCTGTAGGGGGTGTGCGTAAGCACACCAACATGCCTACTGTCCCTGTCCTATTGTTTCTTTGTATTTTTCTTATAAGTATCTATCTCATGTATTCAAAACTATGTTTATTCTTATACCTGTATCTTGTAAGCGATTGACAAATCAAATAAATACTAAAAAAAAAAACCTACTAAAAAACCAACCCATCAGAGTAGAGCTGGAAGGAACCTTGGAGGTCTTCTAGTCCAACCTCTTGCTCAAGCAGGAAGACCTAGACCATTTCAATCAATCAATCAATCAATCAGAATAGAGTTGGAAGGGTCCTTACACATCATTTAGTCCAACCCCCCTACCCAAGCGGGAGACTCTACACCATTTCTGACAAATGGCAGTCCAATCTCTTCTTGAAGGTCTCAAGTGATGAAACTCCCACAACTTCCAAGGGCAACTTTTGTTCCATGGGTGGATTGTTCTCACTGTCAGAAAGTTTCTCCTTATTTCCAGGTTAAATCTCTCCTTGTTCAGTTTCCATCCATTATTCCTTGTCTGACCTTCAGGAGCCTTGGAAAACAGCTTGTCCCCCTTCCTCTCTGTGGCAGCCCCTCAAATATTGGAAGATTGCTCTCCTGTCTCCCCTGGTCCTTCTCTTTGCTAGACTAGCCAGGCCCAGTTCCTGTAACCGTTCTTCATATGTTTTAGCCTCCAGTCCCCTAAGCATCCTGGTTGCTCTTCTCTGTACTTTTTCTTTTTTATAATGTGGTGAACAAAACTGGATGCAATACTCTAGGTGTGGTCTTACTAAGGCTTTATAGAGTAGTATTAGTACCTCACTTGATCTTGATTCTATCCCTCTGTTAATGCAATTTAGGATTGCATTGGCTTTTTTGGCTGCTGCTGCACATGGCTGGCTCCTATTTAGCTGGTTGTCCACTAAGACTCCAAGATCCCTAAGACACATTTCAATCAATCAATCAATCAGAATAGAGCTGGAAGGGACCTTGAAGGCTCAAGCAGGAGATCCTAGACTATTTCAGATATGTGACTGTCCAGTCTCTTCCTAAAAACTTCCAGTGATGAAGCATCCATAACTTCTGAAGGCAACTTCTGTTCCACTGGTTAATTGTCCTCCCTGTTTGGAAGTTTCTCCCTGATTCCAGGTTGCTTCTCTCCTTGTTTAGTTTCTATCCATTGTTTCTTGTCCTGCCCAAATAAGTTGACTCCCTCCTCTTTGTGGCAGCCTCTCAAGTACTGGAATACTGCTGTGATGTTCCCCCACCCTGCAGTCCTTCTCGCTCGACTAGCCAAATCCAAATAATAGCGAAGACAGACGATGCAATAGCAACTGAGACACTTAATGGCACTCTAGGTTCAGATATTCCCATGTTAATGTGTTTGGAGAAGCTTTATATACTCATATTTCCCAATGATTAAGTGAACCCATTTTCCATAATCCTTCAAGATTTTTTAAAAATTAAATTCTAAGCAAAACTATTAGTTCACCGTGCTAGCATGAAATCTGATGATATATTTGGTATCCCCCAGAGTTTATTGGCATTAATGTTTTTGCTCTTAGTTGCAGATTGAATCTCGGGAATCTAGAAGCAGCAGAGGGTAACAAAGGAGATAGATAAAAACAGACTTTTCTCCTAAGAAAAAAACATGAAATTTCTCTATTACATGGTTTTCTGGTTCTTAGCTAGTGTACAATATATCTCAATTCCAGTAACTGTGTAAAACCTAACCTCCACAACCTTTGATTCTGTAATGCCCTTGGGTTTCGTTGTTAAAATAAAGAAGTCAGAAACATCCTGAAACTTTAATAACAAAATAATTTATGCACAATAATAATTTGGGATCCAATTATTGTGGTCCGCTGGCAGCCTGCGGAGATGGCAGCAGAATTGGACAGTGGGGAAGAACATGGGCCAATCCGGGAGTCTCGAAAGGACTCAGATGAGGGTCCTGCGTCCGATGCAGAGATGGGGCCAGGACCTTCTGGGAGTGGGGTGCTGCCTCTGGAGCCTTTGGAGTCTGGCAGCAGTGAGGCAGAGGAACAGGGGAAGCCTGTTTCCAGTACATATGTGCACAGAGCTGCCAGGAGGCAAGAGCAGCTAAAACAAAAGGGGCAACTCGGGAGTAAGGCTTGGAGGTGATTGCCCCTCCCATAAGACATAATGGAAGTGCAAAGGGACAAGAACCTTTGCAGGAAGCAACTTTGTTTGCTCTGTTCGGATTCAACCTTGAAGCTCTGTGTGGACTTTGTACTTCAGTTGGTTTTTTTACAGTTAATTTGGCACTTTAGTTGTTGGCCGCAATTCAAAGGAGAGAAAGGTGGGTGCTTATCTTGAGGGACTGTTTGGGACTCATTATGGGCTGGGAATGGACATAATTCCCAGCATTGAAATAAAACAAGAATTGTTTGGACTAAGCCTGTGCTTAATTACAGTCTCAGGAAGCCTTGGTCGGCACACCAATGATCCCACTAGTAGAAGAAATAAGTCTTGCAATGCTGCCTTCTGTATCCAACCCTACCTTTACCAGCTTCTGATGTGCAGAGGAAATAGCATTAGATGAGCAAAATTAGTTCTTCTTCCAGATGTTTGAGGATTACACCTCAATTCCCGGACTTCAACCAGAATGGTGAGAATTCTGGGTTGCTCTTTCTGCACATCTGGAAGGAACCAAGTTCCAACAGGCTGCTTTGTAAGATGTCCATTGATTCTAGAACACATGCCTGTATTTTACACAGATTAAGGCTTTTTTTCCCCCCACTTAATCCAGCCCGTTCTTGATATATTGACGTCTTAGATAGTCATAGATGTTTAGCACCATTCAGAAAGGAAGGGGTTGCTCTTAAGTTGCAAAGCCCAGATCATTCCCATTCTGTCTTTTGCTTCTTTTTCTTCCACTCAAGGTGGGCTTTTACCTTGATCATCATCTCCTCCTATACGGCTAACCTGGCAGCTTTTCTCACTGTGCAGCGCATGGATGTACCCATTGAATCTGTCGACGATCTGGCTGATCAGACAGCGATTGAGTATGGCACAATCCATGGAGGCTCCAGCATGACATTTTTCCAAGTAAGTCCTTTGGGTCCCGAGGCCAGAATTCATTTTTAGAATAGAGTAGAGTAGGGTAGGGTAGCGTAGTGTAGCATAGCGTAGAGTAGAGTAGAGTAGAGTGGAGTAGAATAGAATTCAGGAATAGAATAGAATAGAATAGAATAGAATAGAATAGAATAGAGAAAGAAAGAATAGAATAGAACAGAAAATAGAATAGAAAAGAAAAGAACAGAAAATAGAATAGAATAGAACAGAAAATAGAATAGAATAGAACAGAAAATAGAATAGAGAATAGAATAGAATAGAATAGAATAGAATAGAATAGAATAGAATAGAATAGAATAGAATAGAATAGAATAGAATAATTCTTTATTGGCCAAGTGTGATTGGACACACAAGGAATTTGTCTTCGGTGCATAAGTTCTCAGGGTACATTAAAAAATACATTCATCAAGAATCATAAGATACAACACTTAGTGATAGTCATAGGATACTAAATAAGCATAGGATACTAAATTAAACAATATAATAGTAAAGATCCAAGCAACAAACCTGTAGTCATAAGTGGGAGGAGATAGGTAATAGGAAGGATGAGAAGAATAATAGTAATACAGTCTTAGTAAATAGTTTGACAGTCTTGTGAGAATTATTTCTTTAGCAGAGTGATGGCATTCGGGGGGAAAACTGTCCTTGTGTCTAGTAGTTGTTCTGGTGTGCAGTGCTCTATAGCGTCGTTTGGAGGGTAGAAGCTGAAACAGTTTGTGTCCAGGATGTTAAGGGTCTGAGATAAATAAATAATAAAGCCTGTCTCTGGATCTGTAGAAAGGTCTATCCAATCGATGGCTGGGTTAGGCTTATCTTTATTCTTTTGTTTTGTTAAGAACTCACGGTACCAGACGTATCAAAGAATGTGGAATTACATGTATTCCAAGCAGCCAAGCGTCTTTGTTAAAAGCACAGAAGAAGGCATCGCCCGGGTGCTCAACTCCAACTATGCTTTCCTGCTGGAGTCCACCATGAACGAGTATTACCGCCAGCGCAATTGCAACCTCACCCAGGTCGGGGGCCTTCTGGACACCAAGGGCTACGGGATTGGCATGCCAGTCGGTAGGCAGCGAAGTGAAATTCTAGCTATTCTGAGCTGTCTGCAGAGGTTCAGGGCATTAATAGATCCTAGGGATTCATGAAGGGATGCGGTGGCTCAGTGGCTAAGATGCTGAGCTTGTCAATCAGAAAGGTCGGCAGTTCGGCGGTTCGAATCCCTAGCGCCGCGTAACGGAGTGAGCTCCCGTTACTTGTCCCAGTGGCTTCTACCAACCTAGCAGTTTGAAAGCACATAAAAAAAAAAGGCAAGTAGAAAAACAGGGACCACTTTGGTGGGAAGGGAACAGTGTTCCATGCGCCTTCGAAGGCGTTTAGTCATGCCGGCCACATGACCATGGAGACATCTTTGGACAGCGCTGGCTCTTCTTCGGCTTTGTAACGGAGATGAGCACCGCCCCCTAAAGCCAGAAATGACTAGCAGGGATGTGCAAGGGGAAACTTTACTTTTGCAGATTCATAAAACATCAGAAGCCCTTCCATGCAGGGACCTCAGCCCTAAAAAAAACCTTGGTCAGGTTATTCCTAAGCCGCATTGAATTGTCTGATGGTTTTGCTTGCTGAACAAATCTCTTTGAACCTCTAAGATAAGAAATAACCCATATGTCTTGTGGGGGTTGGGAGGGAAAAGGAATCCCTTTCCTTAATGGGAAACGGAACCTTCCTTAGTCTTATATGCGCAGATATTATTGTAGGAAGAGGGAAAAATAGGAACACATTCATAGCAATATAATTACTACTATGGCAATACATTTTCCATAATAAAAAACACATCTAAGTTTCAGCAATGAGCAAATTGAGACTTTCAGGCAACGTAGGAAATACCTTCGTTCTTCTGGAATGCTCTACGGCTTCAGAGAGTACATCAAGAGAGTTTTAGAACATTGTAACTTTAAAGACTCAGTCAAGAATAGATTTTAAAAGATTTGATTCTACCTGACGTCCAAGATTTCCTGCGATGTTTCACAAAAGGAAACAGACTTAAATGGAAAACGGAAATCCTCCCAAGGCAGAACGAGTAGAAGAGTGGATTATTCTTTTAGTTTCTGATTTGCCCCCTTGGCTTTACAGGTTCTCTTTTCCGTGATGAGTTTGACTTGGCCATTCTCCAGCTGCAGGAGACCAACCGCCTGGAAATCCTGAAGCGAAAGTGGTGGGAGGGCGGACAGTGTCCTAAAGAGGAGGACCATCGAGCCAAGGGTAAATAATGAGCGCCTTCTCTGAAATGTATTCGAACATAAGTAGCTTGAGTTGGTAGTTGGACCATTGGGCTGAGCTCCGAGCTGGGCAATTTGATTTCAAATGGTTCGTCACCATTCGAGGAGACGTTGTCAGTGTGCACATTCCCTCTCTCTTTTTTTTTTCTTCCTTTTTTTTTTTTTTGGTGGTGGGGGAGACTGAATTTTGGACAAAGGGGAAAAAAATCTGGCCCTTAGAAGCAAATAAACCATAAGGCCCTTAGACTCTAGGTTTGCATAGTATTCATTTATGCTGGTTTTGGGCGGGGGGAAACGAGCATGGAGCAAAAGCAAACAGGATAACAGTCTGTATCTTTCATCCAGCCAAGAATTTGTGTTCTGTATGTTGGGACAGCTCATAAAGAAAAATAGATGTTTGGAAACCATCTTTGCTTCAAACCTATGTTTTATCATAAAGATGAAAGAACTGGGAAGTCGGCAGGAGAGGGGGAAGGCACCTTAAAAGCAATTTTGAAAGGAAATTGGTTCTTTCCATCAGTACCTTATAATCTCTCCCTCCCTCCTCCCTCTGTGTGTGTAAACCTCCAATTGCCTCTCTCTGTGTGTGTGTGTCTTTACATTGATTTGATTTTTATTCAAATATATGTTATTTCCTAATGAAAGTTCAGTACTGCTTTTAAAATTCTTACTCTCGGTGGAAATTCCAGGCCAATTCTGCAGAGACAAGATTATGTTACCGAAGCACTTTTAACTGCCTTGCCGGTCAGCCTCAGACATCCAGAGACCAGGGAGAGCGCTAATTGCTTTATCTTGACATCTGAAACACATAACTAAACTTCAAAGAATAAAAAAAATAAAATAAACCGATAAATTATGAAATAGACTCCTGTAAGAGAGAAGAGGGGGAGGAGGGGAGGAGAAGGGGAGCGCATAGGGGACCCTTCAATAAGGAGAACGAGCTCTGACAGATCTCAACCTGAGCTACAAATATTCTCCTTCATTATGCAATGTATATATATATCATCCAGGTCATTTATTCCTAAGTCATCTACCCAACATATAGTGCTAGAATGCCAAAATAGAAGCCGTAATAGAGACTTTGCTGATTTCCTGGCTGTGACAAATGAAGCAAAAAAAAATAAAATACGTTTATAATATTTTAGATTTTATATTTCAAAGATGTTGAGATTCTAGAAAGAATGCAGAGAAGAGCCACAAAGAGGATTAGGGGACTGGAGGCTAAAACATATGAAGAACGGTTGCTGGAACTGGATATGTCCAGTTGGATGAAAAGAAGGACCAGGGGAGACAGGATAGCAGCCTTCCAATATTTGAGGGGATGCCACAGAGAAGAGGAGGGGGTCAAGCTATTTTCCAAAGCACCCGAAGGCAGGAAAAGAAGCAATGGATGGAAACTCATCAAGGAGAGAAGCAACTTAGAACTAAGGAGAGATTTCCTGAAAATGAGAACAATTAATCAGTGGAACAACTCACCTCCAGAAGTTGTGAATGCTCCAACACTGGAAGTTTTTAAGAAGAGATTGGATAACCATTTGTCTGAAATGCTAGAGGGTTTCCTGCCTATGCAGTGGGTTGGACTAGGATCCCTTCCAACTCTGTTATTCTAACAAGAGATCTTGGGGCAATTGTCACTTTAGTGTACAAGTGGTGTGATATGATCCCCACCACCACCAGACCTGGAATGGAGAAATTCTAGCAGGAGACAAACAACTTTAAGAGTTGCTGTTACCCCATGGGAGAATTAGAAATTACGTCCTTTGCTTTGAAGTGCAAACATTGTTAAAATAGCATTGTTTAGGGTGAAAATGGAAAGGCAGGCAGCCTTATCGATTTTGGGGGTGATGTTTCCACTATCCACTTGGAGGCAACTGGTGGGAGATTGTTCTGACGCAAACCTTGTTCCAAGGAAACAAACACGAAACAGAGGTGACAGCAAAATCTTTTAATGATTCTTTATGAATTCCGTTCCTTCACAGTTAAAAGGCTGTTTCAAACTAATTGTCTCTGATAAGAACAAGCCTTGCCAAGGTTGTGCAAGGCTGCCAAGAACACTAGATAAAGTTGCCAAGAAATATTTCAAACACAAAGAATGTCCAAACACCAACCAAGATATTCTGAACGTCCACAAGGCTTGAATGCAAAGATTTCTTTGCTTCCTGCAAAGAACTCCGGTTTCTCAGCTAGCTTTTATCTCTTAAGGGAGGAGCCATTACCTTGCAGCCTTACTCCCGAGTCGCCCATGCTGCTGCAGCTGCTCTTTCCTTCAAGCAACCCTGCGCACAGGCGCACTAGGCACAGGCTCTTCGGGGTCCTCTTCCTCACTGCTGCCAGCCTCCACAATCTCTGAAGGCAGCACTCCACTCCCTGATGGTCCTGGCCCCATCCCTGCATCACATGCAGGCCCCTCATCCGAGTCCTCACTCTCCAACACCTCAGCTGTCCACACCTGCTGCTTGGCAAACCACAACAGAGATGCTACAGAAGCTTCCAAGAGTTGTAATGACTTATTCTGTGGATGCCAAATTCCCTTCTTGGAAGGTTCAGGCTTTTAATGGGCATCTTTGTGGAAGAATTGCTGCTTCTGCCACAGTGATTTGCTACATGGTTGGAACAAATCCTGCTTTGAACACCTGAAAGTGCATTGGGCAGACACCAAGAGATATGACCGTCAACTTTTGCAAATAAAACAACTGGACAATGATTTACGAGGAGGAGCCGATGAGGCTGTCTTCTAAAAAACCTGTGGGACTGTCAATAAATCTTTGATTCTCACATTTTGATTTAGTGCTCAGGAGGAAAGAGGCAACTTTTACAGGTGTCTGAATTGATTAAGAATTGTACTTGGCAGCTCTGATACAAGCTAACACATCATTTGTGAGTCAGTCTTCTGCTCAATCAAGTGAAGTCTATCCAAGTCCCAGTAATAAACATTCCCAGCCAAAGGTGAATTGCCTCCAGCAAGAATTATAAATACAGATATATGCTGCTTTGGTCTCAGCAAGGTTAATCTAGACTTTGGTTTTAAACCAAAGAGCTGCTAATAAAGGAGATGAGATACGAGTTGAATTTATTAGAGAAAGGAAATCATTATTTCATAGGCCAAACTCAAGAATGACTTTGAAGCCAGGCAAACATCTCTAACTCTTTGCGTGGGCTTGACCTTGGTAGTTGTAATGGCATTTCTTTATTTTACATATTGACATAGATGCCCATTTAGCAAAGGCATCCTTAGCAGAAAATTACACTGATTAACTGTAGCAAAAGTCTTTGTTGCCTAAAATCTCAAAAGTTATTTCTGACATTCATCGAGACAGGCAATGCCTATGAATCCATATATCCAGATATATGTGAAGTAACCATATGATGCCTCACTCAAAAGGGTAACAGAAATTCCAAAGTTTTGTCTTCACTCTATCATTGCTTTACTTTTTCTTCGTGTCTTCTTGTATCAAGTAGGATTTCAGTTTTCCATGCTATTAAAAAATGGTGGCATCATGTTAACATGGATCAAAATATGGTCTCTTTTGCATTATTATTCTTGCCTATTGTTTTGGTTTTGTCATTTTATTTAACCTGTTATCTTCATGTTGAGATATTTGCTGTCCTGTTTACTAAATTTTAATGTTGCCCGAGGCAAGATACTTGACTTAGTCATCTATTTGACTGCTATTAGTTTGTCTCTATTTCATTTGTTATTTGTTTAGGTATATCTGGGGAGAAATAATATTTGCCAGATGATTTAAATGTAGATATTTTATAGCTTAACCACTAGGGGATCTTTCAGAGACCAAGTAAATAAATCCATTCACTTTAAGTTTTATAGTTATTAGTCATGTAAATATTTTACAACTACTATATTTTAATTAACTTTTAATACTACTGTATAATTTAATAGAATAATTTAATATTCTATTAAATATAATAGAAATACATCTGTGAACATTTCTGTATTTCATACCGGTACTTATGCTGGATGAAGACTAGAATAAAAATGAATGAATCAGTGAATGGAATGCTTTGCATCAGTATTAAATCAACCTTGGCAAGTTTAAGATGGGTGGACTTCAATATCTAGAATTCCCCAGCCAGCCTTGCTGAGAATTCTGGGAGTTGAAGTCCACAAGTCTTAAAGTTGCCAAGGTTGGAGACCCCTGATTTAAACCATGCAGCAAACCCCAAGGAAGGACTGCTGACAAATATGCCACCATAGTTGCCGATTGAGGTCGACCTGTTGCCGTGGTGACTGTATGACATCATGGAAAGCCTGTGCCTCACTTGTCAACCAGGAAAGAGGCAGGTTGCACTGCCAATCTTTGCCAGACCCCCATCTCTTGCATTGGCTCTTCAATAGCAGTTGCCACTGTGTGCCAAGCCGGATGCCAGTTTTGAACAACTATTCTTTGTCTACTGCTGTGCCCTCTCCTTAGACAACTAATCCTGCACTCCTGGTCTATGGTAGAGACATTCATCAAGAGAATTATGTAAGTGAAGCTGTGGACAACAATGTGCCAGGGAATACAGAGATGCTGGCACCATTACCAATGTGTATAATAGTAGGGATCTTCTCGAAGCTGAAATTACCAGGATGCTAGAAGAATAGCTCTCCCATTACAAGCTAAGAGCAGAATCAATCTATGGTTATGATCACAAGGATTGGCTTCATACTCCTTGTGCTAATATTGACTTAACCACTGAACAGACAGACAGAAGAGACACCGAAACATTATCTTTTATGTGCTGAACGATGACTTTAGCCCGGTGACTAAAACATACAATGGCACTCATGCTGTTACGCATCTTCTCGAAGAAAAAGAGCAGGATTTAGAATGATCTGTCCAAATTAGTCAGTGGTTGCAAAGGAGGAATAAAACTCGGTGAGAAATGAACTTCTTGAAGAACAGGTAGAATATATCAGGGGAAAGATTCATCAACTGCATTATGAGCTGATTATGAAATAGGAGCTGTTTCGGTTCTCTGCTGAAGGGAGAATGACTCAGAATCCATCTGTCTGACTCCATTGAAGAGGAATGAATCATTCTCGTCTGTCCAGAGTTATTTCCATTTTCTCTTCAAAAGAAATTGAAGAAGGATTTGAAGAGGAAAACGTTGTCCTTAGATTGGAGGACTGCCAAGCTGAAGACAAGCCATTGCTTATAGAGAGAAAGAGCAACCACTTGCAAATGATTGTGTGATGGTGCAGAGCTCAAAGATGCCAATATTCAAATGGTCAGGATTTCTGAAGAGATAGCTTTAAAAGACTGAAGAAGAAGCTCAAAAACAGGATGAAATCACCCCTCTTCCTTCTCAGGTAGCGGATCTATAAAGAAAGGCAAAATCTTGCGCAGTGGAAAATGAAGAACCTGATCCAACACGTGGGAGCTAAAGATGTCCCAAAGCAACTCATAGCTGAATGATGAGAGCTGGAAGAAATGTGCAGTGTATGAAAATGCTTAATGAGGCACAAGAACTGTAGAACCTTAAGAACAAGACAATGTCAAATGCTATATCACGCCATTGCCATTCATTAAAGCTGTTCTCCAATGAGTTCCTTAGCTGCAGAAATGAAAGGATCAACGCAGAAGGAGCTGAATCTACAGATGATAACTGATTGCTCTGGCTTAAACCGAGGCAAGAGTTTTTGACCCAATACAAAACATCAATCAGGTGATAAAGGAGAGATTTCCTAGCTCCATCTCCAGTGAGCATTCCAGGATCTAGCCAGTTTTGCACAATGAATGCAGTCATTTCTATCTGTGTCAGCACACCACGATCCAGTTTCTATGGAGGAGATATTTCAATGTTATGAAAGACAACAAGGCTAATGGTATCATCCTTGAAACTGAATCCACTGACTCTAGAAATGAGAAGAACAAGAAAAGAGGAACGCCAGGTTCTAGAGACCTAGAAGCAGTCGTTCAAAGGTTTCCCTTCAAAGGGAGAATTACCTGTCAGAAAGGAGGGGGGGTTGTTTTGTTTTTTTGAAAAATAGGAAGGAAAGTTGAGAGAATTAGGTGATAATAAAACTCTCCATCCTTTATCTGTTCTCCTTAGTGACTATGGTCTCTTCTCCATCAGCAAGAAGGAGGAAATAATGGTTCTCAACCTTGGCAACTCTTAAGATGTGTGGATTTCAATTCCCAGAATAGTTCCCTAGTTGGGCGCAGAATTCCTTACTGAAGTCAATACATTTCAGAGCTACCAAGGTTGAGAAATGCCGCTTTAGAGATAGATATCCTCGTTGTTTGTTTGAACTCTTCTGATAGTAGGAACTACCCAAGAAAGACTCCAATATATTTCTAGAGGTGTTTTTTTTTAGCAGAATGCTCCATTTTTATGAATTCAATTTGAATTCCTAACAGATATTATTAACTCATCAGTACTGAAAGCCGTATGTTGTAGCATGTTATTACTGGGCGTTCAAATTACCAAGCTACTATCTGTTCTTTAGTTTAATGGGCTGGGTTATTAAGGGCAATGCTTTTATTCAAACTTTGCATGCAAGGAAAAGCTAGCTATTATCCTGTACTGCCATTACATTATGTTGTGTATTTGCATAATATTCCAAGGTTAATTTCGTGTTAATCATGGGTGGGAGACTTTCCCACAGGCTGCCACACAGTCACTCACACAAATCACTACTTGCAGATTGCAACAGCAATCTGTGGCTTCTTAGAAGTTACTCCATTGTGCTAATGCTGTTTCTGTGTGTGTGTGTTTGTGTGTGTTTTATGATAGGTCTAGGAATGGAGAATATAGGTGGAATCTTTGTGGTCCTGATATGTGGTTTAATCGTAGCAATTTTTATGGCAGTGCTGGAGTTCTTGTGGAGTCTCCGACACTCTGAACATTCTGAAGTAAGTTTTTGTTATAGGTGCATGTTCTAATATTTTGTTATGTGTGTTGCATCAAAAGATAATCTAATCTATTTATATAAAAGCGAAATACCACTCACGCATCATCACAAAATCTCCAGAACTGTAAAGCCTACAAACTTGAAATTTGGCACATATGTTTTGGCTTCTAGGTGTTCACTAAGAAAGGATTTTTCCAAATGACCATCAGAGCATTAGTATTTCATATAATATTATTATTAACATGCTCTGATGCTAAGGAGTTCTACTCCCCCTCCCCACCTGAAAAGAAATCTGCTCCAAATGCAAAACACAAGCAGAGGAGTTTCAGTTTCAGTTTTAGTTTCACAGCACCAAGCAGCTTTAGTACAGAACAGTTGAGCTAAGCCACGCCCAGGCTCCTTGCTGTCTCCTTCTTGCTCACACAGCAAATACTGTTTCAGTTTCCAAAAAGCCCCCAACTCTCTCACACACTGACAGGACGCTAGCCAGATGAATACTGATGGATGCTGGTAGGCAGAGGCAGAATTTTTTCCTCTTATTTTCCTCCCCAAAATCTTGCCCAACCACATAGTTTCATAGCAAAAGCATGGGTACCCTGCGAGTGTATGTATAATAACGAAGAAAATACTAGATAACCTGGGTAATGTGTAAGTCAAATAACTGGTAGACCTGTCACGTAGGCTTTGACCTCCATGCGTCTTTTAAGCGTCTTTAAAACTCTGATCATGGGAAGTTGAGACTATTCTCCAATTTGAAATATTGTCCTCTTTCATCCTTGTTAACAATGGTATGATTGATTGATGGCCCTGGGGACATACGAAGCTGCATCAGAGCAAGAACAATATCTATTCAGGAAGCTCTGCTCTTGTTCTGAATTAATTTTTGGGTGTCCATGTCCTGGGTAATATCATCACACCACCAAAGGTGATGGGCTTTATGGGAAAGCCAATGTTACTAAGCTGAACAGCTATTTTTCAGACAAATTGAAACTAAGGTTAGTCTGGACTAGATCGTAGCGAAGGAGTATGAAGAAAAGTAGCCGTGAAAGAATTCTAAGATTTTTTTTTTTTTTTCATTACACAGTCTTCTTTTTTCACCAGAATGATTGTTGGAAATTTTCTGAGTTCAACAGTAAGAACAAATGTGTCAAGATATTCAGAGGCCTACTGAACAGTCAGAATAACATGAAGTAAAATGGAGAGCAGAGTTTCTAAATATATGGAAAGCTGAGAAAAATGGAATATTATTCACAATTTATAGTTTTCCATACTATAGTATAAAACAATATACTATATATTAAAGCATAACTATAATTTTTAGTTATAATTTATTAACTGATTTCCAATGGCTTAGTGTCCTTTTTTTTCAATTACATCATTAGGTAAAAATGCTCTTGAGTTAGGCTTATTGTTGTTAGTTGCGGTCAAGTCCGACCCATCGCGCCCCCATGGACAAAGGCCTTCCCGTCCTCTACCATCTTCTGGAGTCCATTTAAGCTCACACCGACTGCTTCAGTGACTCCATCCAGCCCCCTCCTTCTCTGCCGTCCCCTCCTTCTTCTTTTGCCCTCCATCGTTCCCAGCATTAGGCTCTTCTCCAGGGAGTCCTTCCTTCTTTCTCATGAGGTGGCCAAAGTCTTTGAGTTTCACCTTCAGGATCTGGCCTTCTAAAGAGCAGTCAGGGTTGATCTCCTCTAGGACTGACCAGTTGGATCTCCTTGCAATCCAAGGGACTCGCAGGAGTCTTCTCCTCCAGCACCAGAGTTCAAAGGCCTCCATTCTTTGGCGCTCAGCCTTCCTTACGCTCCAACTTTCTCAGCCACACATTGCAACTGGGAAAACCATAGCCTTGACTATACACACTTTTGTTGGCAGGGTAAGGTCTCTGCTTTTTAGTATGATGTCTAGATTTGCCATAGCTTTCCTCCCCAGGAGCAAGTGTCTAGTAACTGCATCATTACAATTTTCTGGTAGCGTTATGGACATGGCTTATTGGAGTTGTTTTTGTTGTAGGAGTTCCCAATTGAACCCCAAAAAACACTGCAATTCTTAGGTGGTTCCCCACTGACACTGAAACATTGCTGTTGTTTTTTAAACACTAGTATTCTAATACTTTGTTTTTTTTGTTTTTACCCCCTCTTAGATATCAGCCTGCCAGGAAATGGCGTCGGAATTGCGTAGCATCATTCTCTGCAGGGACAGTTTTCACCCCCGTCAAAGACGAGGGGCTATTCTTCGGACTCGCCCCATTATACAGGAAGACCGAAGAGCCCGTACGGCTATCACTACCACCCTCAGTAATGGCAAACTCTGTGGTGGTGGGGACCCTGACCAGCTGGCACAGCGACTTGCACAAGAAGCTGCCCTGGTGGCTCGAGGTTGTACTCACATCCGGGTGTGCCCTGAATGCCGGAGGTTCCAAGGACTTCGTGTCCGGCCGGGACCAGATTCCCTCGTGCAAAGCGACGAGAGTTTGGAATGGGAGAAGGTGACAAACAGCAGCGAGCCCGAATAAAGCAGGGGAGATGGCCAAAACAGAAGCTAATGTTCCATTTTACAGAACATGAGACTTGTACACACAGTTGTTGAACTATTTTTAAATTAATAAAGTGGCATCCCGGCTTCTTGAGAGCATATCAAAGCTTTAGGCTGGGAGCGAGCCCAACGGCAGCCTTGTTACTTGTCGTCTCTGAGGGTCTCTAACGTTCTTCTTTCTACGAGTACTGGGGGGAAAGCCTTCCCAGCTAAACTGGGAAAAACGCTTCCTCAGAATATTGCTCCTATGGAATTTGAGGTATGGGATGTGAAAAAAAAGGCAAAACATTACCGAGAGAAGGTCATTACACATATTACGCCAAGTTGGGGGTGGGGGGGAAATATAGCACCCTGTGGACGTTGTTAAACTGTTGAGAGATCTACTTTCTTTTAGAAAGGGAGAATAATCCATTTTAGTTTGGGTGCGTTGAGATTATATCAACCCAACTGAGCTGAGATATCCTAGCTTTGCAGCAGGTAAGTAAGAAAAGGAGGATCGTGGAGAGAGAGGGAAAACAAATGTCTTGGCTACAAGTTCATGAAAGAGAGGTCTAGTCCAGGGGTTGGCAGCCTTAAGCATTCAAAGAGCCACAAAGGTCCTAAGTGGAAGCCCCCCATTCAATCCTGGAGCCAACCGGAAGTCCGGTTCCCCCACCATAGAGTCTCCTCCTAGCACAGCATCCTTTTTCCTCTACCTGTCCTAACCGAAAACCCTATCAATTGTGGAGCCAACCAGCAAGAGGGAGCCGCAACAGAGGGATGAAAGAGCCACATGTGGCTCCAGAGCCATGGGTTGCTGACCGTTGTCTAGTCAGAGAATTACAGATAGAAAAAAGCATCCAGCAAACTAAACTCAGAGGCTTCTACAATGACTTTTTCTTTCTTCATTCTTTCTTAAAAGCTCTGCTTAATAGCTTTATAAGAAAGCAAGCCAGTCTAGCACAGGGTTAAACAGGGAACAGGAAAGGGGATTTTTGTCCTTTCTCCCCAATAGAGTGATAAATAACCATGCCAGTTGGTGAATTTCTGAAAGTCAAGTCTTAGCCCTATTTTTTTTTTAATTAAAAGATGCATCTTCACAAATTATTTTATGAACAGTAATGAGATGGTCTGGGGGGAAAAAACCCAAACTTTTGTATTATCACTTTACACCTACAGAATATCTCAGAGTTCAGTGTTACAAACTGGTTTGGAGGGAAAATCAAAAGGAATCCACCTCCGTGGAAGGTTAAATGAGGATAATGGGTCAGCAATCAGGAAATCCCTTGGTTGATGTGGGTTTTCATACATGGCTTCTATTTTCTAAAATGCAATTCTATACAAATTCTTACCGTTAAAAAATTATAGAAGGGTGGGAGAGAAATTAAGGTGACAATGAACAATTAGAAATCAGAGATGATCCTGTCACATTGTTGGGTTGTTGTTTTTTAATTAACACAATATTAAAAAAAAAAACACCCAACAATGTGACAGGATCATATCTGATTTCTAATTGTTCATTGTCAATAAAATATGTCCTTCCATGAAGGAGCTTTCCCCTTTATATCCCTGCTTGCTATTCAGAGGAGCAGGAATTTGAATACACAAGGTCATTAGCTGCCTATAGCTGGAGTAATTTACGGCATTCTTGCTATTGACATTTCAAGTCGTTTGTCTGCCAGTCAATTAAGCTATATTATATTGTCCTTGGTCCCAATCTTAACTCCATCCAGCCTTCACTCATGGCATTCAAGAAACTGAAATTCATCTAGATCTGTATTAAAACTGTGACTCGATTGTGCTACAATACTGCTTATGTACTGTACATTATTAATCATTTCCCCTGAGAAGTGAGGGGAAAAAACAATCAGCTAAGTTCTCCTAAATAATTTATGATGTATCTAACAACTTTAATAGATACAATCGATTTTCAACTCTAGAAATAGGATCCCAAGAATTATACGTAGCAAATGCTGAAGTAATTTCTTCTGGCATATAAGCATGAAATACAGAAAAGTGTACCTTCTGTTCTTGTATTTTAATAAGGGAAATATGAAGCCTTTGACACACTGGGTAAGTAATGTGGGAATGAATAGTGAGAAACTTTTAGGACAAGAATAGAGAGAGGTTTTTGTGATTGTGCAACTGTACAGTATATACAGAAGGGAAATTCTGTTTTTACCCCAGAGAGTAAGCAGCAAAATCATAATGAAAATGAGAGATCTTGATTAGTTTAATACGTGGATTTTTGTTATTCTGTTTGGTATAACTATGAATTTATTACATTTACATCCCACCTTTCAGCTAAGGAACTCAAAGCAATTAACTACTATTCTTCTTTCCTTTATTTATGTCATCATGATAACTCCACTGAAGTAGCTAGTGGAGAAAGACAGGGTACTACTGAGCTGCATAGCCGTATTCTGACCTAACACTAGTCCAATAATTGCCACTTTAGTATTAATTTGCTACACTTGTTTATAGTTAGAAACACTTGCTATAGTCACTACATGGTTGGTGCAAATATGGATAGAATCTTAAATTGCTTTTCCCAAATATGAGATGAGTTATATTTTTTGAATAAGAAAAGCACTGTTGGATTAGATCCAATATCTGCCTCATCCAGGGCCCTGCTTTGCATAATACCCAATAAGTAGCTATAAGAAGTTCATACACAGAAAAATGAAAGCTACAGTCTTCTATCATTGTTATTCTACCCACAAATTCCATCGGTTGTTCTAGTCCAGGAATGGATAGCTGTCCCGACGATGCTTTTGGGCTACAGCTTCCAACCCTTAATTACCTCCAGGTCATGCTGGTTAGAGCTACGATTTAAATTCATTTCTCTTATGTTTGTGGCAATTGTCAATTCCTGATCATACCTTACAAATCAGCTCACATTAGACATTTGGGGCAGGCAATGAAAGCAAACAGACGTATTTGAGTAACAAGGCAGGGAGGAACGACATATGGACACTAAACCCAAAAAATCCCTTTCAGACGTTTCTCAGGTACCAGCAACACTCACTGATCAATTCTACAAACAAAGACTGCTGTCATATCCACTTGCCTGACAGACCAACATGCTTGCACAGACAGAAGGGAATAGTCATCAAAAGAGCATGGGTCTTTTAACGTTTATTTACAGATTTCCCAAAGGGAGGAAAAAGAATCTCATGAATAATTGAATCCGAGCTGCCTTTTAAAGAGTTGAACAAAGTGAAAGACTCTGCATTTTTTTTTCAAGCTCCAAAGCACTTACACATTCCGAGAATGATTATATATGTGGCCACAGTGGGACATGCCTGTTTAAACTGCATCACTGGAACTGGATTTTGCATATCCTAAGGTTTTTTTTTCTTCTTCTTCTAAACATAGCAACTTTATTACAATAGTGCTTTGCACTGAGATTTTATTGACAATTTCGCTGTGACTGTTCTTCCTCTTCTATTCCCATTTGATGCTCGTCTTGAGGCTTAAAATAATAGCCATCCCATTTTGCAAGGAAGTATGGGGTAGAACTGAGATAATAACCACTAATCCTGCCATTATCTAAATGTAGATTTAGGCCCTGTGCAAGCTATTATTTCTTTAATACAAGCATGTTTTGGGGATAAGCTATCTGTAGACTTTGGTTTATGAATGCACAGCTTATAGTACTGGAGCAGCCTCGGCATTTTATTCAGATATTTATCTTTGTAAATTTATAAAGCCTTCCAACTCCACAATGATTCTAAATATGCAGTACTGTAGCACTTACAGAATTCAATGGCTGCCCTACTCTTTTCTCACATACACACTCAGTTCAGTTCAAAAATACTTCAGCAGCAATCTGATGCACAAGGACACACACCCACACACAAACACACAACCCAGAACCACTGCTTCCAAACCTTTTTGAGCCAGGTAATAACTTATTTCATAAGAGAATTGTTAGACACAGGATCGGAGCTAGGAAATAGCTGGCAGCAGTGTTCCTAGGTAAATTAACCTATATATATATATACACATTTCTATTGAGAAAATGAATTATTTCAATGGAGGCACCAGTAAATGCTGTTTTACAGTATAAACAATACACAAAGGTGATTCAAACTGTTCACAATCTGGACCTATGTTTCTGAATATGTCATTGAATTTTCCTTTATGTGTACACATTTTGCATCTAATGGTTTGTACCTCCCTTTTGTATCTGTAAATCACAAATCAGAGTTTTGAGTTTGAAATTTTCCAAGAAATTAGCGGACCAATTAATACAATGTCTTCTAGCTGAGGGCAACTTCTCCGGTGCTTGCAAGACAGGTAAGAGACAGAGGGTTGTTTTATTCTGCTCCTGGGTGTTCTGAGCACAGAGTAAAAGCAGTTTTCACTGACCTTTCTTCCTACTCACATGTAAATGAAATTCAGGCTTTTGTTAATTTTTCTCCGGGTCTATTGATAAAATGTGGTAATTCTAGAAAGATCTCTCTTTAGATCCCAGTGGGAAGAGAAGATTAGATCAATTCAAATATAATGCCTTTATCCTTTTTTAATTGTTTTACTGTACCTGCCACCCATTACAGACCTTCAGCTTCATAGCCCCAAGAGGCACCTAAGTGAGAATTGTAGACTTAGGCTAGCTAAGTCTTCCTCTGTTCCATGTTAAAATGGCCATTTTGGGCTTTTGCCAATACAGGTTATATGAGACCCCCCTATGATAAGTAAAATACTAGGAGTTCCTTCTGTAATGAATGTTGGATGAGTTTTGATTTCCAGATGAGTTAATTTACATTCAACGTTAAAGAGATTTATTTTTCCCTTGGAGTCCAGTTTGAGATTTGACTTCTGGATGCATTAATATATTGATGAAAATGATGGGTTATCTCTGATCTCGGTGGATGCAATTACTGAGATTTCAAGTTCAGTTAAATCAAAACAGAATGCTTTTGCAATTCCCAGCCTATGTGAAGAGATAAAGTTTGCATTGGTAACAAGGGAGGTGGGACCAGTCTTTTTATTTAGGTCACCGTGTCTGCTAGGAATGACAACTTTATCTTCACTGGTTTCTTGGAAAGAAAAACACAATGGCCTTTTCACGCTGTGAAAGAACAGAGAGGGTCTTTTCATTTTTCTACTCTACCTGGTTACGAGAGTAATGTTTATTTGCTTTTTATACCAATTCTTTTCTAGAGTACTGAAAGCAAACATTGCAGATAAATAACTATTTTATTGAATTGATCTTTATTGTTCCAATTCAGGTTCATGTGTGCTATTTGTCTCTGTATCTTGAACTGCTAGCAAAATGTTGCAGGCTTCAGATTCAAATTTTATTACTTTGAAGGAACATTTCTTCAATTCAGAAATCCATCGTATATTCTGAATCAGCCTCCTTTGCTTCTCCATTTTAGTCAAACAATACATTCTACTTTCCACTCTCTGCATAAGATGCAACTGTAGTTTTTGAACTAGCTTTGTAAGATAGCAATAGCAGTAGTACTTAGATTTATATACTGCTTCACAGCACTTTATAGCTAGCTCTCTCTAAGCGGTTTACAGAGTCAGCATATTGCCCCAGCAATCTGGGTCCTCATTTTATCAATCTTGGAAGGATGAATCAACTTTGAGCCAGTCAGGATCGAACTCCTGGACCTGGAGTGAGCAGTGCGTTAGCCTGCAGTACTGCATCCTAACCACTGCATCACCACAGCTCTGTGACTAGTCTGCAATGGAATACTGGATCCTAGGAATCCTTGCAAGAAGCAATATGACTGCAAAAAGAATTTAAGTATTAATTAATTAATTAAATCTATAAGCCAATTTTCATTCCTTGGTAAAATGACAATGGTGAGTTTCATAAAACTATTAAGATGACAAATTAAGATTAGGAAGCACCCCGCATATTAAACAGTTCATATTTACAATATACATCAGCCTTGGAAAATAACATATATTTAAAATGGAGGAAAAGCTACAGTTCCTGTTAGAATATAATAAATACAATTGGATAACAGAATTTACTTTGATACATGAATGCTATAAGATAGTAACTCATTCCCTCAGTCACTGAGCATAGTCATGGACCAGATATTTGTGTACAGAATAATCATAAATGGTCTGAAAAGTGAAGAAAACAGTATTGGGCATAGGGATAGGAAAAATGAGAATTAATTTCACTTAATATAAAGCACTGAATAGTTTCTAGCAGAAGAGAGAAATGTGGCCAGTAAAGATTTTTTCACAATTGCATTAGAAAAGCTGTGTTGGTTTGGCATCTCATTTTCAGTTCAGGGATAATAATCCATATTTCAGGATTGTTTTAAGTAATACCAGTTAATGTATATGATGTACTTTTGAACCCAAAAATAACAAAAAAGGAATTAAAATATGCTTAATTTATTTTAACAATCTGCTAATCTTTCTGCTTCTCCAAATTTTGTTTTATATTACAAAATATAATTCAAAGTACCATGATGCATGACAGTAAATCAAACTGATCTAAGTACTGTATTGAAGTTAGTATAGTTTTTAATTAATATGCCTAAATTATTTTTTAAAAAAATATTTTCCAAACGTGTAATTGGTTTCTTCAAATTGAGGTTGCTTTACTTGTGAAAGAGAAAACCTGTCAGAATTTGTCTGTGATCTCGGGTAACATTGATGAGTTTTGCACTTCAGCTTTTCTAAGCTTAGCTCTGAATGAACTAAGGTTGAATGTAATTTAGTCCACAGCCAAATGGGAATGCAAATGAGTGCAGAAAGATCTCTGTGATTTCCATTGGAAAGCTACAATGACTGATTTGTCTGATCAAAAAACATAGTTGTTCCAGATTCTATACCCATATTGCATTTATGAGTGACCTTAAAAAGGAAATTCCTATTCTCATTTGCAGGAATAAACTGGGATACTAACACTTATGCAAAGCCTTCAACTCGATACCTTGCCTGTTTATTTGCTCTGACAGGTTTAATTTTTAAGCTGTCTGAACCAGTAAGGCCTTGTAATATAAACTCTAGTATTTGAAACTGATAGCCTTCAGTAATTTAAAAAAAACCCATTAAAGCAAAACTGACTAGGTATCAGACCCATCAACAATCTCATGCAAGTGGTAGCATCCAGAAACATTGGTAAAATTGTTTGCTTGCCAACTACTGTCATCCTCACATACTCTCAGGTGACATTTTTAGCTTTATTTTCTATATTTATTCTCTGCTCCAACAGGTAATTTGGTTTAGCATTCAAAAATCAAAACCATCCAGTATTCATTATAAATATGGTTGATGTACTTTTGGTTGCAGGAAAAGGCTAAAGAGACCCAAATATTTCCTGGGTTGCTTAGTCAATATTTACACCTTTCAAAGAAAAATTGGAAGTGGGGCTCTATTCCTATGCCTTTTAGAAATTGAAAAACTAGAAGGGAATTTTGGCTTGTTCCTCTTTTGATCCTATAATTTATAAGTCTGGGTCAATTATTTGAAGAAAGGTGGACAAAACCGAAGACCAGTTGTAAAATACACATAATTTGATGACCTTTGTGAGTTTGAATATATACTGAATATCTTAGTTATTCTTGCTTTGAAATTAGCCTCATCTATGTATGAATAAAATCCTCGTGTCTGTTTGGTATTGGGTGAAATGCTGCTTCATAGGGCAAAACTTTTTCAACAAAGTTACTTCAAATGTGGTTAATTTATAGAACGCTGGGACCCAAGAGAATGAAATTTGGGGATTGCTTTGCTGCTTCAGCACTACTGTGCTGTTCAGTGCCAGTGCTATGTTGTTGTGTAAGTCTCATTTTCAAAGTTCCCCTGACAGTTTCCCACAAATCAAGGGGGAATCCAGGAGGAAATGATTGCCAGCACTCCTATGCTCCTTCCCACTTTTCCATTGACAAAGTATTTGCTTGTGGGAAGCTTATAATGACAAAGTCAATGGAGATATGGTCCAGTCCCCCTGCAGTAGCACAAACATGGTCCATTCACACAGGCCCTTGCTCCCTCTTGCAGGAAGGGAGGGAGGGAGGGAGAAAGAAAGGAATGAAGGGATGGGAAATGGGAGGGAGGGAGGAAGGAAGGAAGGAAGAGTATGTGGAAGGGAAGAAGGAAGGAAAGGAAGGAAGGAAATGGAAGGAAGAGAGAGAGAGAGAGAAAGACAGACAGACACAGACACAGATAGATAGGTAGATAAAGAGAGAGAGAGAGACAGTCAGTCAGTCAGACACAGACATAGACATAAATAGACAGACATAGATAGAGACAGATAGACATAGATAGACAAACAGACATAGATAGAGACAGACACAGACATAGATAGAGACAGACACAGACATAGATAGAGACGGACATAGACATAGATAGACACAGACATAGAGACAGACAGACAGACAGACATAGACATAGACATAGAGACAGACAGACATAGACATAGATATACAGACAGACATAGAGACAGACACAGACATAGACATAGATAGACAGACATAGAGACAGACAGACATAGACAGACATAGATAGACAGACAGACATAGATAGAGACAGACACAGACATAGACATAGATAGACAGACAGACATAGATAGAGACAGACATAGACATAGATAGACACAGACATAGAGACAGACAGACAGACAGACATGGACATAAACAGCTAGATACTGAATTGAGAATTCTGTGAGTTGAAGTCCACCCAATTTAAAGTTTCCAGTATTGAGAAATGCAGGTTTAAGACCCCTCAGATGTAGTGAAAGCTGCAGTTAAGGGTTAGTTATACAAAAGCCACTGATCAAAGTAACATTGCAGAATATTTAGGGAGCACCAATAAGCCTTGACACCAGCAGCAGCTGTCATTTTGGGGTGAAAATAGGCTCTCCCTGTGCAATTGAAGAAGGGGACGGGACTGAGCTCTGGGACACCCGTTTTCCCAGTCCTGGCCAAGAGAATGCAGCTCCCCTTCATCTCAAACAGAGGTCCTGCCACTCCTAAGAAAGAAGAATTTTAAGAGGTGGGAAAGCATCCAGCCAACATTCAGGGTTATGTTTAAAACTCTCAAGCCGCCTGTGTCAGCAGAAAACCAATTACTGTGGTGCTTCTCAGGGACACTCTTGGATTAATTTACTTTTCAACCTTGTGTAACCCCCATTTAGCACTTCTTTCTTTCAGACTCTAAACCAGTTTCAGCACCTGGCGTCGGGACAGCCACGGCAGATGTTTTTTAACCATAAACTAGGATGCTCAAGGCCAGCCAGCTTTTGTGGCTTACCAAGGATCCATGTCTAAGCCAACAAATCAGGGTTTAAACAAGCCAGGAGATTCCCAAAGGTGCTTCTTTTTTTCAAGAGGCAATTCGGACTTTCTGAGGTTTTTCTTGGAAGACGTTTCGCTTCTCATCCAAGAAGCTTCTTCATTTCTGACTGAAGTGACTGGACTGATCCATTCCCCACCATCCAGTCAGAGCTGAAGAAGCTTCTTGGATGAAAAGCGAAACGTCTTCGAAAGAAAAACCAGAAAGTCCAGTTGCCTCTTGGCGGGGGAAAAGCACCTTTGGGACAATCATAACCTGGAGGACGGAGAATCGCCATAGACATTTATGACCTGGATGACTAGAATCTCCATAGACACAAGCCAGGAGGAGACTATTAGAGACAGCGCCTCAGAAAGCGCAATGGAAACGACCGTTATTCCCCCCCTCCCTTTAGGGCGTCGTGGTGGTGGGGTGGGGGAGACTTTCAAACGGAAAGAGGCGGGAAAAACCGTTGGGTCGCGCGGCGGCCGTTGGGGTAGGGAAGGCCCGCGAGGCGCATGCGCGTCTCCCGCGTCCCTTCCCGGCGCCGCCGCGTCTCCAGGGCAACGGCGCGTGGCTGCCATCCTCTCACGTGAGGGAAGTCACGTGATGTTTGGTTTTATTTCTCCGTCTCCCTCCTCCCCTCCGGTCGCGCGCGCTGCCTCGCTCCTTCCTTCCCATCCCGAGCGAGCTGTTTCCGGGTCAATGCAGGACGCGGCCGCCGGACGGGGAGCGTAAAAGCGGTGGGGCCCGGTGAGGAGGGGACGGGACGGCGGAGGGGTGACGGTTGGGAAGGCCAGAAAGGGAAGGGCCCGCATCCCCCGCCTGGCTTGGCCTGGCCTGGCCTTGCCCTGCTGAGAGGCGGGTAGGGAAGGCGGGAGAAGGAGGGTGGGGAGACGAGACGAGAGAGAGAGGCTGCGGTCCAGTGGAGCCTCCTTGTCCAGCAGCAGTCTACCTTGAACTCCTAAAGCGCTGGGGGAGGGCGAACCCTGGAGGAAGGGGAGGGCTGACCCCCCTCTTCTCTTGGGAAGGGACCCTGGTTGGAAACAGTGGGTTGGGGGGGAGATGGAGAGGCTGTGGTCCAGTGGAGCCTCCTTGACCAGCAGCAGTCTACCTTGAGATCCTAGAGCGTTGGGGGTGACCCCTGGAGGAAGGGAGGCTGACCCCCCTTCTCTTGGGGAAGGGACCCTGGTTGGGAACAGTGGGGAGGGAGATGAGAGAGCCTGCGCTCCAGTGGAGCCTTCTTGTCCAGCAGCAGTCTACTTTGAACTCCTAAAGCACTGGAGGAAGGGAGGCCATACCTCTTCCCCCAACAGTGGGTTGGGGGGAGACGGGAGAGGCTGTGGTCCAGTAGAGCCTCCTTGACCAGCAGCAGTCTACCTTGAGCTCCTAGAGCGCTGGGGGGGAGGGCTGACCCCTGGGAGGAAGGGAGGGCTGACCCCCATCCCCCTCTCAGAGAAAGGGCCTTGGTTGGAAACAGTGGGCTGAAAGGTGGAGGGGGGAGATGAGAGAGGCTGCGGTCCAATTGCAGTCTATCTTGAACTCTTAAGGGGGTGACCCCTGGAAGGGGGAGGCAGGACTCCCCTCTCCCTCTTGGGGAAGGGGCCCCTGGTTGGAAACAGTGAACTGAGAGAGGGAGGGGCAGATTGCCCCGACCCCCCACCCCATGTAGGCAAGGGACAGTCAGAGGACGCTCTCCAAAATCCTGTGGACAAAAGGAACAGAAAGATGCTGGCGGTTTTCTGGGAAGAAGAAGAAAAAAGTAGTGGATCCTTGGGGGGGGGGACAAGAGGCCTGCAAAGGAGATCAGCCTCTCCATCCCCAGATGTACTTTCTAAGCACCAAAGATGGAATTGGGTCCTTCCCAAGGCCCCCTTCGTTTTCCTTGGGAGCAGCTGATAGGTAGCTGGTGGGAAGAGGAAGGTCAGCATCATCATAGTTCTCAGTAGGGGGAAAACAGGCCTGGAACAGGGGAAAAAAATCATTTAAAAATCATTGGTTCAAAGAGGTGAGAAACAACAGTGGTGCCAAATGCCTGCTTCATTTGCATTTCCACACATACTACAGCTTCCAATAGTTGATTATTGGAATATTAAAAAGAACCCAACAGTCTGATTTATAACTTTGTTAGGTACTCAGCCGTTGAATTCCATTTTTGATTTGTTAACCTCTGAAGGCCTTTATGAGTCAAGGAGTTTAGTAAATTAATGCTTTCAGATAAAAAAGGAACATTGATAACATTGGTACAGATAATAGTAACATTGATACAAATAATAGTAACATTGGTACAGAAACTATTTTCTTTGGGGAAAGACTAAGGCTGTCATATGGTAATGGTGATAAGATGAGGGGCTGTTGCCTCTGGCCCCTCCAGTCTTGAAGCAAGATCTTCTAGGTTTTTCAAAAATACCATAATACACAATTTATCTTACAGAAAGTATCAAGCAGTATCCCATCCTTGACATTAATCCTTTAAATGCACATGGCTGTGGTTTCCTTTCCATCTCCAGCCATTCAAATGGTTAATGCCCTTGAATAAATATTAACGATGATAGCATGTACTTGAATAATTTGGTGAGTTATTAGTATGTCGCCTTCAAGCAATGTGAGAGGTGCAGAAGTCTGGGGAGGAGGGAAAGCATTTGTCTCCTGTTGTGTCATCCAAGGACCATCTGGTCCATCTATTTCCGTGTGTAGAACATGGCATCTGGTTTTCAGAAGTATCCAACCTCTTGGCTCAGGAAAGGCAGTACCTTAATGCTACCAAGCTTTTAGCATTTGAAAGAGTCAACTATAATTTTTCCATGTTGCCATTTATAAAAAGTTAATCTATTGATCAGCTCGTTGCATTGCATGAAGAATGCCTTATGTTGAATTCTTCCATATTCTATTTAAGAAAAGTAGATGTGACAGAAGAATTTTTCAGTGGAAACTGGTAAATCCACTGCCAGTCAGAGTAGATAATTCTAATACAGTAATCTGGTGGATCAGATTGTCAAAAAGGATCTAGAAAAAACTGAATCCCCAGGAAGGCAATATATACAGATTAGACTAAATTTAAGAGATAATTCTGTAAAAGACAATGTCATCTGTACTTTATGACAGTTACAAGGAATCCTCAGAACAGCCATTGATTAAAAAAAGATTTAAAATAGTCCCTAAAGTTTGTATTTTGTCAGGAATTGGACAAATAAATACTATTTCCTGTATAGATTCTTGCAAATAGGATAATGATGATATTTAATGTGTCCTTATATCTCAGATTGTCATAGCCAAAAAATGAGCTTATTTATTTCAGAGTATAGAGCAGGTTAATTCAGAAAATGAACAATCTCAAACAATTCATACTAGAACCATGTTAGGGTTTAAACTTTCTGTTAAGGTTTTCCTATCACATTGATTTATATGCAGTTTCATCATTTGTAGTGCATAGATTTAAATGACACTTGCAGAGGGGTAGTTATACTTGTCCTCTGACGGTTAGCTGTATTAATTTATTGGCAAATAGGTGTACCTGGTGAGATTGTATTACCTGTTTCTTGGTAAAAGTTTTTATTTATTCCCAAACTAAAGGCAAGTGGCAGCGTCTTATTGAGTAGCAATAACATTCTTCCTGTTTTCTGGCTTACAAATTGAAGCTGAGATTGAAGGCTTAACTCTGGTCAGGGCTTGAGAGCGAAACCGTTTCAAACCCATTTTAAGATCTTCCTTAGTTTCATAATGGAAGAAAGGCAGTTTGAAAGATGTAACATCACCTGAGAGTAAATGGAGTTCTATTTATTATAAGATTATTATTTTATAGATGTGCAAATATATAGCTAATGTACCTATTTGCTAAATGCTGTTGACAGTCTTCATCTTGTCTAATATGCTTGAAAATACTTTCACTGGCTTTTAACTACCTTGGAAAATGCATAATTTTAAAAAAATCCAAAAGAATTTATTTTAGTGAAATGGAAGAACTGTTTTGCTATATTTATGGCAAGTGTTGTCAAAGGGCTTCATTTTAAGTGTTTAAGAATTAGCTGGTTTTATAGATAGCAGATGCCTCATCTGCATTTAATAATAGATATTTTCAAAAATTTAAGTTGCATTCTGGGAATGTTTGGTTTTCTTAGTTGAAGCTTGATTTTTCCAGAGAAGGAAAGTGGATTATTAACACTCAGAAAACCTTCGTAATGGTATAATAACTATTTTTGGAAAAAGCCAATGAATGTTTCATGTTTATATTTCTGTTTCCCATTCCCAAGACTTAAGCCCTCCATTTTTTTTCTGCCTCTTTCCAGAAGGTATATAGTTTGGACTTTGGTTACAAATGCTCTTTTTCAGAAGGAACAAAGGTTACTCTGTTTCTGCATTTTAGAATTATTTTCTGTTGATGTTTCGAAGTATGATTACTTTGATAAATCCAAGTGATCAATACAACAAGCCTTTGTAATGCTCAGAAGCTATTGTTAAAGTTCAGTCTATGAAATACTTCCATGTTGAATGACACTTTATGAACCTTTTATAGATTTATTTTTTGCGATGGACTGAAATGCTCACCTATTTTTTTGAAAAGGTTTGATTTTAAAAGCATTTTGTTTCAAGCTTGAATATTGCACGCCTTCATATTATACAGCCTGGGGGCTACATGTGGCCCACCAAACAGCCTTTGAAAAATAAGTACTACAATAAATCTAGAGCTGTCACTGCAGACCACTCTAGTACTTCCATTGCCATGGAGCAGCTGATCAGTATTTCTCTTTAGCACATAACAATTTTCAATATTACCAATGCAGCTTTCCCCCCTCAATGAATTGTGCAGGGCTGGAGAAGTGTAATCCCTACCAGCACCTTAATATGACCAGCAGCTTATCTTTCTTCCGAAAAGCATTCAAAATCTAAGTTTTAGATCCTATGGAATTATTTCATGAACCTTAATGTGTAGTTCTCAACAACCTTGGGACATTTGAATTGTGGATTCAATTTTAAAACTGGGAAAGATTTGCCCTTTAAATTTATATTCTAGTTTAGGGGAATCCCAATTAGATCTGCATTCTTTTATGTTGGCTTTCCCAAGCCATTCAACTAATATTTTTTTTGTTCTTATTGCACTTCGGATTTTTGTATTACTGTTTTGTAAACTGGCATGATTTACCAGAGAAGTTTAATATTGAAATCTTTTTTTCCTTGTTGGTTAATTGGATGGGAGCATAATGGTATAGTTGTACAGAGAAACCTTCATTTATTAAACCTTGATACAACTATCTTTGCATACAGTGGAACAAATTCCTATGGACAATTTGTGTAATGGCATCACTTAAATGATGTAATTAGTATAATGGTATCATGTGAATGATGTAAATCACAAAAAGACTTTCTTTCTGTATGTTCTGTCAGTAACAAATCCTCTCCCTGCCAAATTAATCCCTTAAAATAAATTTTCTCCATACTTTACCTTCTTTGTCCCTCTTTTGATCAAATAATTTTCAGTACCATGCCGCTGTTCAATCAGAAAAGTAGCAATCCATCATCAGCACTTAGTTGTTTTTACAGTGCTTATACACCACCAAGTTGAACAAATCCACGCATTAAAAAAAGATTAAAAATACAGAAATCAATCCCTCTAAGCACAAACTCTGCAGTAACAATAAACATAAACAAATTGTTAGCCCATCAATAATGTCAAGAAATTACCTACCGAATGCCCAATTAAAGAATATGGCCTCAAGTACCTTGCAAAATAGTCAGAACACAGAATGAAGGACACAGTGTTCCAAAAAATGAAGCTACTGCAGTGATAGATGACCTTGGTGTCCACATATCTCTGCTATGAAGCAGGAAGGGAACCCTAATCCTCCAAATGTTGCCTTTGTAAGCTGGGCAGATTCTGCTTCGAGGATCAAATTGCTAGCTGTTGACAGTCTTACCTGGCATAAATTTTCTAGTTCCTGTTCACAAAACAATGAGATTGTAGGAGGAGAGCTATGCTAGTCTATAAAACTCGTAGCACTCGTTCCGAGTCACAGATTTTATTCAAAGACATAAGCTTTCATGAGTTGCAGCTTTCAAAAACTTGTGCTTTTAATAAAATTTGTTACTTGGAAAAGGTGCTGTCAGATTCTTGGAAGAAATGTGCACGTTAGATAGCATTGCTTGTTGAATTCACTGATGCTTGTTTTAAGTTGCCTCTTTTCTTGCATTCTCTTATCCCTTCCTGTGCAGGGAATTACATGGCTGATCTTTTCCCTCCCGGAAAAATAAAATGAAGGGCTAAGAAGATTCTCAGAAACTCATACATGTAACTCCCGAGAGAGCTGATGCTGAGACTAAAAAATAACCATCTGCTGTAAGTAGGGAACATCTGAGACATTTTGCACTATTTATTTTTGTGGGATCAAGTAATCCACCAATTGAAGCTCCTACGATTTAAAGAATTTGGATACTTTTTTCCTTCAGTCTCCCATGTGAAAGTCGTTTAGCTCACTTCATCTGCTATAATTCCAGGAATGGAGGGAAATAACTTGGTTGGTTGCTGCTACAATTGAACAGTTGGGTGATCAATTGTACATCACTCACACATTTACCTTCTGCCCATCTCTGGTGTTGATTAATTCTTCAGTATCTTAATTTGTATGTTATTTCTATTCCCATCTGCCAAATATTGACATTTGCAATAAATTGGAACAATACGGACATATCTTACAGATTGAATGTTTTATGCCCAGCTTCTATTCACACTAGAATGATGAAGAAGAAAGTGTTATGTTTGTATAAGTTTATAAGATCTACAAACGACAAGATACTATAGTTGCTATAGTTATTTTATTGGTCACTCTAGATCAGGGGTCGCCAACCTTTTGGACCTCAGGGACCACTAACCGGTTCTGTGGGTGTGGCCTAATTTGTGGGTGTGGCTTGGTGGTCATGTGACTGGCTGGGCATGGCTTGTATGTAAATATAAATATTTATATAAATATTGATTTTTTTATAAAAAAGAGCAACTTTTACCCAAAATCAGGCAAAGCAGGCAGGCAGATTGAGTTGCTCACAGAATCATTCAGTGATCTATCTATCTGCCCCCGGCTAGCTCAGTCTGTCACATAAAATTTGCTTGCTGTGAGTCTGCACCGAATAACAGAACCTTCAGTCCTAAGGGAGGTTCGGCTGTGCTTAAAAGCAGAGCCGAAGATCTAAAGACTAGCTAGAAAGCAAGAAATCCAACCATTTCCTGCTTCCTAGCTAATCTAAATCTCCCGGCACAGCAAACAGCTGATGGTCGGTAAAATAGCAATTTAGCAGGCAAGTTTGCCGGATAAGGAGTGAATAGGGGAGAGTTCCCACGGGCCATGTGGGTAGCGCAGCCTTGTGTTTCTGTGCAGCCTGGATTAATTGCTTTGGGGGGGGGGATGCTCTGGGGGTGAGATTTCTCTTGGCGACCGCTGCTCTAGATAGTATATTCTGTGCTGATTGAGTATTGATTTTGTGACTGAATTTAGAAATTCACAAAAAGTTTTGCTCTCCATTCCTCTTTTTTCCACAAGCATTAATTTTGATAGTGGTTTGAATGGTTTAAGGAGCTAAATTGCACAGGCTTTGTTTTGTCCATTTGGATCCCGCTTACCTGTTCCTGACCTCCCTGAGTGGCCACAATAGGATGCTTCAAAGCCTCATACAAGCTCCTCAGTGTTATTGCAGGCATTTCAAATGCCTTCTTTCACGCTTGAATATCTAGGTCAAGGGGGTATCCAACCTTGGCACTTTAAGACTTGTAAACTTCAACTCCCATAATTCCCTGCTCAGCATGTCTGGCTAGGGAATTCTAGGAGTTGAAGTTGCCAAGGTTGGACATACTTGATCTAAGCCTTCATCTCAACAGGGGCCACACTGAACAGTTCCTTCACTATTTGATTTTGGAGTAAATTTGCTTTTTTTTTAATAACATCCTTACTGTATGAGGCTTTCCAAACATTTAGTGAATTTAACACATTCCCTCACCCAAATTAAAATGTCTAAAGATGTGTTTTAAGTTTGACAGTGGAAGAAAGGCATTTACTTCCCATCTTTTGAACCACAGCATTTCTGGAAGGGACAATGGATCAGCCCAGCGGAAGAAGCTTCATGCAAGTTCTTTGTGAAAAATACAGCCCGGAAAACTTCCCTTATCGTCGTGGTCCTGGAATGGGCGTGCATGTCCCAGCTACACCTAAGGGTTCACCTATGAAAGGTACAGCTTTTGGCTGCATTTTTCTTTTGACTTCCCTAGAGCAAGGATTGGATTAAAATGTACTACATTTACTCTTCGTTCTCCCTCTTCTGTGAAAGGGATGGAAGGGAAACAGAGTTTCTTTCTGGACTGCAAAGAATTTTTGGGTGCACTGACTGTGCATTCACTCTTTCCTCCCTGACCCAACACCCTCAATTCTGATTTTGAATTCCTGCCAGGTTGATTTCTATCGCAGACATTCCCAAAGAGGAAATACAAGCCAGGTTATTTGGGTGGAATTGACAGTAACTGAATGTGACGGAAAAGAACAAAAATAAGTTGAGTCAGTCGGGGACAAAATGTATTGTATGTCACTCAGAGTTAACCTTTCCAGAGACACCGTAAGGGGCGGGGGGGAATCTGGTTATTCTTCTGATTTCTTCATTCAAGTACCTCAGAAAGATGGAAAAGCTATGTTGGCCCTGAGTCAAGGTTATGTTTTTATTAAAATGCTTCTATCCAGCAGAATATCACAGGGTATGCTGCAGCATACTGCTGGCTTGTTCAATGCGCATACCCTCATCATCCTTTTTATTTATTTATTTTTAAATAAACTTTATTAGTCTTTTGTATATTTTAAAAATAAAACAAAAAATAAATATCATGACATTAACAGTTTTGTGACATCCATCTCATACAATTTCTATCTTTTGTACACATTTACAAATATATACAATTTTGTGTGAATATATACATTTAATCTATGTTGCTTATCTTTAATTCCTTCATTTTCTTTCTTAATTCTATCCAATTATACCATTTTCCCCAAATTCTATAGTATTCAGACTCCTCTTTCTCTTGTATTATTAAAGTCAATTTGTCCATTTCAGCACATGCCATTATTTTTTGAATAATCAGTTCATCCGATGGTATACAGTCCCAGGAAAGCATCTTTTATATGAAGAAAGAAGACCTCTTGTGCTTGCATCTTTCTATTTGTCTCCAAAGTTACTATTATTTTGTTAGATTTTTTCCCCCAGAGTAATTTGGTTACATTGATTTCTGAAATACCAAGACTGCTTCTGAAGTACCTACTGAAAATATCATTAAGGTAGATGATAAGAAACTGTGAAAAGGGACATTACTTGGTGTTCATAAAGTGCAAATGTGGAATCTAGAGAAGGATTCAAAGGAGAGGCTTATTGTGTTTTATCTTTTGACATAGTCATCCCAAACCAAATAACTACATTCATAAGCTCTTAGGACATTGTAATTTACAGTTTTATGTATTTAAGAGTCACTTTTCACTTTCATCCATCAAAGCGCATCATGGGCTGCATAATAACAAAACAGTATCTTTTAAAAACGGCCATATTAGGTATAGTTCATCAGACAACATGGAATCTAATTTTTATACGGCATTTAAAAAAAAAAGTATTCTGGATCAGATTTGGTTAGATACATTGCTCTACAAAAACGAGCCTCCTGTTGGTTCTGTTTTTCCAGACCGTCTCAACCTGCCAAGCGTGCTGGTGTTGAACAGCTGTGGGATCACCTGTGCAGGAGACGAGAAGGAGATAGCTGCCTTCTGTGCTCACGTATCTGAACTGGATCTTTCTGACAACAAATTAGAAGACTGGCACGAGGTAAAGCAGCTTATGCGAACTTCATTCTGAGTAGTAACGAGAACAGCTGTCTTTGCTGCAGGTAGAGATGGCTGTTCCGGATGGATTAATTTTGGATGCATCTGGAATTATTGGAGCAAATGTCCTTGCCCAGTAAGGTAATCCAAGGACTTGATATCTGGAAGGTTTAGTACAGAGTTCTCCAAACGTGGCAACTTTAAGACTTGTGGACTTCAACTCCCATAGCTGGCTGAGGAATTCTGGGAGTTGAAGTCCACAAGTCTTAAAAGTTGCCAAGTTTGGGGACCCCTGGTTTAGTACTTTCTCCTTCCATTTCTTCCTCCAAACCTCAAGCTTTCTCAAGCGGGCTATCCCTTCTTTCTCGCTCATCTGTCCTCTGGAGATTCTCTTCCGAGCTCCCCTCATCGGTTTGTTGCCTTTAGCTACAGCTTCTACAGTTTCATAATCTCAGCTACCATCCAAGAGTGGGAGGGAAGAAGATGTTCTGTGTTTTGCTGTCATTTTTCTTTTTTGGGGACCTGTTAATGCCTGCATTAGAATGATGTTTGGACTGGGCCAGGGGAGATGCAGTTTCAAGCGTATAAAATATTGCTGGATGACCCTGGGCTAGTTCTACTCTCTCAGTTCAGCCAACCTTCCCCACAGCTCTTGAGGGGATAACCTGAAATGATATCCCCACGTAACTCACCTTCCACTCATTGGAGAGAAGGCAGAATGTGATTTTTAACAGTGGAAATTTCTAATTGTTAATGAAACTCCTTGATTCTCTTAATTTTTATACTTAAGAATTCTAATAGATCCCACTGACTCTCATTATTGTTGTCCCTCTTTTAGCCTATGTGTCTTCAAAAAAATGGATCCAGGTTTGCCCAAAATTTTGCATAATTGTTCTAAATGCTCTCCAGTAGTTTGTATATGTGTTTTCCTCCGTGTTTCCCTGCGGCAAGGCTTTGGATTATAATCAGGCAAAAAAATGGAAAGGTTGTTTTATTGCCTTTTGGCCATCTGTTTTTCATTTTCAAATGTTAAAAAGAATTAGAAAGTTGTTTGCAAAGGGGGAGAAACCCAAATATTAATCAATTTCAGGAATCAAAATTATTTACTAAAGTGGTATTTGGCGCATACAGGATTGCAGAAAAGATGGGCAACCTTGGATAAAATAGTCCTTTGAAAAATGTTGGCACTTGTAAGTTATTTCTTTTCTATAGTCGCTGTTCTTTTCTTTAGAAGCCTGCCAGGTACCTGTTTTTCCCCCCTTATCAAGTCTTTTTAAGAATGTAATTAACTGAACCATTGAGGGGAACAAGCAATTAACCAATCAATCTAAATCTCCAAATGGCCACGGTATGAATTACAGATAACTATCTTGAATGCTGTTAGAATCCTTATCATTCTTCAACTCAGGGAAGTGGACTGGAAAGGTTGCTGGGAGGTTTTAATATTATTCGAGATCTGATTACAGATTTTTTTCCCCCTTCTTCCCTTCTCTTCCAGGTCAGTAAAATTGTGTCCAATGTCCCTCACTTGGAGTTTCTGAACCTGAGTTCCAATCCTCTGAATTTGTCAGTTTTAGAAAGGAAGTGTGCCGGATCTTTCTCTGGTGTTCGCAAGCTTGTGCTCAACAACAGCAAAGCTTCCTGGGAAACAGTTCACACTATACTGCAAGAATTACCAGAGTAAGCCTAAAGGAAGTAGGGTTTTGAGGGTTAACTGACAAGAGATATTAAGGAAGGAGGAGGACTACAACAGTTAAACTCAAAACACAAATTCCAAAAAATAAAAGTGAGCCTTCTAATTGCTTTCTTCCAGACTAATAGTGGACAGGGCCCTCAAAAATATGTTATCTATTTGGCTTTTTGAATCTTACTTTGCGCCAGCTGACAGATTCAAATCTCCAAAGAAAATCCAACCAAGAACTGTTGATTTTAAAACTGAACCTAGGGTTCATTACAAAATCTGGAGAGTAGATTTCCCTGTCTATACTCCGGTTGACTCTATTTGGTTTCCTTCCTTGGTTGGTTTCTCTGCATGTCTGGGTGCATTGCAATTTTCAATTTTATACCTAGTGGCTATATTTCCATCAATTTGTTACTCTACAAATTAACGGAGGAGTTAAGGCACTCTACAAAAGGTAGTGGAAGGTTTTACTAGAAGGTTTTACATTTGGCTACTAAAAATTGTTATTTTAGCCTAAAGGAAGGAAGGCGAAGGAGCTTTCCTGCCTGATTGCCTGATTTTAACAAAAAGCCGTGGTTTTCAAATCTGTTACAATTATTATGGCAGCTTCTTGTCATTGTAATTTTATTTACATGTTACTGAATGGTGTTCCAAGAGGTTCAGTCTCTTAAATTTAGTTTTACTCCCTTATAATGAGGGTAAGATGCTGATGTAAGATTATAGCTTGTGTGTGTGTGTGTGTGTGTGTCCTGAAAGCTTCAGTATATCTTAAACTCCATATACTGGCAGTGCACTAGATCCAGCAAAAAACTGGGTTCGGAAATACACCACTTATCTATTTGCAAAGTTCTTTCTTTCCATTGAGAAGCCTTCAATAGCATATCCATCCTTAGGCAGAGTACATCACAAAGCCACTTGTGGTTTGTGCAGATCTATCTACTTCCAAAGTTTTAGACCACATTTGGACAATGTTTCCGAACTACTACAAAGCTGCTTGGTGCATTTATCCATAAATTTATCAAATTAACAGATACTGCCAGTAGGGCAGTCCACATTCTGCCTTTCTGCTTTTCGGTTATCAGATCAGATAGCTTGCTAATGGACAGGCTGGCTTTTGATTGAGACTAAATGGGGGGTGTAGAGAGAATGCAGGACAACTTCCAGTTAAATGTTCCCTTACATATTTTATAAGGCCTGCGTTGTCTGGCAGAGGTTCCTTTCAGCTTGGCAACTCTTGTTTTCCTTCATGTGGAACCAAAGCTTATTTAATCCAACCTTCTGCTCTCAGACTAACTAACCAAATGCAGATGCCTTCAGAAATCCAGAGATGGGATTACAAAGGCAACAGATTTTTTCTCCCCAGCAGTTTTCCCCTAGGAAGAGATATTTGAAAATGCTTTTTCTGCTGCTGCTGCAAGTACCGTATTTTCCCGAAAATAAGATCCTGCTTTTGTTTTGTTTTTTTGCCACAAAAAAGGGCACCAGGTCTTACTTTGGGGGGATATCATCCACTAACTAACTTCACTTGCGTGTATCGCCCCCCAGCCTCCTTCTCGCTGTCAGAGGCCTTCAAGAACTTCTGCGGCTGGCAAGTCTTGCCTTGCCTTGCCTTTGCCTCTGCAGCCGATAACAGAGCTCCGGATCATTCTGGAGCTTTGTTTAATCAGCTACAGAGGCCTTCAGGAAAGCCTTGCCAGCCTTGCTGTCTGCAGAAGAAATGGGCTGTCAAGGCAGGTGTCGGGGTGTGCGAGGTCTGGCTACAACTGTCTAAAGGTAAGTAGTAGGGCAGCTCCACACACACACCATCCCCACCCTAGCTTAATTTTTACCCGGGCACTCTGGAGTGGGCAGGATCTTAATTAGGGCTTATTTTGGGGGTAGGGCTTATAGTGGGCACAGGTGTAAAAATCAAGCTAGGACTTAGGTTCAGGGTAGGTCATATTTTCGAGAAAACAGGGTAATAGTGATATAGCTCATCAATGTGTCTTTTCCTTAAAACCAACATTAACTTGATTGCATAGAGTTTTTGCTGCATGTTTTAATTGGAATTTTCTCCCTGCAGCTTGGAGGAACTCTTCCTGTGCCTTAACGACTATAATACAGTGTCTTGTTCTCCAGCTTGTTGTAATTCTCTCAAATTGCTCCACATAACTGACAATAATCTCAAAGAGTGGAGCGAGATCCGGAAGCTGGGGATAATGTTTCCATCGCTAGATACTTTGGTTCTGGCCAATAACAGTCTGTCAACCATTGAAGACTCTGAGGATTCCCTGGCAAGGCTATTCCCCAACTTGCGATCCATCAGTCTGCACAAGTCAGGTGAGACCTTGGATGAAATATAATGGAACGATATAGGAGGCCTATCTGAACAAAGGCCTAGCTTATCCAGGCTTCTGTTCCCAAACTGCTCACGTAGATATTCCGGAAAGCATCCTTCTGCTGTGTAGAGGCACGCTTTCCCTCAAGCATGGAAATAAATTATGGCTCCTCTGTTAGGCAGGGAAAATCAGTGTGGCTCGGCAGGAACATAGAGGCCGAATCCAAATTTTCTCTTGGTCACATGTTTATTCAGACTGGACAATGGTGTGGGTCCTATAAGACTGGAAGAATCTTAAATACATTTTAGAGCAAGCATATATAGTTTTCTTAGTTTCACTTAATCACCTAACAGGAGACACAACTCACAGTAGATAAGATATAGAAATTACAAAGATACTTGTTCACACATCCTGTGGTAATGAGCACCTATTCGGTTGCAAGCTTTATGGTTTCTTTAATGAAGTCTTAGTGAGTCTCGAGGCCTTAATTGTTTTATTTCTGTCGTGTCAACCTAAGAATCTAAATCATCAGAGCAATTATCAGAATCCTGAGTAACACCCCAGGGCCATTAATCATTTTATCCTGAGAATTTTGCCTGATCTGTATCCTAATTGGCAATCTTTACTATCTATTTTTTTATTGTGATTTCTGTAGTTTCCATAAGTTCTGAAATAACTTTCTTCATGGCAAATCACTCAACCTTTTGATCCTGTGTAAGCCAAAAAAATCTAGTATTATGGAAAAGATAATTTTATTAACTCTCTTCATGCCGTAAAGTTTTTAGCAACTCATGCGGCACTAATATTTAGTGAAGCTTTAAAACCTTTTGCATAAGTTCCCTCATCAGTGTGTGTGCATGCAGTAAAGGAGCACCTAATGACAAGCCAATTGGCAAAGGAGTTGGCTCTCTTGAAAGATTTACACTTCTTTTTGTGCTCCTTCCCAAATTAAACCTCAACACCCTTCATTTGTGCAGGCAAATATTTTTCGTCATTTCCCTTTACACTTTCTTGACATCATAGCTATGTCAACTGGCTCTAGATGGTTTTCTTGTCATAGACTTAGAGATGGGGAAGAACATTGGCCAGTTATAACCTTTTAGAAAAGTGAGATGGGCCCTCTTCAGCATCTGAAGCTCCACACTTCATCGCTCAAGAATTCAGTGCTTCTCTGGAAAGAAAAGTATCATTATTCCTTAAGAATAACTCCATCCAATTGCTTCCATTTGTTTGAATTGTGATTCCACTGGATGATAATAACAGGGTTCTACTGATTTATTTAACTTACTACTTTCCTACTGCTGGGAATATGAGAATGTACCATAAGCCAAAGCCTGAACTTCCCAAGAAATCTAATCCAGTAGCCGTGTTTTTACCAAAATACATCAGTCTCTTTCAGTAATTAATCACCAGCTTCATTGGAGCAGCAAAGGTGGAAATGAAATGTTATTTTCAGAGAGTGAAAGTAATTGAATAACTCCCCAAAATAATCTAACTTATAAAGGCAATACGTTACCCCTCTTCACTTGGCTGTTTTCCTTTCCTGAGCCTTTCCTTTCTTTAAAGCAGGTCTGCATTCCTGGGAAGATGTGGACAAACTGAATTCTTTCCCCAAGCTTGAGGAAGTGAGGTTGCTGGGAATCCCTCTCCTTCAGCCGTACACCAATGAGGAGCGGAGGAAGCTGGTAATAGCCAGGTCTGGAGATTTTGTAGTAAATCCAGCCTTAATACGATTAAACATTGTATGTCTAAGGTGCTCAGTCTCAAAGAGGGACTTGGAAGATAGTGGACTCCTGTAACTTCACAGTTTTGTGAGTGAATCAAAAAATGGGGAAGGGGAGGGAAGGAATCTATGTTGTGAATTAAAATTGTTCTGTGTAATATAAGTGGCAGTGGACTGGCAAACCATCTTACAGAGCTCTGTTGTAAAGGACTACAGTAATAGCTTTGGGGGGAAAAAATCATAAATCTCTTGTATTTGGAGACTGCTGCGTCTTTGTGGCCATTTTTGCTTGATTCCCAATTGGTATTTTTGATGCTCGCTATATTGCAGATTTTATTTATTTATTTAAAACCATTATCTACCGTTTCCTTTTTTAAAAAAAACATACCTCAGTGGTTTGGACTAAAATTGATCCCTTCCATCTTCACGTCTAGCCTGGGGCATCAGGGAGAATCAACAAGACTACACAGCAAAGCTCTAATCTCAATATGAGTCGTTTAACTTGCACTTCAGTGTCTCACTTTACAGCTTTGCAGGCAGGGAGATGACTCATCATGGCTAAGGACAGGAACTAAGACAGGCCTTTGTCAATCGATGGTAAAGAGAGAGGGGAGCCTATCAATGGGCTCACTTCATAGTCTTCCCCTCTGGTGTTTTGTGTTTTGCAATGAGATTACACCCATTGCATATATGCCGGTCGTCATCTCACTGAAATCTCAAAAGCCACTGATGATAAATGTTCAATTAATGTTGAGAAGTTTACAGACAGTTGCTTGAGCTGTGCTCCGATAGGTACTAGTTGTGCTGATTTAAAAGAAAGAAAACCTTTGATCCCATATTCTGCAGTTCTGCATTCATTATTTTCTTCAGTGTTTAAAATGCCTAAAGTGTGTGCACCTGAACTGAACGCTGTCCTTCAGGTCCCAGAGAGTCAGCTATCTTTCTATTCATATTCTTCATCTGGAATGATTGGGGTGACAGACTAACCCAGGGACTACAGAAAATATCTCTCTCCCTCCCTCTCCCTCCCTCCCTCTCACACACATCAATACTGCAGAATGGGGAAGCAGTAAATAGCAAATTTCCACGGCCTTTTCTTCAGTTATCAACATTTTATAACCTGTCTTGAAAAGTCCACAAGAAGGAAGGCCTTTAGGAAGTCATCTGATATATTTATAATCAAGTCATAATGCACAATTTTAAATCAATTTCTCTCTGTATGGAGCCCTATAAAAATGCAATTTCCCTGACGGCTATATTTTTGGGTGTCAGATTCTGCAGGAATCTCCTGAGAAGACAATATTTGCTGCTGACTATTTGGGGATTTTTTTTTCCTCCCCCCTCCCCCCCCAAACTTGCTCAGCTGTTAACATTTTCTCTTCCCGTCTTTGGCAGGCTACCATCAATCACCAAGCTGAACGGAAGTGTCATAATGGACGGAGAGCGAGAAGACTCTGAGAGATTTTTCATCCGCTATTACATGGACTTTCCACAGGAAGAAGCTCCTTTCAGGTGAGGGATTACCCAGAAGTTTGTGGAACGAATTAAAAAACTTTGGCTATTTAGCATAGTTTTGAAGACACGAAATATAAATTGAGGTGTCCCCGGTTCAGAATTGTGTGCTAAGTCATTCACCCGATAAACCCTCGGCAAGCCGCAGAGCCTCGGCTGAATCTCATTTATCTTCTCTGTGGAGCCTCATATATATTACCGACTTATCTTGCAAGGCCGCAAATGAGTAAATTACCATTTGAACAGCTACAGATATCGGTAAGCACTTCCAGGGCTGAGGAAAGACAGTAAATAACAGGCCAAGGCTGAATGCTTTTTTGCCAATATTTGTAGCACATTGTTAATGAATAATTAAGAGGACAGTCGAGCTTTGGCTGTCAGGAAAGTTGCAGTCTGAAGCAAGAGGAAGGAAGGGGTTTAGAAAGAGAAAATGGAGTAGAACGATACGATGCATGGGGAGGGGATGGGTTAATGAACGGCTAGAAGGGGGCAGCTAAAGCCAATGGGCAAAGAGTCATCCCAACTTGGCATACACGGACCCAGGCCACATTTGATTGCATTTTCAGCTTTTTGACCCTCACTTGCCCTTCCTAAACCAGATATTGAGGCCCTTGAATGAGTTCAAGGGTGAATGGTCAGGCAATTCCAGTGAAGAAAAAGATATTAAAAAGTTCGGGGCAGAGAAATCTTAAAAGGTCTCTTGAACACTCGACTCCAATGAGTTTCCCATGATTTTTGGTTTGGTTTTGCCTCAGCAGGGTTCCCCCCTCCCCCCCCATCTGTTCCCAGCAGGTTAATATAGATGGCAAAATTGCCTTTTGTCTCCCCTATTCTCTCCCCCCTCTGTTCGTAGCCTTTGAATAACCCTGGGCTTCCCTCCCCCCGGCCTGATCGTTCAATGGCCTCTTTGTCCAGATGCCCTCATCTGTGTGGGGTCTTGGAGAGACCTTCGCCCTCACTGGAGACTGGCTTTCCAGTCCACCAGACCAGCATGCCATTTCAGGGCCCTTTGAGGGCCGTGAATAGCTGAGACGGCATCCTCAAAAGAATTGAGCTTCAGGTTCACATCCTGCATTTTTAGTTCATGCTTGAAGTTCATTTCTCGTGACTTTTCCCTCCCCCCAAAAAAACTCAGTTTCTGTCCCCATTTCTGATTACAACCCTCTTTCCTTTCCCTTTTAGGTTCTTTCTCTTTCTTGCCCTTCCAAGATTGATGTGTAATTTTTAGGACCGCATCCTCCAAACAATTATTAACAATTGTGATATTAATAGTAATATCACAATCTTCCCAAAAGGAGTTATTTCCCCCCCTTATTTTGCAAACTGATGAGCTGCCATCCTGGTATCCAAGGTGTTAATTCACCAGATCTTTACAGCTTGTTTAAAATGCCCACACAGATTTCATTTGCAATAGAATTGCCTAAGAGTGAGATTACAAATGAAAAGACCTTTTGTGTCATTTCTGACTGCTTAAGTGCTCTTGTTAGATCCAGAGACAAAAAGACGCACTTCCCAGATACAACTAGAGTAAAGATGAGCTTAAAGATCTTACAATTTGGGAGCTTGAATACAGTCAGATTTAAGATGCTGAGCCAAGGGACCACGAAATTTATACAGCAGCCTCGGACCGATTACTCATTTTAACCCAGCATTGTTTAACAGAATTGTTGTGCCTTTGGGAGTGAAATGAGTGGCCTTGTGCATTCCAGCTTGTGTTCCCAGGAAGAAGACAGGATATGAATTTGTTAAATGGAAACTTCTTCACTTTGGAATACAAGCTAGCTTTAAAAAAAAAAAAAAAAAAACCAGATTCCAGCAGTTTTCAATCCAGTTTGAGGAAAATAGCTTTGCTGTCCCCAATAATTCTGCATTGTTCTTATCTTTGTTTCGTACAAAGAGATTGGACAACCATTTGTCTGGAATGGAATAGGGTCTCGTGCTTTTGAGCAGGGGATTGGACTGGGAGACCTCCGAAATCCCTTCCAACTCTGTTATCTGTTATCATCTGGTGAGAAGTTCCGGCCTTAGGTGGGAGTGGGAGAAAAAAGAATTCTGGCATCTCCAACACCCTTGGATACTCTTTTGTCTTGATGACAATGGCATGGTCTACCTCTCTGGCAGCAAGAGCCTGCAGTCACCTCGGTGGGAAAACAAGCCTTTTTCAGAGCTCTTGCTGAACAAGCCATGGGTCCCGTTATACAAGAAGTGACGGAATGAATGGAGGTGTGGAAACCCATCCAGCAAGGCTGCCTTTCACTTTCCACCATTGACTTAGCTGCCGTCGGCCGTCGCGGGGCTCAGAGGACACGTCTTCCTTATCTCCCAAATCGTCGCTCGCCCAAAACGGACCAAGTTTTCTCCCCGTGTTAATTGTGGAGCCAAGCGCAAGCAGCCCGTTCTCCGAACACCACTCGACCTCTGTGAAAGCTGGTTTTGTCCAAGATGCTGGGCAAAACCGAGGGCGCTTCATCAGCCCCCCAAATATATATATATATATATATATTGCAGACAGACAGAGGCTCTGCTGTTGGTAGAATATCCTCGCCTTTAACAGGAGTCCCCTGGGAAGGCCCTCCCTCCCTGGTTGCCAGGCCCCATCATCCCCTGACAGGAGCAATGACACAGCAGCGATCCCGGATTCGGCCTGAGCCAAGAACGAAACAAAGGGGGCTTTCAGTCTAAGGGCACATCCCTTAGAGACTCTGAAATGGTATCCCCTCCCCAATCTTAACCACTCTTTGTGTTTATCTTTTCAGCTACCTTGGACTTTGGGTTGACTTTTTACCCCTTTCCCAGCCCAGCCGAAGAGATGCTCCTTCCTCATTATTAATGAGAGAGAGATCTGAAAAATGCCTGGGGAGGGAAGGGGGGGGGAGGGAGGAGGAGGAGAGCAGAGACCAGGAGCAAAGACAGAAATCTCTAACCAGCAGCATAAACAAGAGGGTATTTATCTCTGGGAGGGAGCGGAAACTTGTGGCCATCCAGACATGGCTGCCCCACTTTCTTACTTTCTTTTCCTCTCCCATCCAGCCTTTGCAAATGCCAAAAGGGACGGGATTCAGAAAGGCAGAAGCTGAACCAAAGTTATGTCATGAACAGCTGTAAAAATTTCAGCTTGACTCCGTTCCTACACAAGCTATGACAGCAGGATTCACTCTGCCAATGAATGAATACTAAGAGACAGAAGAGAGGTTGGGAAGGAGGGGGGAGCATGTCATGTGGGGGGGTTTTCCCCCCCCTCCCCAGCCCTCTGAGGATGTGGAACATTGATCTCTGCAGCATTCAGCAGGACGGCTTGGCAGGACCATGTTGAAGGCACTTTATCTGTGGAAGTTTTATCACAGGGCCACCACTATAGGTAGTCCTCGACTTTCAACAGTTCATTCAGTGACCGCTCGGCACTGGAAAAAAAGGGACCATTTTTCACACTACCGTTGCTGCATCCCCATGGTCACATGATTTACATTTGGATGATTGGCAGCTGACTCACATTTATGACAGCAATGTCCCGGAGTCGTGCGATCTCCTTTTTGTGACCTGACAAGCAAAGTCAATGGGGGAAACCAGATTCACTGTACAAACCGGGTTACTAATTAACAAATGAGGTGAGACAAGTCGTAAAATGGAGCAAGCTCACTTAGCAAACCTCTCACTTAACATAACAACATGGGCTCAATTGTCATAGATTGAGGACTGCCTGTAGTTCATGCACATTGTGAGATTTTGGAATTGTACCTGTACTGCCCCTAAATGTATGTGGTCTACACGTTGGACTTTCTCTTCATTGAGGGTGGAGAACATTATCTATCTATCTATCTATCTATCTATCTATCTATCTATCTATCTATCTATCTATCTATCTATCTATCTATCTATATCTTTCCCTGGTGTTTTGTGCCAACCTTTTGAAGCCAACTAACAACATCCTACAAACCTGGGGGGGAGGGGAAACCCCAGAGAAACTCAACTCTTTTAAGGCTTTTTAGCAACCGGAAGATCAACTCTGCTCTTTGCAGGCTGGACAAGCAGAGATCTAAAATGTTCCTTAAAGCAAACAGTATGGACTTGCAGCCAGAAAGTCAACAGTCATGGGGCTGAATGCACTACTTAGTTTTAGGACCTAGGTACAATGTAGAACACAAAACGGTCAGCCATTATGAACTAAAAAGGGTCTCGCTGGAGATTAAAGAATGAACTAAGAGGTGGTTTATTTTAAGGATCCTGGATCCACGCCATTTTGAGTAATATTGGACATCCTACTCAGCTGCAGACCAGTGGCCTGTGCCATCTCCAATTCTGGCCCCTCATGGTTTGATTCAGGACATGGCACCACCTGTATTTCCCCCAAACTTGGCAAAGGTGCCAGGTCACAGCTCAATCAGCTAATATTTTCTTAAGTTTTCGCGGGTACTTACATGTATGGTATTCAGCTTTGTTCAGGTATTTTCCCATGTCATTATAGTTGTGCTTTTAAAGTTGTAGCAACGTTTCGGCAGAATCTCATCTGCCATCATCAGGCTTCTGTATTGTGTTCGTCTGTGAGTCAGACTTTCCCAGCCGTTTCAGTTTTAAATTTGGGGCTAGCCTACTGCTGTGCCAGAAATTTAAAACTGACTCATATATATATATATGTATGTTTTATATATATGTTTTATGTATGTATGTATGTATGTATGTATGTATGTATGTATGTATGTATGTATGTATATAGCAGGGATCTTCAAACTTGACAACTTTAAGACTTGTGGATTTCAACTCCCAGAATTCATCCTCTAGTCATGTTAGCTCAGGAATTCTGGGAGCTGAAGTCCACAAGTCTTAAACTTCTCAAATTTGAAGACCCTTGTAATAAAGCAATATATTCAGCAACGTTTGTATGTTGTATCTCTGCCCCGTTTTCGTAGGTATCAGGAACTAGTGACAAAATACGGGAAGCTGGAGAAACTGGCGGTGGTCGACCTGAGACCTCAGAGCAGCGCCAAAGTCGAGGTTCACTTCAAAGACCAAGTGAAGGAGATGAACATCCGCTTAGATCAGACGGTAGCGGAGCTAAAGAAACAACTAAAAACAGTGGTCCAGCTGCCCATCAGCAGCATGCTGGTCACCTACTTCGATAAGGAAGATCCTTTTGGCCCCGAAGAGCTGAAGTACAACTCAAGGGCCCTGCACTCCTACGGCATCCGGGATGGAGACAAAATCTACGTGGACTCCAAAGCCAAGTAGCCTCTCCTGCTCCAGAAGGCCTGCTCCAGAGTGCGCGCGCGCCCGCCCCACCCACGTAACACCACCAAGGGACTTTCTGACAGGGGTGTTTCATTTGGGTTCATTTGGTTGAGATTTGGCGTTTTGGACGTGTGTCCGATCACTTCTCTAGCCCAGGTTAGTGGGTCCAGATCTGTGAGATAAAAGCACCAGGATTCAGCGCAGGTGACAGGATGCTCCTCAGAGGCGTGACATCGAGCAGGTGGGCTGCGTCCCTTTGGCCTCTCCCAGCTGCTTCAGTATACACTTCTGAGGCCGGGGGTTATTACAGCCAGGGAATTCAGCCTTCCCGCACGCCTAAGCGTCAGGTACGTGTGAAAGAGATTCTGTGCAGCTCTTGTTCCCGTGGCACTTGGACTCCAATTACAAACGGCTGCACTGCTTTCCCTTCACCTGGGTGGTCTGTCATTTCTTTCTTCCTGGGGGGCCTTTTTTGGAAGGAAAGGGTTCTTCAAGGCATGGGTCTGCGGGATTATCCGGCAGCATTCTGGATTCCAGATAGCTGAAGGAGAGAACTGAGAGGTGCTTAACGTGCATGTGCACACTGTTTCCCTCTCTCTCTCTCTCTCTCTCACACACACACACACATACACACACCTACAGCTTCCAAAGCACAGTAATAAGGACACACTAACAAAGCTGCATTCCTTTAGATAACCCTCCTGGTTTACCAAGGTAGCATAGATAAACTTTCTGCACAGGGCACATCAGAAGTTAAACGGATGGCACATTGACATACAACCAATGAGTCGGGCAGCTAAGCAGAACAACTGATGGATCTGTTTGATAAAAGTCATTGCCTGGTTGGATGCTGAAGCAAACTTTCATTCAACAGTTTGCTAAGAGATCACAAATCCCTTGTAGTGCTGGTATATATATGTTCAGTTCATTATTGCTATGAATTACACTTCAGGTGGCTTGAATGCTTCTCCCTCTCAAACCCTGCATCCATAAGTTCATCCTTAGAATAAATGTGTGGCAGGATTAGCTGAGGGATAGACACTGGTTCCTACCAACTAGAAACCTTCCATAGCTAGTTTTAACCTGAATTCCAAATTTTGTATCATAATACATAGATGGAAACCAAAATCCAAGACAGCTTGGTCATTTTTAGTCCATTTTTAAGCCAATAGAAGCATACAAAACCATTCCTGGTCCTCCCAGGTAGGTCATTTTTATGCACGAGTCATTATTCTGGACTTGTTCCTTTATGTGGTCCATGATTCGTGCAGCTCCAGTAGGAAGAGTTCCTGTTGTCTAACTTGAAAGCAATTCTATTTTAACTTGGGATGTGCAGTGAGCGTCTGATTACAGCCACTGCAGCGAAGACCATATTAAATGCTTGCCCCTGTTTTCTTAGGCTCCCGGTCTCTTGTACGGTTCTCCTTGGAAATGCATTAAAGTAAACTTGTTTACTTTGTAAATCAGTCGGGGGCTGCTCTTCCTTCCTTGTGTCAGTTTGACAAGCTGGAAGCAGTTCAATCCATCCATTTTACACATGTACATTTAAATGTCCATGAAGCTGGCTGATTCTTATTACCTGTGCACTTTTGACCTGAGTTGATAGCTTTTATGCTCCGAAAGGAAGACTTTTTTTTCATCCCCTGATTCTGCTATTCCCTCTTGGGGCTTCCTTTTTATATAAATTGCAGAGTGTGGGGGGTTTCTCCCCCCTTCTTTCTGGTATCTGTACTGTTGGAAAGCAAAAGAAAGTTCTTCTGTTTTCTCATTGGAAAGGAAGCACTGCCACTCTCTCTACATTAAAGAGAGGGAATGGCTTAGACAGAATAGCATTCGGACCGCCATCCTTTGTGAAGCCACAGCTCTCCATCACATTATGACTATTGGACGTCACTCCAGAATAATAATCTGGATTTTATAACTATAGCAAGCTGAGGTTCTTTCCTCTCCGTTTACTTAGCAAAATGCCCTTATGGTAACATTGTGATGCCATCCCAAATCAGCGTTTTATTTTTGATCGATGCATTTGTGTGTTTGTGTTTACACATGCTGTAATGGGGAATGTTCATGTCAATAAGATATTTTATTATAAAGATTTATGGAAAGATAGACTTGTGTAATAATATACTATTATTTTAGCGGTTGTCCTACTGTATCAAATACCCTAGTAGGGGTTGACAGACTGGTTGGGTACAAAGGGGCAGCCATTGAAATTTATGGAACATCCATTGGAACTGCTATCTTCCTCCCCACTCCAATGTTGATGCTATGGCAGTGCTGTTCACGATCCATGTAGTTGGTATCTTAGAAAGAAACATTAAATAGGCCGGGGAGAGAGACAGCAAAGGAATTTCACCCAAGATTCATATTTTTGTGCGTATTATTGAAAGAGAGTTAGTCTTAAATCCTAAACCTACTTCCTTAACCTTATGTCTCCTGTGTTGTGACTCTTATAGACTTCTGGAGAGCAGCTAAGTTAGGAAAAAAGCTGTACTTAGCTTATTTAAATCTGCAGGTTATATAACTTAGGCAATTCAAGAGGGTTTGCTTAAGTTGACATTCTGCTAGGTATAATATAGAGAGAAAAGGCTACAGCAAAACAGCCTTCAGGCCTATGATCCCTCAGGTTTTCTTCAACCTTTTCCATTTTTGTTTTTTTTAAAAAACACATAAACAAATGCTTTGGAAGCTGAGGTCTGCATCTAATACATTCTGTCAGCTTTCTGCAATTATACAGAATTGGCACGTAACTATAGGCAAAAATTGTCGGCATTGGGAGCAGCCAAGCTACATCAAATATTTAATCTTTTAATTAGGTACATTATAGGAGGATAAACGCAGCATGAAAGGGAGAGTAATGTAATGGCATTCTGTAGTTCAGCTACATTTTTGCATTGGATTCAGCTGCGAAATCTGTGGATCATCCTGGTTTGCCAATAGCATCAAATTCACTACATTCTCCAACGTTCTGGGTTCAACCCATAGTGCTGATTGGTTCCCTATTTGGGCTTTTTTAAAATGCTGTGTACAAAAAGGAGATGCAGTATCAGACTGCCACTTTTCAACTCTGCTTTCATCCAGCGCTAATGTCACACTAGATTGTTTCTGACTGACAACTGACTTTGACCATTGGCGTTTTGCTTAAAATGTTAATATTATCATTCAGTTCATATTGGGCTAGTCATCGGATGAGAACGGTCATAAGCCAGATGCCACAGCTGTTTGCTGTTCAACACATGAAAACTCCCCTTTATGCTAGAGCAGGGGTGTCCAACCTTAGTGAGTTTTAAAACTTATGGACTTCAACTCCCAGAATTCCTCAGCCAGCTGTGTTGGCTAGGGAATTCTGGGAGTTTGAAGTGCACAGGTCTTAAACATTGATAAGGTTGGACACCCTGTGCTTAGAGGCTTCCTCTGCAGGTAGTTAAGAAGCCAGGAGACTAAATACTGTAGAGATCATTTGTATTGAAAGACTGAATGGGCCCTAAACTCATCCACATCCAAAAATCTGGACAAAAAGCGAAAAGATTGACTTCTTCTGGATAAAAAGAGCAAGAAGATTGACTTCGTCGGAAGTTATATTCTGAACAGCACTACCAAGTTCACCATTGGGCAGTGAACCCCGTTGGTAGGAAGCTGCGATTCTACCTACAAAAACTCTTGAGGTTTTTAGGGTGGGGTTAGTGGCCACTGGAAGGAGTTTATATTTTCCCCCAAAGACCCCTATTTACGAAAGGCGACTCTTTTTAAAGATAAGTGGGGCAATGTCAGAAAGTCCTCCTTTCCACAATCGGGTTAATCTGTAGATTTCATTGCATTAGAAAATAGTGTGATTATCTGCCATTTTTAATGGTCTTGTACTGGGGAAAAAAACCTGGGGAACTGGGAAGTATTAACTTTGGAACTCAGGGGGCTGCTTATCGCTGGGTAGCAAGCCATAGCAAGTGATTCCCAGCTCATATCTAAGTCTGGCAGTTGCGCGTAGTATTGAGCAAAAAGAAGGCTCTTGGTTGGCATTACTGCGGGTGAGTAAAGTTCTGTGCATGTTAGACCTCAATTTAGCCTTCACATTATGCAAAATAGGAAATTTGTAGCTAATTCTGCTTCTGTGATTAAGTTGAGCGAGAAACTTGTGATTTCCCCCACCTCCCCATCCCTTTCTGACATGGAATGCTGGGGTGAAGAATGGGCAGGAGTGTGTGTGTGTGTTCTGTTGAGACCCCCCAGTATTATTGGAGAAATTAAAAGAATAACCCAGGCAAAATGACATAGGCCTAGACTCTGAAATCTCTACCCTTGCTTTGAGCGTTTGAACTTCCTGTCGGAGTCCCAGAGAAAGGCGTGTATATATGGATCCACTGAAGTTAAAGGCGTTTGCAATAGACCCCGTAGCATATTTACTCACTAGCAATCTCCAGGGTTGCAGACTCTTAACGCAACTCTATGTCTCAGTGATTTTGGTTCTAAAAAAAATTACATAGATTGCATCCCCATTTTCATATTCTGAGCCTTTTCTCCCCACTCACTACACCTTGAGTTGAAACTGGTTATCAAAGCAGACCGTATTTGCTCTGCTGAATTCCATGAACCAGTGTTTTTCAATTGTGGCTGGTTTAAGACCTGTGGACTTCACCTCCCAGAATTCCCCAGCCAGCTGTGCTTGAGGATGTGGAGAGCTAGTGAGCCTGGATCTGATTAACGTGCTGTTTCCTAAGGAGCCCTACTTTGTACTAATGGCTAGGTAGAATGTACTTTCTAGAGGGAGCTGCAGCTACTCTCCAGAACACGGTTGAGCACCTGGCTGCACCCTGTTTGCTACCCTAGTTGTAAAGATTTGGAGTAGACAAATAGGCTGCAACTTGGGAAAAAGTGTCATTGAATTCGAGAGCTAGTTTTTGGTAGAAAACTGAAGTTACACCAATGGAGCAAGGCAATTGAACGTAAATAATAGCGTGACATCTATGTAGAATTACCGTTACCGAAGAATCTACTCCTGTTTTACTCTCTTGCTAGGCACAGACCAAACAGTGAGGAAGAGGACAGCTTAGTTCACTTCCAAATCTAACATCTGACTAGGATCCTTGATTCAAGTCATTTGAAAGGGCAATACAGGTCAACCTTGGGATAGTTGGTAAGGCACAGTGACATGCAGCAAGCCCTTATTCGAGATACGTAGGGCCTAAAGATTTTTCTGGATCTATTTACCTGGAAACATATCTGACAAGATGGTTAAATAGAAAATCCACTAAAGTTTCCCTTTTGTTTGTATTCCGACTCATGTACTTTTGTGGAAGAAAGATAATATCCCTTTTCCAAGAAACAAGCATTGTATTTCAGTGTTCAAGAACTTGCTCCAAATATAAGGCAGTCAATTGAATGATATCAATAAACTTTTAAGTTTTGTAAAAAAAAAAAAAAAAAAGTGTGAAAGTATTTTATTTACATATTTCGTTCCTAAGCCATAAATTCTGATGCGCATGGATCTGGCTGGGTTAAGTTTGAGTTTCTCATCTCTGCTTGTGGCTGTGCTCTGGGAAGACTTCAGAACTGTCCAGAAAGTCAACCTCTGGCTGTTGAAGTCAGCTGGTCCGTTTCCTGAAACCGTTCACAGACCTGAAATGATTTTCTTTTTGATTTTCTTCTAAACCAAAAGCCCGAAGTAAGAAATCTATGCAAACTGTAAATCCACATGAATTCCTCCCTACACATCGATTTGGGGTATTCTATAAGCTTGGAAAAAGTTACTTTGGCTCCAAAGGTCCTTCTCCCCTGCGCGAGTTTAGTTCTTACGCTCTTTAATGCTAATTTGGTAACACTATATAGACCCTCCCTCAGTAGTACAAAGGAAGAGGTGCTTTCTTTTTCTCTACTACTTTTTTTCCCCCCCTAAGTGAAAAGTGATTCTGATCAAAACAGCCTCATTCCTAGTTCTTCCAACCTTGACATCTCCTTTCTGGATCTCCTGGAAAGTTTTTTTTTAAGTTTTCAGAAAGAGATTGCTTCAGAGTTGCAGCCCATTTCTGATTCGCCTTTCGATCAGCGAACATATCATTATAGACTTTAAGATGCAAAAGGGACTTGTTATTCGTTGAAAACCATTTATTTAGTTTTGTCTTCCGATTTTTTTTAAAAAAAGGATTTTTGGGGAAGCATCAATCATTCACCATTGGCAGACGTTTATTGACATGCATCCTTTGCTGACTTAAGTTTTCCCAGAGTTGATCAAAACGTGGTTTCAGATTTCAAGATATAATTTTGCTTTGCTCGACCACAAACCAGGTTGGTGATTTTGTTTTCCGTATATTTATATGCCTCTGTTTAAAATCTGTATTTCTTGTTGTTTTCAAAGATTTTTTTTAAATTCTGCATTGTACACTCTTGTCTTTTGGGGCTACGAATATGTGTTTGTGATAGCGGTTTGGTGTTGCTGTTGTTTTTTTGAAGACCAGCCATCTAGTTTGTTTTTATTTTGTTTGATATCTCAGAAGCCACATAAAAAGCAACACATTCTCTGCAATGAGAACACTGAATGGAGTTGATTGCGAATTGGATGTGATAAGTCTACTAATATCAGCTTCTGTTCCCAATTACATAGAGGAAAAGGCAGAGCTTTCTGCTCCCTTGTTCCCTTATCATCCCACTTAAATGCTTCTGCTAGATGAGATATAAGTCCTTAACATAATATAATTTCTACATTTTGTAATTAATGCATTGCTGTCAAACATTTCAGGAAAATTAAGCTGCATACCTAATGAGGCAGCACATCTCTTTGGGCATGTACACACACAAAATACATAGACAGGTTTTATGCAACATGATTGAATAATCTTTAAAGACTCAGCCAAGGTGACAGATAGCGGTGCAGGTAAAACAGTGATTGTGTGCAAATGCGCAGAGTCAGAAAGACAGGAAAAAAGAGAGTTTTGAGCACTGACATCAGGCTGTTTCCCCCCTCTTGCCAGTTTCCCAAGACATGATAGAAATAGATAACTGCAACCAAGCCCTACATTAACAAAGATGGTTACATGTCTATGGAGATTGTCAATCCTCCAGGTCATGGTTGTCCCAAAGGTGCTTTTGCAAAAGGCAACTGGACTTGCTTGTTTCCTTGATTTTTCCCCCTTGAAAAGATTTTGCTTCTCCAAGAAGCTTCTTCAATTCCTCACAACTGTAGAAGCGAAATGTTGCCTTTTGGAAAAGTACTTGCTTTCACTGGAATAATGCCACAGTTGTTCAGGACAACGTCCCATTTTGTTCAGAGGTCTTTGGGGCCGTATGACTATTGGGCACAGATTCTGCGCGGATGAAATTTTGCTAGCTTCTTCAATGGTTACAGAGGTTGCTAGCAAGATAACGTGTTGAGTTGTGGATCACTAATGTGTGTGTGTGTGTGTGCTAATTTTCAAATCAGATGGGTAGTAGTTGAGTTGGGAATTCTGTCGAAAGACAAACATTTTTATGACTGTATATAACCACAATCCCTTGCTTCTCCTAATTCAGATTTGGAACAGAAACTGACTTCCATGATAAAATGTGAGCTCTATGCGCAGGGACTTTACTCCCTCCCCAAAATTAAGTAGAAGCTTGTTAAGGGCTCTTCAGTTCTTTAGTTCTGCATTTTTCAGGAGAACATAAATTTTGCCTCTATGGTAATGTAACTTTCAAATGAGGAGGGTTGGCAAATAGTAGTGAAACGGTGTGTACTTTACCTTAAAGTCTCTTTATGTACTCAATAATGTATGAGAAACTTCCACTGGGCCCCCCCCAATAATTAAAACATCACCTAGGATGTATGTTTTATTTATGTAATTTTGCTTTTAGCTCCTCTTTCCTTGCCACTTCTCACCTAACACACACATTTTTTGCCAGATGGATATGCTTGTGACACAAAATATTAGCTTCTGCGTCCTTGTTTGTATTTTCAAATTCCCAGTCAAGAAATGTTAAGTATTCTTCAGCTGGTTTGGGAGGGGAAGAAGGGAGGATTAGTTTAATCAAGGTTTAAAGTCTCTGCAACAAGAGCACTCCATGCTCAATAATTGGCTCTCATTTTAGTATACAGTGAAAAGCTCATCAGCCAAAAGCTTTGTACTGGAGCGATCACAGAGAAACTGAGGTTATTAAAGGATTGAATGCTTCCTCTGAGTGATATTCCCATTAAATCCTATTTACTGCTGACCTTGGAAACTCTTCAGTCCTAACCCATCATTAGGCTGCATTTTTCATTTGAACCCATCATATAAAAAAAGCAATTTACAGTACCTCTCCTTCCCCCTCCCAGTTAACAAGGGTATTGACAGCTCCTGGGCTAATTGAGAAGGTCTAAGATCTGCAGGTGTTTAAAAAAAAACCCAACAACCTTCATTCCCCAAATTTCTAGGCCCATCAGTCAATTTGGACGCTCCTTGATTGACATGCCTTTAATGGAGAATTGATGAACTGATCCCTGTAAATTGTTACGGGTTACACTTCTCTGGTTTTTGGTTTCTTCCCTTCCTAGGATGAATTATCCATCATTCTTTAGAAGCTGGGTGGCCTATATCTTTCTGCTTCTACAGTATCCAGGTTAGTATTTCAGGTTTTCAGCGTGGGATACCGAAATGTTCTCTGTTCATTCCGACAATCCACCAACATGGAAGGCATTAGGCAGGTTACATGAGAACCAAAGAAAGTATCCCTCAGGAATCCTTTCCCTTACCACACATCCTCTGCTTTGTCTCTACGATTCTACCAAGAATACCTTCTTCAGACCTGTCTTAAGATCGTTTCATTCCGGTGTGACCTGAGCCTGCTACAAATACATGTGAATGTGCCAACCTGGTTAGCATTGTAGATTCTGCGGCCCATCACCTGACCAGGATGAGAAGGTGACGAACAGGAATTGCGACGGATCCCGTCTTCATGGTTTTGGAATTGGTGTGCATCCTAGAAAGACATGGTTGCATATGCTGGGACCTGGTTCCCACACTGCTGTAGAAATTCTACTCCTGGCAAAAAAACGTAGAATTAAATTTGAAGCAATCATTTTGTTATCTCGCAAGTGGATTCTGGTGAGGCTTCTTACCTGTATAGCACCTGGAACAGGTGAGAGAAGCCAAGATTTCAGCTTAAAACAAAAAAGGTATGAGGTCAGGTATAGAAGCACGACAAAATCTGAGGGTTTTGCCTTAAAATTTACCCTTTCCCCATGTCTCATACATCAAAAGCAAAACCTTGAGACTTTTCATATTAAAGGATTATGTCACTCTGTCCCCGGGGAGCCTCTGAGCCAGTTTTTTAAAAAGTTTTTAATTCATCAAGAGTGTCTGCCCCCACCCATTTTTCCCTTTATTTTTTTAATTTTGTTTCATTTGGCAATTTAATGAGATTTTAAATTTAAACTCTATCCCAGTCTAGTTGCTTGTGATATATCTGGCTCGACTGATGTGTTTCCTTGCTCAAGCTTTTTTGTTTGTGTGTTTGCTCCCTTGTAAAGAACTGTGCAGAATTTTGTAGGTCAAAAAGGTTAGATGTTGAGTAGTTTCCTTAAAAAAAAAAAAAAAAAAAAACTTCAATTTCCCATGATTTTACAGCAGTTTAAGACCCTTCCTGGGAAAATTGCTTCTCCAAGTGGTTGTTAATCCCAATTCTGATTTTTAATTTATATATATAAGGCTCCATTTTACCCCATCATCTGTTTGCACTTCGGTGTCTATTTTGGCAGGGTGGGAAGGGAGGGGAAAAAATGGGCTCAATGTTTTACATTGTAGAAAGTCTGTGTAAACCGTTTGTAAGGGGGCTAATGCAACTTTTAAAATGGGATGCAACTGTAACCGGTCTTTAATTTCTCCTTCCATTCAATAATCGTGTCAAATTCTCAGAGACTTCCTGAAAACGTCCCTGCCATTTTCTTGGCAAGGTTTTTCAGAAGTGCTTTTCATTGCTCTCTTCCTATAGTTGAGAGAGGAGGATTGGCCCAAAGTCACCCAGCCAGCTTTCATGCCTAAGGAAGGACTAGAACTCGCGGCCTCCTGGTGATTGGTCCTAAGTCACCCAGCCGGCTTGCATGCTTAATGTGGGACTAGAACTCCCAGTCTCTAGCCCGGTGCCTTCACCACCACTCCAGACTGGCTCAACAGCCCATTACTCATGCTTAAAAGATGTATTGAAAAATTGACCTAATTCCAGAAGGGAGAAAAGGAACCTGAAAAAAAAAATAACCCCACATTTCACCGTGTAAGTTGAGATCTATCTGTGCATCTATTTTTGCCGCAATCAGATGCTTTCCGTTATCCATTGTCTGGCAAAATAATCTCTGCTGCAACTTGCAAACACAGTCCACGTCCATGTGCAAGAAAGTGGGCCATCTGCCAGGTTCTCTAATTTTATGACACCCTCGTCGGAAGTTTGCATGAGGGCATTTAGAACAAGTCTTTGGAAGCACACAGACTCACTGAGGCCCTGCTTTGTAGAGTAAAAACCCTCTGCAGTTCCTGCCGCTTGTCGAAATAAACAAATATCCACGTTTTACTGTAAGCTTGCAAAAATGCAGCAATAAAATGGTATTTAGACAATTGATGCCCCTCTTCTGCAAGTCTTCACCTTCCTTCAACACCCATTCCATCCTCTCAAGTCTCCCTGAGACAGAAAGTACAGATATTCCACTGGCCTATTAAAAGACCAGCAAAGTTAAGTCCTCTCTCCATCCTCAAATACTGTTGTGGTTAGTCGGCAGCAGGTGCGGATGGCTGAGGAGAGCGAGGACTCAGATGAGGGGCCAGGACCATTAGGGAGTGGACTGCTGCCTTCAGAGATTGTGGAGGCTGGCAGCCGTGATGAGAATGTTCCCGAAGATCCTGTGCCAAGTGCGCATGCACACAGGATTGCTCGCTGGAAAGAGCAGCTGCAATGGCACCGGCGACTCAGGAGTAAGGCTGCAAGGTAATGGCCCCTCCTTCAAGAAGATAAAAGCCAGCTGTGAAACGAACGTTCTTTGCAGAAGTCAAAGACGTTTTGAAACTCCAGCCTCGTGGACATTCCAGTATCCTGAGTTTGTATTTGAAGATTCTTATTTTGCAAATTATTTCTTGTCTGTTATCTTTTGACAGTCTTGCACAGTTTGGCAAGGCTTGGGCTTACCGCAGCTAATTATTTTGCAGAGGCATTAATAGGCTTCTGTTCCTTTTGGATTGTGTTTGATTTGTTGGAAAAGGGCATGGGTCAGGACAAATACGTCCAGCTTATTACTAAAGTCATCATCTTTTAACAACCCCATAATCCCTTGCCAGGTGGAGTCTAGGCAACTGAATGGAGCTAGAAGATTGTTTTAATGGCTGGGTGCTCTTCCTGTCACCAATGCGGAGTTTTTTGTCCACATATATTTTCATTGTGCCCAGAGAGAGAAATATCTGCCTCTACCTAACGATCAAACTCTCATAGCCTCCTGATTGTGAGGCGAGAGCTCCACCTCTAGGCCACTTCAGCCGATTACTGATTATAATTTCATTTTAATCTTGGTTAACTGATACTACTCTAGCCGATGACTAGAGTATTATCAGTTGACAGACTAAGACTAAAATGAAATTAAAGGTAAATAAATAAAGGTGACCCTGGACTGCATTGTTTGCAATCATCCACCAGGGTGAAAGAATGAAGCAGGTTTGGAGGAAGTAACAAGGGGTACAACATGGAATGTGGTTGGCACTAGAATAATTATTTTCTCTCTCCGTGTCTCTTTGTTGCAGCCCAGACTATGGGCATCTTGTACCCTTTTTGGCCCAATGACACCAAAACCCCCAAAGTGGATGACGGCAGCTCTCCAGAAATCAAGCTCTCCTTCCCCTTCATTTTCTTTGGCGCACCATACAGGACCATTTTTGTAAGTAAAAGCACCACTTGGTAAAGCCAAGGGCGCCTTTCCCCGCCATTAACATCTGCATTTTAAACAGCGCTCTCCGCCAGCCTTCCTCGGAGAAGAGGAAGATTAATGGTGTCCTCTCTGCCAAGTTCTTACACGTTATGAACGAGAGGGTCTATTATTAAGGAAATCAAGGGTGCGCTTAGGAGGCGAGGCGTGCGAGGGGCAAGATTATAAAAGCCCAGCCAACAGCCTTGTGCAGTTGATTAAACACTCAAAACGACACGCAGGCTTTGGCATGCTAAGTATTGAGCCGGTGGCGGGAAAACTAGAATATGTCGGGGAGCTGCAGAAAAATATATATATTTCTTTTCTCAGGAAATTATTTCTGCTTTAGAGGGTGGTTGTGTTTTTTTTCCCTTAGCAGCTGCATCAATTACTCTGCCTCCTAGGTTGCTGCTTCAAAAGAGAGCGTTCTTTTTCCAAGGCAAGACTGAGAGGAGAGTACCAAACTCTTTCATGCACACACGTACACACACACAATTCCAAATTTGGAATCTGGTTTCTCAGCAGACATTGGTCCATGCCACGAAGGCCACCATTTGTGCAGTTGGCAGGCTTTTGAATTTGTGGGTAGGAGTGAAATGGGGCTATGCGTATCCTGGCCATGGGAATATTTGGGGTCTGGGGTTCTTTTTGCTTAACAGTGGCAATGGGCCCCGTGGTTTTGTTTTGGTAAAAGACAGGCGGGGCAACTTTCACTTAAATCGGTTCTCTTCGATGGGTCCCAAAGGTGTTTTTTTTCCCCAAAAGGCAACTGGACTTTCTTGGGTTTTTTTTCCTTGAAAACATTTTGCTTCTCGTGCAAGAAGCCTTTTCCCTTCTCTTCAATGTGGGCACGACAGAATGGAAGTCATGGGATTTTAGAGCCGCTGTGGGGCAGTGGTTAGAGTGCAGTACTGTAGGCTACTTCTGCTGACTGCCAGCTGACTGCAATTTGGCAGTTCAAATCTCACTAGGCTCAAGGTTGACTCAGCCGTCCATCCTTCCGAGGTCAGTAAAATGAGGACCCAGATTGTTGGGGGCAAGAGGCTGACTCTAAACTGCTTAGGGAGGGCTAGAAAGCACTGTGAAGTCTAAGCGCTATTGCTGTCTTCCTTCTTTCTTCTTCTTCCTTCCTTCCTTCCTTCCTTCTTCCTTCCTTCCCTTCCTTCCTTCCTTCCTTCCTTCCTTCCTTCCTTCCTTTCTTCCTTCCTTCCTTCCTCCTTCCTTCCTTCCTTCCTTCCTTCCTTCCTTCCCTTCACAGTAGTCAGAATGCGGTATGGCAGGCTAATCTCTACCCACAGCCAGGAGTTCGATCCTGACTGGTTCAAGGTGGACTCAGCCTTCCATCCTTTCAGGTCAGTAAAATGAGGACCCAGATTGTTGGGGGCAAGAGGCTGACTCTAAACTGCTTAGGGAGGGCTAGAAAGCACTGTGAAGTCTAAGCGCTATTGCTATCTTCCTTCTTTTCTTCCTTCTTCCTTCCTTCCTTCCTTCCTTCCTTCCTTCCTTCCTTCCTTCCTTCCTTCCTTCCTTCCTTCCTTCCTTCCTTCCTTCCTTCCCTTCCTTCCTTCCTTCCTTCCTTCCTTCCTTCCTCCTTCCTTCCTTCCTTCCTTCCTTCCTTCCTTCCTTCCTTCCTTCCTTCCTCCTTCCTTCCTTCCTTCCTTCCTTCCTTCCTTCCTTCCTTCCTTCCTTCCTTCCTTCCTTCCTTCACAGTAGTCAGAATGCGGTATGGCAGGCTAACTCTACCCACAGCCAGGAGTTCGATCCTGACTGGTTCAAGGTGGACTCAGCCTTCCATCCTTTCAAGGTCAGTAAAATGAGGACCCAGATTGTTGGGGGCAAGAGGCTGACTCTAAACTGCTTAGGGAGGGCTAGAAAGCACTGTGAAGTCTAAGCGCTATTGCTATCTTCCTTCTTTCCTTCCTTCCTTCCTTCCTTCCTTCCTTCCTTCCTTCCTTCCTTCCTTCCTTCCTTCCTTCCTTCCTTCCTTCCCTTCCCTTCCTTCCTTCCTTCCTTCCTTCCTTCCTTCCTTCCCTTCCCTTCACAGTAGTCAGAATGCAGTATGGCAGGCTAACTCTACCCACAGCCAAGAGTTCGATCCTGACTGGTTCAAGGTGGACTCAGCCTTCCATCCTTCCGAGGTCGGTAAAATGAGGACCCAGATTATCGGGGACAAGAAGCTGACTCTGTAAGAGGGTTGTAGAGCACTGGGAAGCAGTATATAAGTCTAAGTGCTATTGCTATAAGACTTGAATTCTGTGTTTCATTCCTCTGTCAAGGGGTCTCCACTCTGTCCCAACCTTCAAACACAGGGAGGACATAAATATAGAGCTCTATTTCCATCAAATAATTAAAGAGTCTCTACGTTCAACTTGTCTCGCCTCAGCATGATCTTGAGCTCACATTGTAACTTCCGGCTAACCGCATGTCAAACTTCCCTCCTGAATTGCAGGTCAACAACAATGGAGTGGTTTCCTTTAATGTGCTGGTCAGCCAGTTTACCCCAGAATCCTTCCCTCTAGCTGATGGACGGGCTTTCATCGCTCCTTTCTGGGCAGATGTCCACAATGGCATCCAGGGAGAAATCTACTACCGGGAGACCACTGACCCGGTGCTGCTAAAGAAAGTCTCTAAAGATATCAGGAAGTATTTCAAGAACCTGCCTTCCTTCACTGCCCTGTCGGTTTTTATCGCTACCTGGGATGAAGTCACTTTCTACGGAGGGAGTAGCACAACCCCGGTAAGGTCCACCATCTTGGTTCCTGCTAACAACTAACCTCCAAGTTTGTAGAAGAAGAGCTATGTTAATTTGCTGGGCCCTGAAACCAGATGGAGTCTGGTAAAGAGTAGAGTAGAGTAGAGTAGAGTAGAGTAGAGTAGAGCAGAGTAGAGTAGAGCAGAGTCAAGTAGAATAGAATAGAATAGAATAGAATAGAATAGAATAGAATAGAATAGAATAGAATAGAATAGAATAGAATAGAATGGAATGAATAGAATGGAATGGAATGGAATGGAATGGGAATGGAATGGAATGGAATGGAATGGAATGGAATAGGAATAGGAATAGGAATGGAATGGAATGGAATGGAATAGAATAGAATAGAATAGAATAGAATAGAATAGAATAGAATAGAATAGAATAGAATAGAATAGAATAGAATAGAATAGAATAGAATAGCAGAGTTGGAAGGGACCTTGCAGGTCTTCTAGTCCAACCCCCAGCTTAGGCAGCAAGTCTTACACCATTCAGACAAATGGTTATCCAATCTCTTCTAAAAACCTTGAGTGTTGGAGCATTCACAACTTCTGGAGGCAAGTTGTTCCACTGGTTAATTGTTCTAACTGTCAAGAAATTTATCCTTAGTTCTAGGTTTGTTTTCTCATTGATTAGTTTCCATCCATTGCTTCTTGTCCTGCCTTCAGGTGCTTTGGAGAATAGCTTGACTCCCTCTTCTTTGGGGCAGCCCCTGAGATATTGGAAGACTGTTATCATGTCTCTCCTAGTCCTTCTTTTCATCAGAGTAGACATACCCAGGTTATCCAACCATTTGTCTGAAATGGTATAGGGTTTCCTGCCTGAGCAGGGGGTTGGACTAGAAGACCTCCAAGGTCCCTTCCAACTCTGTTATTCTGTTAACTGTGCATCTCACAGCTGTTTTGCTAACCTGTTTTCTTTACTTACCAAATATATTTATTTAGCCCATCTTGGAGTTCAAAGTGACTCTGAGCAGTTCATGCTTTGGATTTAGCATGCTGGATGATTCCCCCCCCCCTGTTTGTGTCTTCATTTGGTTGTGACAATCTGTGCAAAAGCAGCTTCATTGCAACTATATTCTCCAGAGTGGGGCATAAGATGGGTGCGTTCTTTAGAGTGCCGATGAGTGAACGGTGAACGATCTCAGCCGATCCACGGAGGATAGCAAATAAAACAGAGACATCATCCTGACAAATCTATAAACGATTTCGAGGAAGCAGGGCGGGTTCATGGGGATTGGGATGAATCAACCTCCCTGCACCACATTAAATAAATCCTGGACTGCCATCCCCTCTCTTTCAAATCTTGCAAGGTAGGATGAGAAAACGGAAGTCTATATTTTTCCCCCCGAATGAAAAATACCCGATTTGCTGACCTCGTTTAATCATTATTTAAGCTACATTACAAGGAACCGACGTAATGATGAAGAATTGCACTGGCAGCGCTGTTAAGTATCCTTGGCGTGTTTCAACCATTAGTTCTCAAAATGGGCAGAGGTTTAAGCGCTATAATGTCTAGCCCTCGGCGATGTTGAGTAGATATATGAGACCTCCAAAATGACGAATTCGGAGAGGCACATCGCGTGGGAAGGGGGCTGCGCAATAGAAATATTGACGATTTTATTCAGTACCCTGTTTTTTCAGGAAACCAGCTGAGCCATGGGGTGTCAAAGTCGATTTCACTGAGGTCCACATCAGGGGTTGTGCTTGACCTTGGGGGTTGGGGTGGGCGTGGCCAGCTTGATGTCACTCGTGTTGGGTGACCCAAGTGCTCTGCCAACAAAAATGGGCTCCCGAGCTCCGTTTTCGCTGGCAAAGGCACTGCAGGCTGGTCCTTTGCTATTTCTAGGGTGGTCCTGCGGGCCAGATCTAAGCACCCTGCAGGCCACATCTGTGTTCTGATCCAAACCCTTGTCCAATAAAACAAACATGAAACAAAGGGAACAGAAACCTTTTAATGATTCTTACCAATCCCCGGTTAAAAGGCTGCTGCAAACTAATTAACTTTGATAAGCACGAGCCTCACCAAAACTGTGCAAGACTGCCAAGAATAACAGATAAGAAATATTTCACAACACAAGAGTCTTCAAATACCAAATTCAGATACTGGAATGTCCATGAGGCTGAGTTTTAAAATGTCTTTGCTTCCTGCAAAGAACTTTCACTTCACAGCTGGCTTTTATCTTCTTGAAGGAGGGGCCATTACCTTGCAGTCTTACTCCCGAGTAGCCCATGCTGCTGCAATTGCTCTTTCCTGCGAGCAACTTTGTGTGCACATGCACTTGGCACAGGCTCCTCAGGAACCTCTTCATCACTGCTGCCAGCCTCCACAATCTCTGAAGGCAGCAGTCCACTCCTTAATGGTCCTGGCCCCTCATCTGAGGCCTTGCTCTCCTCAGCTTTCCACACCTGCTGCCGGCTAACAATCTGGCCCCCAGGTCTTGAGTTTGACACCCCCGAGCTAAGTGCTTCCTAGATTATTACTGGGGAAATGTGACTTCTTGGAAGGCAGTTTTCTCTGGGTTTTGCAAGGCAGGTTGGAGTTTTGAATTTAAGCATATTTTACGGGGAAATCCATTTTCACACTTACGGCCGTTGCAACATCCCCGTGGTCACGTGATCAAACTTCAAGTGCATAGCAATGGACTCATATTTATGGTGGTTGTAGTGCCCCTGGGTTACGTGACCTTCTGAGAAGCAAAAGGCTACCTGTAGTTTCCTTTTTAAAAAAAATAGGATAGAACCTCTTTGTGTCTCTGTGTCATATAATACATGTGGGTATGTATATAATTTTGTATTTATTTATCTTGTCACGTTTATGTAGTGTAATATTGGAGGTGGTGACCCTTTAAGAACTGTATGCAACTAACTTTCATTTTTAATGTATAACGATTAGCATACATTCAAAGTGTCAGTAAAGTTACTCTATTCTATTCTATTCTATTCTATTCTATTCTATTCTTATTCTATTCTAATTATTATTCTATTCTATTCTATTCTATTCTATTCTATTCTATTCTATTCTATTCTATTCTATTCTTGTTCTAGTCTCTTCTATTTTTATTCTATTCCATTCTTATTCTTATTCTATTCTTCTTCTAATTGTCAAGAAGCCCATTAGGAGATATCCCCATAGATATTTTACTTATAATTACATAGCCCCTCCATATATCTTTACTTCTCTTTTATCACGTTAAATATTAATAACAGCACCGTGACCGAGCCAACAAGAAACAAACAAACGTTTGCAAGCGCCTGGTCTTTCCTTCCCCACGAATGTGCCAGTTTTTGAGATCCCTTTGCTTTTTTTAAAAAAAACAAAACCCCCGTATTTTATGCCCCGTGTTCAAAGATGGAGCTGGAAGCCAGAATAGCATCGGGCGCGTTCGGTTGGGGAGGGTTAGGGCATGAGCCGCTTCCGTTTTTATCTGGCCCTGTTTGCCTCCGAAATGAAAGCAGAGGAACACGAAAACCTGCCAGGGTTCGCTTCAAAGAGAGAGTGCTGCAGTTTGTGGCGTTGCATTTTTATAGGATTATCATTGTATTGCTCTCTCTCATCCCTTTCCTGGGGTGAGAATGAGTTATTTTCCAGGGGTGATGGAAGACAGCTGTCTGTTTAATCAATGCATAGTTCGAAAAGGAGCAGTTGGGATGATTGTAAAATATCCCAATTTGAAGCCCGGCCAAAAATGCTGGGTGAGCGTTAGCCTCCCACCCTACAGATAGGCGATATATGAATGTTTTCCATGCCAGGCAGCTGCAAATCTTTCTCAATGGAACCGAAGTTCAAGGTCCAACTGGATTCAGCCTGTTCTGACCCAGCCTTAGCAGAAGCAAGAAACAGACTCCTTGTCACGAAAAACCCGTCTTTATTTACCTCTTGTGAATTGTGAAAAGTCCAGGCAATAGTCCTGCGAAGAGTTAACGGCAGTAACAGACCTTATCAGTTCCTCGCAATAATTGCAAGGCCATGAGATCCCGGCCAAAAGGCTGCAAATTAAGTTCTGGCAAGCGGTCTCTGTGGCACGAAACATAATGAGCAAAATCTTCAGAAAAACCAACTGTTGTCTCCTCTGACAACCACTCCCCTTTCCTTCTATTTATTCCCCCAGCCAGAGAGGGGCCGTGCAGCGTCCATGTGTGCTTTGCTTCCCGAGACGACTCCCTGACTACCGTTGTTCCCCTCTCCTAACAGCTCTGCGCGAACGCGTGTCTGGAACAGGCCCCAGCTGTTCTTCCTCCTCACTCATTTCAGGTTCCAAAGGCAGCTGCCTCTCCAGTGGATGGGAAATGTCGGACAGTCCTGGCTCTATCAGAGCCTTCCCCAGACTCCAGAACAGGCTCAAGTTCCTCCCCAACCTCCTCATTGTCCGAGTCCGGCAGCTGGCAGGACACAGCCCAGCCCAGCCTGTAGATCTTGGTTTTTGCAATACATTTTTATAGCAAAGTCTGGAATGGTGGGATTTCTCCTGAATCTCTCAGTCGATTTTTGCCTCCTTTGGACTGGGAGACCTCTAAGGTCCTTCCTGTTTTTCTCTTGGCTTCTGAAGAAGCTAGCAACTCTGGGAGGATTTAAATATTGCCCTCCTGTGGTCCTTTTCCATACTGGCTGATAGGGGATGTGGGGTCTCACAAAGCAAACCCTAACTAAAGCTAAGCCTTAACTAAAAATCCCACAAATCGATGGGATTTTTAAAAGATCCAATGAGGTTCAAGAGACCTTAATTAAAACGTAAGCAGTTGAAATCTCCTAGGGAAGGTACAGGATCTTTCTTCCTCCTTTCCTATCTATGGACAGATTGACCGGATTGGAAAACCAAACCACGTATATAAAACCCCTATGATCTGGGTGTTTTTGTTGTTTTTAAAGCAGAATAACAATTTCTTACTTCACCTCCCTTAAATATAAATGAGTAAAACTAGCTTCAGGAGTTATGACACGTGCTTGCTACACCAACCTGATTTTAATTGCTCCAAATGGTGTAATAATGCTATTAAATTCAGTAAGTAAAGCAGTTGGTCAGAAGGTGAGGCGGGGGGAGCCAAGCTGTTGCATCAGGTGGCTATAATGAGATTTTTCTATATAAGCGATTGCCATGGAGAGGCTGTAGCGGAAAGCTACCATCACCAAAACGGCACTGCACTTCTTCCAGACCATATGCAACGGGCAGATTATGTAGTAGGCATTATGAAATCCCCTTTGTTTAATTCTCAGAGGTTGAGGTGTCTCAACTCTGACCCTACATCTGCCTTTGAGTGGGTGCCGTTTGAAATATCACCTGTCGGACTATTTTAAGTTTCCTTGATTCTTATTTTGACCTTCCAGTTTTATGAGTAGACTTTAAAATGACTTTACCGACTTTGATTTGTTGCTCTGACCCTCTTGAAGCCCAGCCAGGACATCCTAAAGAAGCGAGTCCCAGACTGGGAGGTTTGGAACTGCCTCCTCAGAGTACAACGCAACCCCATCTTTAGCCTACTAATAAGGAAAATATTAGTATCAAGAGGTTTTATTGCAACCACAGTGCAATCACAGTTATCTAATGGCATTGCTTTAATTATTGAAATTGTGTTTGTTATTGATAGTTTTCTTTCATTGTAGGGCAATGCAAGGGAAGGAAACACATCAGAAATGGAGAGAGAGGCTGATTGTCCTTTGATTTGTGGGGATGCAAGAGAAAAGCGGAACTGAATATGTCTCCCTTGGCCCATATTTTCCTGTTTAGATTTAATAGTGGGATCAGCACAATTTGTGGCTTGGAAATAGAAAGGAAAAAAATCCAGAATAGAATAGAATTCCTTATTGGCCAAGTGTTATTGGACACACAAGGAATTGCCTTGGTGCAAATGCTCTCAGTGTACATAAAAGAAAAGATTCGTCAAGAATCATAAGGTACAACACTTAATAACAGTCATGGGGTACAATAAGCAATCAACCACCACAAGAGATGGTCAAGGACCAATCGGTCCCACACTTTTACTGTGCCACGTCACTGTGCATTTGTACATGTGGATAAACTGTAACAAAATTAAGACGGATATTAAATCTGGAACAAACTGATGACAAACTGATAACAGATAATCAAGAGTTGGAAGGGACCTTGTAGGTCATCTAGTCCAACCCCCCGCCCAAGCGAGAGACCCTACACCATTTCTGACAAATGGCAGTCCAATTTCTTCTTGAAAATTCTCAAGTCATGGCGCTCCCACAACTTCTGAAGGCAAGTTCTGTTCCATTGGTTGATTGTTCTCACTGTCAGAAAATTCCTTCTTATTTCCAGGTTGAATCTCCCCTTGTTCAATTTCCATCCATTATTCCTAGTCTGGCCTACAGGTGCTTTAGAAAATAGCTTGATCCCTTCCTCTCTGTGGCAGCCCCTCAAATACTGGAAGACTGCTCTCCTGTCTCCCCTGGTCCTTCTCTTCCCTAGACTAGCCAAGCCCAGTTCCTGTAACCATTCATTGTATGTTTTAGTCTCCAGTCCCCTAATCATCCTGGTTGCTCTTCTCTGTACTTTTTCTAGAGTCTCAACACTGTTTTTATAGTGTGGTGACCAAAACTGGATGCAGGATTCTAGGTGTGGTCTTACTAAGGCTTTATAGAGTGATATTAGTACTTCCCTTGATCTTGATTGTATCCCTCTGTTAATATATTTGATCTGGTGCTTTTGCTGCTTGTGGATGGATTGCTTTCAGTATAAAATCCTGTGGACTATCCCAGTGGCTCTCAAATGTTGGGGCACCAAGGACCGGTTCTGTGGAGAGTGGTTTTTCCGTAGACCGAAGAGGGTGTGGTCTCGTGTTCTGCCTGCATCCCATAGATAGGTCTTCACTTATTTGTGTGGACCAGTTTGTGCTGGTCCACGAACCGGGGATTGGGGCCCCCTGGGCTATCCTACAAATTTTGTTGTTGTTAGTTGTGAAGTCATGTCTGACCCATCGCGCCCCCATGGACAACGTTCCTCCAGGCCTTCCTGTCCTCTACCATCCTCCGGAGTCCATTGAAGCTCACACCAACTGCTTCAGGGACTCCATCCATCCACCTCTTTCTCTGCCGTCCCTTTTCTTCTTCTTTGGCCCTCCATCTTCCCCAGCATTAGGCTCTTCTCCAGGGAGTCCTTCTTTCTCATGAGGTGGCCAAAGTCTTTGAGTTTCATCTTCAGGATCTGGCCTTCTAAAGAGCAGTCAGGATGGATCTCCTCTAGGACTGACCAGTTTGATCGCCTTGCGATCCAAGGGACTCGCAGGAGTCTTCTCCAGCCCCAGAGTTCAAAGGCCTCCATTCTTTGGCGCTCAGCATTACGTTGGCATTATTGCACCATTTTCAAAGAGGAAATAACCAAATAAGATACACGCTTGGGTGGATAAATGTGGAAGTTTGAACAAACTTTTATTCGTGCTTTTCCTGTTCTTACTCTAACACTGCCATCTAAAGGACATGCAAGGGATAAAGTCATTAAATGGTGAAGCTTTCATTGAGGTGACATTCCAGATGTCCAGTGGATGATGACATTGGGCTCAAAGGCTGAATGATAGGAGCTTCTTTAATAAGTTCACACTAGATAATCGTAACTATTTGACCAGACATATCATCTATTATATGTGTGTTACATGGGATCTGATCTGCTGTTGGACGTTTTTATTAATTTATTTTTTTCTTTCTTCTGGACGAAAACTCTATTTCAGTATAAGATATGTGGGTAGGTAGGAGACCCGTACAAACTGTGAGCCACAGTTATGACACATTGGTGGGATTAACTGACTCTCTCTCTCTTGTTTCCAAAATTCAACATTATTTCCCTAACCCGTTTTGCCTTTCTCATTTTAAAATCTGCTTAGGTTTATTTTTAAAGGAATTAATGAGTTTTTTTTCCCCCTGGAAAGTTAACATAATTCAGGTTTATAAAATTGGCTTCAAGTTCAGAAACTAGATGAACTAAATCCACTTTTTTTTAAAAAAAAAAAGTGTTTTGAAAAGTGTCAGAGTATATTCATGAACTGGAATAGAGCTTAGTAACAAGGTCAGCCAATAAGAACTGAAAGTTAAAGAGAGAATCTGGGCCTGGTTTATCTCTGTTCTGTGCTCAGCTCTAAAGTGAAAGAGAAAGTAACTTGCTTGCTTGCTTGCTGAACTAAAGCGAAACTGAGGTCTGTTTCTGAGCTCCTGAGTTTGCAGTTCTGCTCTGAACCTGTAACATGTCTGCTTCTGTTTGAGTGTGCTCCATGTTGGAGAAATCTACAACTGGTATTGTAAAATTTACTTTATGTATTTATAAAGAAGTTAAATGAAGCCTCAGTCATCTGTGTTTACTTTTCTGGTGCTGAATTTACGCTGCAATACTCTGAACAAAAAGTAATTTCCTTTAGAAAGAAGAGTTGGCCTCTGATTAAACAGTTGTATTTTAAACAGGTGAACACTTTCCAAGCGCTCCTTATCTCGGATGGAACATCCTCCTTTGCCATGTTCAATTATGAAGAAATTAACTGGACCACCGGAACGGCGAGTGGAGGGGATCCTCTAACTGGTCTCGGTGGAGTGATGGCCCAGGTAGGATAATTAGATGAGCATTATGGGCTTCCTATTCACACAACAGCTCTGTATGCAGCATCCCTGGAAAAAGATTACCTGTATTTTGCCAAGAAAATAAAGAACCAAATAGCCAATTTGGAACCCAGGAGATTTAACCGTTCTTTTGGATAATCATGGGATAGTCAATTATCATTGTCTGAGTCTGTGTTTACAATAATCCAAGCCTTGTAAAATCGCTTGCATTAGAGATGTGCAAAGGATTCTGAAATCAATATGTGGAAATTCAAATAATTTTCAATATCCCTGGAATTGGCAGTCCCTTCTAAGGAAAGAAAGTTTCAGTTTCAAAACCTTTTCCGTATCTCAATATTATTGACATGAAGAATTTGACACACTCTATTATTGCTGGCCAGATGGGGGGAAAGGCACTATAATGCAAAGGAGATTGCCTGACTCCATTAATTAACACAGAAAGGGGATACTTGTGATGGTATGTAGGAATGACCTTGGGAGAGGGAGGAAGACTCACAGAAACAATTTGATAAGAGGCAGCTCAATTCACAGGTGGAGAAGAATGTGAGAAGCACTTCACAAAGGACTCTCCCTGGTTTTCTGGAGACTAAAAAGAGAGGAGGGGAGAAATTTTCAACCTTGCAAGATTCCATTAATGTAGCTTACAATAAAAATTATGCTGGTGCTCCTGATAGTGTTTCTTGCCTGGACTACCACCAAGGGCTCACAATATGTGACATCTTTTTTCCTGTCATTTCTGGGTCTGGGGGAGAAGAGAGCAATTTCCTTCCCATAATTCTCAGAGCCTGAAGTGTCCATGACATTGACTATATGGTCTCCAGGCCACTTGAGGTTCTACTGTACTACAATGGTGAGAGGCAGTTGGTGGGATTCAACCGGTATAACCAGTGACCGAATGCGCAGCGTTTGAAAACCGCCCAATTTCAGCTCTAAAACTTACCTTCTACTGCAGCCCCGGTGAGTAAAACAGCTAAAGCGCAGCGATCTGCTGTGTTGCACAAATCAGCTGAGCTGCAAAACGTAGAAATATAGAACAGACTAGGGCAGGGGTGGGTGACCGAGGCCAACCAATCGCCGGAACTACCGGTTCACTCGAACCGGTCTGAACCAGCTGAATCCCACCCCGGGTGAGAGGTTAAGGTGTGACAGATCTTTCGTCTTCAAGGTACCGAGGATGATGTCGGTTGGGAGAAAAGCATCGAAGATGAAGCTCATCAGGTGAAGTTCCAGATCATTTAAAGGGGACTCTCTTCTTTTCGGTCTTCTAGGCTGGTTTCAACGGTGGAAACAGTACCAACTATTTTAGCATTCCTGGTTCCAGAACCCCAGACATTGTCAACATCGAAGAGACCACCAATGTCAATGTGCCAGGTCGTTGGGTATTCAAAATTGATGGTAGGGAGATTGATCCAGCCAATGGATGCAGTTTTAGAGGTAAGCAAGTATAGGAAGCTGCTTGGGTCATGTGGAAGCAGGTGGGTTTTTGTTTTGTTTTGTTATATTCCAGACAGTTTTGCCAAGAGATGTTGCTAAAGATGGAACCAGGCACTGTTTGTACCTGATTCACTGAATCCAGTGATTCATACCACCTCCACTTTCCCTGAATGCTTAATATGCAACATTCTTCTCTGATTCTCATTTATTAGATCACATCAGCACTCTAAATACCCCTAACGTGCTTAATAGAACTGCCACTGGCTACTAGCAAATAAAATTAATTTTTGGGTACACTGGAGAGAGGTTTTCCGTGGATAACTCTCAAGCTGGGAAAGCAACACAGCGACCTCTTCTCAAATTGAAATGGGTTAATAATGACTTTAAGTGTTGGATTGTTCAAGTTTTCTCCTTTTGGGGATTGCATGTTTTGATTGTCTTCGGCGTGGAAAGGCAAACTATGAATTGAACATATAACCCCTTTCCTGCTGCTTAGGGATTCCTACTTAGGACAAACGCAAACAGAATTTCAAGAGCAATGTGACTTTTTTTCTTCTTCAAAGAATTCCTGGGGGGAGGGAATCTGAAAATGGTAGTTCTTCGTGGGAGTTTGTGCGATATTGTCGCCATTTCTTAATGTTATCCATCAGCATTGATTGTCATTATTATAAAGTGCCATTCAGCCTTTTATTTTGCTATGCCAGATAATGAAGAACAAATCTAGCTGAGGCTGTTAAGAGCTTTTCACAATTATTTTAAAAATGGTTTTATGTAAAGCATTGTTCCCTCACTTCTTATCTGTGCTAATAATAACTAACAGAGGCATGGGTAAACTGTATTGCTCTATCAGAGCAAAAGGCCTGGCAAGAATATGGCAATGTTTTAATACATTTACTGTGATATCAGCATATTGGTTCCATTGGCTGCAAGAGAGAAGATGTGTAAGTATTGCACGCCACCAGTTAGCCAAGAAACGTAACCCCAATGTGATCCATTTCTTGTAGATCCAAATAAATCCAAAATCCAAATGGAATGGTGAAATACAGAAATAGACCTCATAACCACTATCCATTTTATTCTCACGACAAATCTGATTTTTTTCCTCAGCCTGGCCAATCTCCAGGTGTGTAAATTTCAGTTCCCAGCGTTCTTTACAATGGCCAACCCGGAATGCAGAATTTTGAGAGGTGAAGTTCCATCGATTTGGGGGGCATCCAGAAACCACATCAAGTCCCAACATGGAGATGGGTTGTCATAATAACAATAACAACATCAACAATAATACTAGAAATAGAACGACTATGGCAAAGGCAAGCAAGGGTAGGACCAATCGTAATAGGCGCCTTGAGTGCAGTCCCAAAACAACTGGAGCACCATTTGAACACCATCATTGGCATTGACAAATGTGCCATCCGTCAATTGCAGAAGGCAGCTGTACTTGGAACAGCTTCCATCCTGCGGTGATATCTGTAACACCATCAAACATCCAGATTTGCCTATCCCAGATCCGTGGTAAGGACTCCATAGGGAGACAAAAATGCCAAACCCAGTCTGAACATCTGGCTGACTGTACAATTAATAATAATAACTATTATTATTATTATTATTATTATTATTTGCCTAAAGACCTAGGGAAGCACTTAAAAATTGACAAGATCACCCTTGGTCAGCTGCAGAAGGCCACCTTACTGGGATCTGCTCGCATAATTTGCCAATACATCACACAGTCCTAAACAATTGGGAAGTGTTAGACTAGTGATTTGTGATACGAAACACAGCATGGTTATCTCGTCTGCTGTGTATACTGTCATTTTTGTGTATACAACAACAACAACAAACAACAGGCAACAACAAACAACAAACAACAAGAACAACCCATGTTGGCTAAGAACAGGTACAATGGAGGCAACTTTACTTTGGAGTAAGTAAAGGAGTAAAACCATTCCTTATTCTTACTGAGTCCAGTTGCAAACTGTCCATTTCTTCTATGAATTTGAGCTCTGTCGCTTTGTAATAGAGATTTCTCTTGGACACCAGCGATGTTGAAATAGAGATGTCATAAAGTCAGTCTCAAAACATCTGCCTGAGATGCCCTTAGATTCTACAGCATGCAGAGTCCTTTTCAACAGAAAACAAAGTTATTCTTTTCCATTGTTGCCTGCTACTTAAAATGTCTTGTGTCAGGTCTTTAAAACAGCCACCTGGAGAGCCTGCTCCTCTTCTCTTTACAGATACAACTGCTCGGAAAATAAAAGGAGACTTGTCTGCCTCTGGGGTGGTGATGGAAGGATTCCAATTCTTCCCAACTTCTAAATTATGAACTTTTATAGCATCCAAGTCCCTGAGTGGTGCGGTGGCCTGGAGGTGGAGCTCTCACCTCACAATCAGGAAGCTGTGAGTTTGATCCTAGGTAGAGGCAGATATTTCTCTCTCTGGGCACAATGAGAAACCATCTGCTGCGAACTCCACATTGGCAACAGGAAGGGCATCCGGCCAGTAAACACTCAGCTCCATTTAGTTGCCCCGACACCATCCCGATGCAGGGTGATTAAAAGACGAGGGGGGGGGAAATAGAGTATTGAAATTGTTTTGGAGTTTTTAATGTCATCAAAAGAGTTCCATTAATAAGAAGATTACAAAGCAAAAGGATTTTTGCTATCACCAGAGAGAATCATTTGCACAACCAGATGCAAATTGAAATTATGGAGATATTTGGGATGGATCCACCACAGGGTCACACATTGGAGCTGAAGTTGTCTGCAAGCCCAAAGCATGTGAAGAACTTTATCCGCAGGTTGATGGGGCTGTCATGCCCCTGTCGGAATCTGAATCTGAGGAGGAAGCCGAACAGCTGACAGGGAGTGGGAGTGTGGCTCCGTTGGCTGTGGAGGAAACTGGGGGAGGGCAAAATCTGGCTGGGCAGAGCAGGGAAAAGTTAGAACAAGGGAGAGGGAGTTCAGAGGAAGATCCAGGCCCACCCCCTCTTCATACTAGGGCATGCAGGGAGGAACGGAGAAGAGAGCAACATGGGTTGTGTGGCTTACAGGGGAGGAAAGGGCCCTGATTCCCTTCGTTAGCTGCAGCTGGGAACACGGTGTATAAAAAAGGCAAGCTGCACACAGCAAACTGTTGAGAGCAAACGTGACTTTATCTTGTATCATCGTGGCTTATTTGTGTTCCTGGCATTTTCCCAACGGTGTGAGTTTTGCCTTGTTTTCAAGTTTGAAATTCTTGCTCCTGCCCTGACAAACTAATTACTTCAGTTACAGTTTGTGTGCACCTTGTTTTGGACTGAATTTTCTACAGTCAAAGGCTGTTCCAGGGAGAGTTTGTCTCCAGCCAGAAGGTAACCTGAACATTGGGGGCAAAGTTGGCGATAATAAAAGGACTCTTCTTGCCTATCTGACTGTGTTTACTTTGTGCCACGCCCTGGGCCATCACAGGGGCTTTATGTGAGGAGGATAGAAGAGGGAATGAAGGAAGCAAGCAGATGGAGAAGGTGACTGACTGAAAAGGAGAGAAGGAGTAAGAAATGGGAGAGATGATCAGATCTAGAAAGTCTTGGGATCAGTCAGTTTGGAGTCAAGTACAAAATGAAGCAGATTTGGAACCAACGATCTGAATGGAATGAGCTGCATATAAAATTTGCATTTTGAATGAGCAGAATTCTGAGTTTTTAGGCGTCTAATTCAGATTTTTAAAAGGCCATTGTTAAAAATAAACGGGAACCAAAGATCTTTACTCAGCAAGTTACCGCAATCTCTGTCAAGCACATCCTGATAGACATTCTATTCTTGCTTTGTTTTATAATGATGATTATCGGCATAAACAATACGTTGTATGTGTAATAATTAGCTATGTGTAAGACAGAGAGGCAGACATCCATCTCATTAAGAGATACAGTCAAAACCGCCATGGCTATTGTAAAATATGAAGTCTCCAAAGTTGCATTATTTGATGTTTAATTAGTGCTAATTCATATGGAAGGAAAAACGAGTCTAAGGAGGCAATTAACACCCTTTGAGCCGCAGATGTAATTCACCCATTATTAATAGAATTAAGTTATAGCAACTGTGGTATACTTGGGATATAATTCACCCTGCATCCACCAAGTTGTTTTTTAGAAGCCAGCCAAACCATAGTTGTAGTTGAACTGTCGTCAGTGCCCTGCGATATAAATATGAGATTTATATCTCCAATTTTATATTTAGAGAGGATGCTGGCTGAATTTCTGGGGCAGGGCCAGTGTTTTGCTGCCTGTGGAGGAAAAGAGCCTTAACATGTTGAAGCTCTATTGAAGGGAGAAAGTAGAAAAACTTGATTGAAGCTGGATTTTTGATAGCTATAGCACTTAGACTTATATTCCACTTCACAGTGTTTTGCACCCTCTCTAAGAGGTTTACAGAGTCAGCATATTGTCCCCAACAATTTTGGGTCCTCATTTTACCGACCTCGGAAGGATGGAAGGCTGAGTCAACCTTGAGCCTGGTGAGATTCAAACTGCCAAATTGCAGGCAGCCGGCAGGCAGCAGAAGTAGCCTGCAGTACTGCATTCTAACCACAGCGCCACCGGGGCTCATGGATGTGGTTCAGTGGTGGGATTAAAAAAAAATTTTTTATTAACAGTTCTGTGGCCATGCCTTGGTGGGTGTGGCTTGGTGGGCGTGGCTTGGTGGGCGTGGCAGGGGAAGGATACTGCAAAATATCCATTCCCTCCCAACCCCACAAATCTGCTTTCCAGTTCCGTTGTCCTGTGCAGGGCAATCAAAGAAGACCCAGCCAATCAGCTGGGACTCAATGGGAGACAGGGAATAGATGGGGTTGGCAGGGCCAGTCAGAGGTGATATTTGCTGGTTGTCCGAACCACTCAAAATCTCTGCTACCGGTTCTCCAGAACTGGTCAGAACCTGAATACCACCTCTGATGTGGTTTCCTTCGAAGCTGTTCTGATACAACCTTGACTTTTTCCAAGATGGTTTTCTGACTTCCGCAACTAGTTTTATAACCTTGGGATTTCTCCTATTCATGCCCTAACCAAGTGGGTCACTGCTTAAGTTGCCAAGAACAGCCAAGGTCAGCTAGATCTTGTCACCATCTTTAGTACAAAGTTTAGCCTATAGCAGAGGGGCCCAACCTTGGCAACTTTAAGACTTGTGGGTTTCAACTCCCAGAATTCCTCAGCCAGCCATGCTGATTGGGGATTTCTGGACATTGAAGTCCACAGGTCTTTAAAGCGTCCACTGGCCTATAGCGTCTATGGTCACCCTTGCCCAGCATTAACCAGGCATGATTTTTTTAGCAGACCTGGTGCATTGACGAAATCACACATATATGGGAAATATGATGATGCAAATGCAACAGAGATAAGATGAACAGCATATGCTATGCTGATGGCGATGTGTCTTAATATGTCACATTACAGCTTTGTGATCGTACTTTAGCCTCAGCAATTATAGCTACTAGTTTCTAATATACACATCCCACACTGAAAGAGTGCTGTCTAATGCTCTTTGGGACACTTTCCAATGTTTTAAAGTGGTTTCAGCCTATTGCGGCAATGATTCATATATGGCAGAGGATTATAATAATAAAAAAAGTACTTAAATCAGGGCTCTCTTGCAAAATTAATAGAACAGGGCACTGTGCTGTCTCACTGAAGGTAAATATGGCAATGATAATGGAAACTGGGATCCCAAAAGGCCAGGCCTTCATAGGAAGCCTAAGAGTAACTTCTGGTCATCTATGCTTTCACTTTTTGCAAAAAAAAAACCTGTTAGACAGCAAATCAGATTGACCTGGGTTCAATGGACTTGCGAATAGGAACATGGGTCCTCCCTGTTTCTAGAAGGAATGTAAAATTCTAATCTTTCTTGATTTATCTTCTCATTTATACCTCGGATTCTTGCTTTCAACAAACTCCGCATTGGTGACAGTCTGCTTGCTCGATTCAGTTGCCCAGACTGCACCCCGCAAGGGATTATGCGGGTCATTAAATGAAGATGATTCTTGCTTTCAACAGTGAAGACGACCTTGTACCAAAAGTGCTTTTTCAAAAGGGCAACTGGACTTTTTTTGTTTCCTTGGAGATGCTTCCCCCTTCGCTTCTTGGATGAGAATTGAAACGTCTTCAAGGAAAAAAACAAAGAAAGTCCAGTTGCCTTTTGCAAAAGCATTTTTGGGACAACCATGACCTGGGTGACTAAGAATCTCCATAGATGTGAAGATGACTTTGATTCTATGGGTTTTTTTTTCTTTTAGGCCAATTTCTCCGTCAAGGGGAGATCTTCTGGGAAAGTGTCAACTGCTCCACCAAGTGCCGTTGCCTGGATTTCAACAATGAACTCTTCTGCCAGGAGGTGTCCTGTGGCCCGTATGAAACCTGCGAGGCGAAGGACAAATTCTTCCAGTGTGTGTCGATGGAGAGCAGCACCTGTGTCATCTTCGGAGATCCGCACTACCATACCTTCGACGGCTTCCTTTTCCACTTCCAAGGGTCCTGCTCCTACTTGCTTGCCAGGCAGTGTTGGCCTGGATCCCGTTTGCCCTTCTTCAGCGTGGAAGCCAAGAATGAGAATCGTGGTGGTTCTTCTGTCTCCTGGCTGAAGGACATCTCCATTGAGATCTACTCGCACAAAATCGTCATTCCCAAAGGCAGCTTTGGGAAGATTATGGTGAGATTCGCCCTCGCTTATTGTGAGGACTTGTATGCACTTGAGCTTGTGGGAACCACTGTAAAGAAAGCCGAATCCTCGATGCGTTTGGGGGGTTTTCATAAAAGAAAAAAATATATATTCAGGCATGAAAAGGAAGAGCTGTGCCTTCCAGAATGGCTTCCCTTGCCCTCGGGGATGGATCTGAATATCCCAAATGTCATTGTCTAGAACATGGGTGTCAAACTCAAGGTCCACAGGCCAGATCTGGCCCATGGGGTGCTTAGAACCGGCCCACAGGGCCACCCTGGAAACAGGGAAGGACTGGCCCGTGGTGCCTCTGCCAGTGAAAATGGCGCTCCCGACCTCCGTTTTCGCTGGCAGAGGGTTGCAGGAGGCTGTTGCAGCTGAAAACGGAGTTTGCTGGCAGAGTGCTCAGGCCACCACCAGCGCCCCTGACATGAGTGATATTGAGCTGGTCATGTGCCCTCCCCGGCCACGCCCCCCCCCAGCCCCTTAAAGTCAAACACAACCCTGATACGGCCCTCAATGAAATTGAGTGACACCCTGGCCTAGATGTCATGACATCATTCCATTGTCTGGATGTATCTGGAAAGAAAAAACTGAAGGGGAAAAAAAAACCAGTCCTCATTAAAATAAAAACATGCAGCTGTCAGCTAGCTTAGAAAATAGAAGGCTCTATTAATTTCTGGGATGTTTTGATTTTTTTTTTCATCTAATGGCACTAATATGGGAAATGTCACATCACAGAATCAGTTTTTTTCCCTCCCACTAATGCCCATCATATAGGTTGGCTTTTATCTTCCATAATCTTCCAGGCAGGCAACCAGGGACATTAGTAAAACCTACGCTGGAAGTAAAATCCAGCATAGTTTGAACGCACATTACTTGCACACCGTATCCTTTCAAGGTTATTATTTTGGATAATAGAAAAGTGTGCTTGCCATCTTCGATCTGACAGAAGTCCAGGTTAATCCCCAGAAACAAGCAGTTGCCTAGACATATCATTTAAGTGGTGATGGTTGGCCAACAGTCCCAAGCGGGGAGTAGCTTTAGAGCAACTGATTCCCCCAAAAAGTTTGCAATAAGCAACAATTCAACAATTGGGTGTGACATGATGTGACATTGTTCTTCAGTCCGCGATGCTACATCGTTTGTTTATGATAGGAAAATACAGCTGCTTTTGGGAGAAACTATGGCTGAGTGCATGTACTCCCTAATTTTGTAATGGGACGTGGGGAATGACCTTGAGAGGCATGGGGACGAGTCACAGGTAGGGTGACAAGACAGGTAAGAGGCTGTTTAGCCCGCAACAGGAATGTGGGCATGGCAAACATCTCAGAAGGGGCCCTCCCCAGTTTCTTGACTATGAAGGAAACGGAAGAAATGTATTTTCAGATTTGCAAGATGGATGTCAGCCTACCCAGGTAGACCAGTTAAGAAGCACACATTAAGAAGAAGCCTGCTCTGTTTATTATAAGTCTACGTAACAGAATCATGCATGTCTGAATGTACAAATCTCCCACTGTCTCTTTTTAGAGCCTGATAAGTTATGGAGGATCCTTTCTGAAATTTGTTTTCTCTGCCTATTATTCAACTGCTGGCTCCCCTTCCTCTTATCTGATCACAGCCTCTTATTGGACCTGCCTTGACTGCAGCTCTTCCCCCTGCCTTCCAAGTTCATACCCGCATACCATTTCAAATTCCTTCTACTATGTCCGGGGTGTCAAACTTGTGTCGTCACAGCGTAGTCACAGCATGTATTGTGACTTTCCCCCTTTGCTAAACCAGGCATGGGCATGGCCATCTGGCCTGTGGCTTGTGATTTTGACAGCCCTGTACTATGTGGACTTCAACTCCAAGAAAGTCAGCCACCATGGGTGACTGGGGAATTTTGGGAGTTGAAGTCCACATATCTTAAACTTGCCAAGAGGGTCCTGAGCCTACTCAATTACTCTCTGGGGAATTGAGGTCTTTTTTGATTCTCTTTTTATTTTTCCTCCCTAACACCTTACAGACATGGGATCTAGACTGAGTGTTTCAATACTTTCTTTACATTATTATTTTTTTGCACTACCTCAATAAACATTAGCTACTTAATTTGTATTGACAATGATAATTGTAGCAATAGAAGATTTATATACAACGATAGTAAATAAATCCATTTTTAATCTTCTCATTCTGGATGACGAGGATGATAAATGTTAACTTTCTATCCGTGTCACAGATAGATGACTTGGTCATGTCTCTGCCTGTCTTTTTGGAACTGGGAGCCATAAAAATCTATCAGAGTGGCATGTCGACCGCTGTGGAAACTGACTTTGGCCTTTTGGTGACCTATGACGGCGACCATTATGCTGCCATTTCAGTTCCCGGCTCCTACATTAATGCTACCTGTGGCTTGTGTGGGAACTACAACAAGAATCCTGAAGATGATGTCCTGCGCTCCGATGGGAAACTGGCCACTTCTGTCCTGGATCTGGGAGAGAGCTGGAGGGTTTATCATCCTGAATGGAAGTGCTCCCCGGGCTGCTTAGACAACTGTAGTCTTTGTGACATGGCGATGGAGTCTCTCTACTTCGGCCCCGAGTACTGTGGCTTCATCAACAAAACGGGGGGCCCTTTGTGGGAATGTGGGGCCATTGTCGACCCCATGGCATTTGTGCACAGCTGCGTGTATGATTTGTGCAGCATCCGTGATAATGGCACAGGAGGACTTTGCCAAGCCATTCAAGCCTACGCCTTGGTTTGCCAGGCCTTAGGGATCCCGATTGGAGACTGGAGAGGGCAGACAGGATGCGGTAAGTCACCAACCTTTCAGACAGATCCAGAAAAAATCACAGAGCTCCACTGCTTCATGCAGGGTTTACAGGCCATTGACTTTTACTTGGTCAATCTGAGTTGGGCATCAAGCTACTTGCGCCCAAACGGAAAACTGTCCATATGATTATCAGATGTTAAATAAGAGCAACCAGCTCTTGAGGAGATGATCTTGGCTATAATTTGACCAAAGAGAGTAGAAATAGCAGGTTTATTGCCCTTGAATGATGCTTTTGTCCATATTTGAATCACATAACTCCTAGAAAGAGTAACAATAAAAAGGTTTCATAATGGACAATTCAGACACAACTTGAGGGATTCTCTTGCTTAACTTAGCTATTCTTTTCCATTTGTTTGGTCATTGGTCTGTACCCTTGTATGCTTTATTTTCAAAATTGTGTCATGTGTAAATTAGACTACAGTTAATAGTGAACAATCTGCCTACATTTCTTTTCCTTTTTTGCTTTTTGTCTGTGTTTCTTCCTGGTTTCTAGTCCTTTGGAAAAAGTACGTGTTCAGTAAGCCTCCCTTGATTCAAACTCAACTCTTGATGACTTCATGCATAGTTTTCTTGGCAACTGTATAGAATTATTTTGCTGTTGCTGCCTAGGGCTTGGGTTTTTTTTTCAGAGGGACTCACATCCAAGTAGGAATGAGAGACAACCCTGTATAGCTTATTTCAAGGTCATCCAAAGTTGACTCGGTGCTAACCATCAAGCTGGAGACTCAATATGTCCGCCATTCTAAATCAGCAACTGCTGCGTTAATTAACTCAACTGTTCTGTTTGCCTTTTTCAGCAACTGCTGTAAGCTGTCCAGAGTTCAGCCACTACTCCATCTGTACTAGTAGCTGCCCAGCCACCTGCTCGGATTTAACGGCCCCTTTGAACTGCAACTCTCCTTGCACTGAAGGCTGTGAGTGTGTCGAAGACTATGTTCTCAGCACTGACACCTGTGTCCCTGTTCAAGAGTGTGGTTGCGATGTGGATGGCCGCTACCATGCCGTGGGGGAATCCTTCTGGGCTTCTGTGGACTGCACAGTGCAATGCTGGTGTGAAGAAGAAGGAGATGTCAACTGTTTCAATGCCACTTGTCAGGAAGGAGAAGTGTGTACAGTCGAGAAAGGCTATCAAGGGTGTTACCCCAAGCGGGAGACTTTGTGTTTGGTTTCTCAGGATCAAGTCCTGCACACTTTTGATGGAGTTGGCTTTGTTTATCCCTCGGACAATTCTTACACCTTGGTAAAAACATGCCCAGACAGGCCCACTTACCTGGAAGTGGACATCAGCAAAAAGAAACCAGACTCGAATTCTGACTGGCTTCGTACCTTGATGATACAAGTTGCCAACCACGATGTTAAGATTGGTGGTGTAGACAACTCTGAAATCAAGGTAGGGATATTTTGGTGGGTGATAGACTCAAAGGGAGGGGGGCTTAGGTCATTGCTCTTAATTTCAGAACATCATTTAATAACACACTCTTGAGAAATGTTCATGATGAGCCAGCCTTTCCTGATCTCAGGGTGATTGGAGCTAGATCTACTACATCTGCAGGATATCAGTCTGGGGAAAGTTTCCAAGTTATACCTGGATGATTGAGAATCTTCTTGGGCATCTAGCCAGGTGTGTCCCTGGTTCCTCTCCAAGGATAGTTGGTGTAAACCAACAGATAGGAGGGAGGTGACTATCAAATGAACTCAGAAGACGAAGCGCTAATGGAGGAATCAAATTCTGGGAGAGAATTATGCAGGAAGGATGATTCATGATTAAATGGGGTATTTTGTTGCCCTTCATTTTGTCTGCTACCCGTGCTTCTTTAACCCCAGTGAAATTTCCTTGTGGTTCTTTTTTCTACATCTGCAGAGGCAACACCTCACATATGTTCAAACGTCTCATTAGCTGCATCTGGTGCTGACATTTTCATCCCACTAGACATCTGCCTGTCAAATTTTTATGCTCATCGTGGAAGATACAGGAAGAGTTTAGAGACATGATCAAACAACCTCCGTTTGGCTCTGCCCTTGCTGACCATTGAAATAATTGCTTGTGCCTTCAAGTTAAAAGATGTCTTTGCTTCTTCGCTTTCCCCAAATGTGAAATTCTTTGACAGAGACAGAATGTCTCTGTTCTTCACAGATGTCCAGCTTTGATTCTCTCCCACTCCCCACGCAAAGGGCAAAACCTAAAATGTCTAATAGTTGCAAGGGTACAATTAAAGAACTTTTCAAAGGATGAAACTAATAATCCTGCCTACTCTGGTCTGACAGAAAATTGGGTCATGGTCTGTAGAGCGAGATATGATTGTTGATTTGGTTCCCCAGCATGAATTCTTCCAAATGGCTGTGATCTTTGGTACGGGAGGGGCAGCCTCAATGCATCCAGAATATTTCAAATTGAAAAACATCAGCTTGGGCTGTAATAAAGAAAGAATTAAACTCTTGTTGTAGCCTGAAGCCATCTCATTGACTAGAGCTTCTATTTACATAGCAAATAAAATAGTGCCAGACCTGATGGGATCAATAACCATTAGACTTGATGGCACTGGACTGTCTCTGAAGGCCATCTGTTGAGAGTTTTGTAGGCTTCCTTGTGCAGTTGTTTGACCATTATACGTACAGACTTTCGGATTAGTCAGGCCAGGGGTCCAATCCAGCAGGGGGCAATTTATGTTCTCATGACCTGCAAATTGCATTCATGCAATTACAGTATGGGAAGATTAAGTTTGATCTCTTTTAAGAGATAAAGAGCTTCTCGTAATACAAAGCATGGGAGCTTGATGTGTAAGATCCATAATAAATTGTAATTAAGTTGACAGAATGGAAGAACAGTTGTCTTCAACATGGAAATCCTGATTTTGTGAGATTTTCAATCATGAAGAATTATAGCCAGGTTCAGGCAAACATACCATATAGCTTCACTGCAGACTTTCATCACCACCATGAGAAAAGCGATGGATAGACAACCTGAGCTATCTATCTCTGCTTTCTCTCTATGTTGTGTGTATCCAAGCATGTGGATAATGGTCCCATTGTGCAGAATTACTGATATGATACAGGTAAATGGATGTAAATATACGTGGTTGTCCTCTTGGAATCTAGATGGCTATTCTTATCACCAACTGAGTCAACATTAATAAAGGGTTCCCCTAAAATTGATGGAAATGCATTTCTTTTTGGAAAAACAATGGTACGCTGTGCAATTTGTTTAATATAAATTCATGACTGCCCACTCCTCGTCTTGCAACCTTTGTCTAGTCAATAGATTACTTGCTTCCTCGGGGAAACCAATGGATCTCCTCCATTGGACAAAAAAAAAACAACCCATGGGATAAGATTGCTTTCCTTGGTTTCACAACTTTCAAGAAACTCAGTTCTGCTCTTCAAAATGTGCAGCCTTGTAGAAATGTTGCTTCCCAGCCATCTTGTAGGTGACACTGCCACCAGGTGGATAGCTTTACAAAAAGGAAGCATCTGACAGTTTATTTTAAACACATTTTCCACACTAGCAGAACTACGGAACATGGCTCCTGCATGTATAAACATAGCACAGAGGAAAGATGTTTTCTATTCTATTGTCACCTCCTGCCAATCTCATGATGACATTTCATTGTAAAAAGAAGTAAAATCCAACAACCTTGGATTGTATTTGCTGTAATTGTCAGGATCTATTTTGTGTGTGTGTGTGTGTGTGTGTGTGTGTGTGTGTGTGTTTGTGTGTGTGTGTGTTGTGTGCCTTCCACTCACGTCAGTTGTATTTTCTGTTCTTTCCAGTAAGTCTACCTCTACAGCAACTGTTGCTTCTCCCATATGTCTATCAAATCAAGTGTCTCTGTCTTGGGTTGGGGGGTCTTCTATTTTCTTTTTGAATGACTGATATTGGAACTTTCCCTGAGTATCACAAATCTAGTACTGTCGCTCTGGGATAATGGCATGAGCTGAAGGCAACGCTTGGCTTCCAAGAATAGCTTGTAATTCCTTTGAGATAGAAAAATCCATACAGATCCATCATCCCAATCAAGTGATCGCCACATAAGTTGGGACTTCAGTTCCTAGGTTCTAGAAGCAGCATTCTGGAATAGATCTGTGGGTGTTTTGAGATGATAAAAAGCTGTTTTAAATCTATGCTTAAACTATATGAGCAAATGAAGGCCAAGCTGGGTTTGAAAAGTCATCTGCTCTGTAAATCGTTGTGTTTCAGAAATGAGAATAGTTGGTGCTTACTCTTAAATTTAATGGAAAGTTGCTATATAATGTGAAAAACTTTTTTCGGTTCCCAAAATCTTCTCTCTTAAAAATGTATTTAAGTCCTGCTTTCTGGGTAGCCCAAGTTTAAATGCCGCTCAGCATATATTTGGCAGGTAACTTCAGCTGTAGACCTATAATTTATCTCCATATGAAGTGTGCCTTCTTGTTGACTTCCATTGCTCAATTCTGCTAATGCCTCACTAATCAAAGGAAGAACAGGAAGATAGCATGGGATTCTTTAGTTTCTTCATTCATTGTTGCCTCTTCTTTGCCCTTTTTCCTTTGCAGGTGAATGGATATGAAATGGAGCTTCCATATTTCCACCCTTCTGGGCAACTAGAAATCTACCGGAGTAAAAATGGGACTGTTGTTGAATTGGATGGACTCATCCATATCCACTATTCAGACTTGGGCATCTTGGAGATACGTCTCTCCACCACCTATTTCAACTGTACTGGAGGCCTCTGTGGCTATTTCAATGGAAACAGCAGTGATGAGTTCTGTTTTCCCAACGGGAAATGCACAGATAACCTGGTGGTTTTCCTGGACAGCTGGACAACCTTCAATGAGATCTGCAACGGGGAATGTGGTGACCTTCTCAAGGCCTGCAACAATGATTCAGAGCTTCTGAAAGACTACCGCAGCCGCTCCAAATGTGGAGTCATCAATGACCCCACCAACAGCTCATTCCTGGAGTGCCACTCTGTGGTGAATGTGTCCACATATTACAGGACCTGCATTTTCCGTCTGTGCCAAAGTGGAGGAAATGAGTCGGAGCTCTGCGACTCGGTAGCTCGCTATGCCAGCGCATGTAAGAATGCAGAAGTGGACATTGGCCAGTGGAGAAGCTTAAACTTTTGCCGTGAGTTGGGAAGTGGGGGGGGGGGAGAGATGCCTATCTTCATCTTGTTTCCCATAGGAAGTTAAGTTGTTGGAGTATTGGTCAACATCATGAACCTTTTAGGTCAAAAGGCCCTAAGACTTTGATGCTATTAAATAACAAAGATCATCATTCTCAGCCTAATAGGATTCTCATGTTGTATAGGTTAGGACTGAACCCACTAAAATATTTCTGGGTTATTCGTGTGAATTTTCTAAGTCTTGTGCTCAGAAAGCTCTTCTGAGGTTTGTGAAGCCATTAATAGAAGCTAGAATCACAATCTCAGAAAAACTTGCTTGAGTATAAAAAAGTTTACAGTCGGTCCTTAGAATGGTGGCCTTTGACCCAAGAGTCAATGTTTCATGCTATCCGGTTTCAGGATATGACTATAAGTCTCTGTTTCTTCAAAAACGTAATTTCATATTCAGGAAGTAATCAACACAAGAAACTTAAAGTGGGGTGGTGCTAAATAAGTCACTTTACTAAAGACAAGGATGTCACACATATACAGACTTTCCTGATGCAAGAATCAAGGAATATGGGACTTAAGAAGTAACAACAGAGAATAACTAAAATGTGAGAAGAAAGAATACGTTGTTTTAATCAGCTGGGATAATATTTTTTGTTGCCAGTATCATAATCTAAAGGAAAGATTTAAAATAACCATCTTGCAAAAGCAGAAATAAGTATGGAAACTGAATTAAGTTGAAGAAAATGTAAGAAATCGAATGCAGTGATCCAACTGATCATGACTTTTTAGAGATTCAAGTCCAGGAACTTAACCTTAAAAGAGTAAAAAGAGGCACATTAAGTGATTGTTTAATTAGGAACTCCTTTAAAATAGTATGTGCAAAAGTTTTCTTCTTCCCACCCCAGAAATCTGATATGTAAAAAGAAACTTTCTAGATCAGCACAAAATCCTCATTGTGCATCTCACAATGGTCCATAAAAGTCCAGCATAGAGACAGTGATTTTCTCTCTTCTTTGCACCTGACAGTTGGGTTTAAATTTATACTTTATGGAGGGAAACTTTGTTGGTAACGAAGGGTTGTAAATGTAATTTAAATGTTTATGGATAAGCAGTGAAAAATAAAGCAATCACAGTGCAAATTTAAAGCTGAAAGGAAATTTCATTGAGGTTAAGGCAGTGTAGTGTAATCAATGCGAGAAGAGTAATTCACTCACAGGGCAGGATTAAGAAAAAAACCTCAAATGCCTTTCAGCTGTTTGAATAAGTATTCAATAAACCAATAATAAAGCAAGTTGAATTTTAAAAAAAAACATGCCAGCAGGTCTCACATTGTATCTTCTGTAAGGATACAGATACAGATAATCAGAGTTGGAAGGGACCTTGTAGGTCATCCAGTCCAACCCCCCCGCCCAAGTGGAAGACCCCACACCATTTCCGACAAATGGCAGTCCAATCTCTTCTTGAAAGTCTCAACTGATGGCGCTCCCACAACCTCCGAGGGCAAGCCGTTCCACTGGTCGATTGTTCTCACTGTCAGAAAGTTTCTCCTTGTTTCCAAGTCGAATCTCTCCTTGTTCAGTTTCCATCCATTATTCCTTGTCTGGCCTACAGGCGCTTTAGAAAATAGCTTGACCCCTTCCTCCCTGTGGCAGCCCCTCAAATATTGGAAGACCACTATCATGTCTCCCCTGGTCCTTCTCTTTGCTAGACTAGCCAAGCCCAGTTCCTGCAACCGTTCGTTGTATGTTTTAGCCTCCAGTCCCCTAATCATCCTGGTTGCTCTTCTCTGTACTTTTTCTAGAGTCTCAACATCTTTTTTTATAATGTGGTCACCAAAACTGGATGCAGTACTCTAGGTGTGGTCTTAGGCTTTATAGAGTAGTATTAGTACTTCCCTTGATCTTGACTGTATCCCTCTGTTAATACAATTTAGGATTGCATTAGCTTTTTTGGCGGCGGCTGCACACTGCTGGCTCATATTTAGCTGGTTGTCCACTAAGACTCCAAGATCCCTCTCACAGTTACTGCTATTGAGCCTGGTTTCACCCAGTCTATATGTGTGCTTTTGGTTTTCCTTGCCTAAGTGTAGGACTTTACTTTTCTCTATATTGAATTTCATTTTATTAGATATGGCCCAGTGTTCTAGTCTGTCAAGATCCATCTGGATCTTGAGCCTATCTTCTTGGGTGTTAGCTATTCCTGCCAGCTTAGTATCATCTGCAAATTTGGTAAGTTCCCCTTCTATTCCCTCATCTAAGTCGTTAATGAAGATATTGAAAAGTACGGGGCCTAAGATGGAACCTTGTGGCACCCCACTGCTTACTTCCCTCCATGTAGACTTAGACCCATTAAGGACTACTCATTGAGTACGGTTTGCCATCCAGTTGCGAATCCATCTAGTGGTGGTGCTTTCTTTTCCTCTTCTTTCTAGCTTACTAAGAAGTAGGTTGTGGTCTACTTTAACGAATGCCTTGCTGAAATCTAAAGATATTATGTCCACAGTATTTTGCTGGTCTACTAATTTAGTCACTGTGTTGAAGAATGAAATAAGATTGGTTTGGCATGATCTGTTTTTAACAAACCCGTGCTGACTGCTAGTTATTACTTTACTTGTTTCTAGATGTTGGAAGATCTGTTTTTTTATTATCTTTTCCAGTATCTTCCCGGGTATTGATGTTAGGCTGATTGGTCTATAGTTTCCTGGGTCTGTTTTTTTTTTCCCTTTTTTGAAGATGGGAACCACATTAGCTCTTTTCCAGTCCTCTGGTAGTTCCCCAGTGCTCCAGGATTTTTGAAAGATATGGTGCAGTGGTTCTGAGATGACCTCTGCCAGCTCCTTTAAAACTCTGGGATGTAATCCATCAGGCCCTGGCAATTCGTTTTCATCAAGATCGACAGGTGTTCTCTTACTATTTTTTTTGCTTATTTTAACTTTTATTTCTGGTCTGTTTTTTACAGTTATGTTTTTGGTGGGTTGAGCTATAGTTTCTTTTTGCATGAAGACGGATGCAAAGAATGAGTTAGGCAGTTCTGCTTTCTCTCTGTTGCCTGTTACTTCCTTGCCATCTTCTCTCTTTAGTGGACTGACTGTTTCCTTGATTTTTTTCTTGTTATTTATATGTTGGAAGAAACTTTTTTTTATTATCTTTGACTTTTGTTGCAAGTCTTTGTTCATTCGGAGCCTTTGCTATCCTGACTTCGTCTTTGCAGATTCTGGCTATCTGCTGATATTCTGCCTTAGTTGTATGTCCTTCCTTCCATTTTTTGTACTTGTCCTTTTTTTCTTTCAATTTGCCAAAGAGATCTTTCTGTAGCCATGCTGGTTTCTTCTTGGATTTCTTGTTTTTCTTTCTCAGTGGTATTGTGCTGGTCTGGGCTTCTATGATCATACTTTTTAGAGTTTCCCAAGATTCTTGAGTTGTTTTCCCCTTTAGGATTTTCATCCATGGAATCTTTCCCAAGTTCTCTCTGAGTTTATTGAAATCAGCTCTTTTAAAATCCAAGACTCTGGTGTCATTATGTTCTGTTGCTTGTGTTTGTGTTATGTTGAATTCTAGTATGACATGGTCACTCTCACCCAAGGTTCCTGCAGTTTCAACTCCCTCTATCATTTCTTCTCTGTTTGTAAGAATTAAGTCCAGTATGGCTGTCCCTCTAGTTTCACCCTCTACCTTTTGGACAACAAAGTTGTCAGCTAGGTTGGTAAGGAACTTATTTGATTTCTCACTTGGTGCAGAATTAGTTTTCCAATTGATATCAGGATAATTGAAGTCTCCCATTACTATTACTATTAACTCCCTACCTCCATATCCCTGCTTTTCAAAGATGTAATATTTTAAGGGAAAGAACGATTTGCAACAATCAATTCTTCTTGTCACTTCATGGAAGTCCTTCTCTATAAAGATCAGATCGTTCGTTTCACAACCATCTATAGTGATTGAGTCGGAATCTGATATGATCACCCTTCCTCTCTCCCTCCCAACCTGGTTGTTAAGCTCTGTATGGGATGAGGGGTTAAGTATGGTTTCTCCTAATTCTAGGGCTGTCTGTGGCAGATGTCAAGATGGCAGCTTAGGATCCCTTGACCAAGATCCTAACTCTTTTTAAGTATATTGTGCAAAATAAGAGCAGAACTTTGATTATGCAAATGGCTACCATCTTGAAATACCTCTGTGAATGCCTCAGCTGGACTCGGGTCAAGGTGGATGCTGCCTGATCCAGAAGATGGCATCCATCTGACCACTAACTCCCTTCCTTTTCTTCCAGCGCTCGCCTGTCCTGAAAACAGCCACTTTGAGGAATGCATGTCCTGCTCTGAATCCTGTGACACTCTGAGCATGGGGCCCATTTGCCTGGACAGTTGTGTGGAGGGTTGCCAGTGTGACAAAGGCTTTGTGCTCCAGGGCACCCAATGCATTCTCCGTAGCGACTGCGGCTGCAGTTTTGAGGGCCACCAGCTCTCCACCAATCAGTCCTTCTGGATGGACATCGACTGTCAGTACTTCTGCTACTGCAATGGCTCTGACAACAGTGTGCGCTGTGAGAACCTCCCTTGCAAAGAGGATGAATACTGCCTGGAGGAGAATGGCTTATATTATTGCCAGGTCCGCACAGATGCCTCCTGCATCATTTCCGGCTACAGCCATTACTTGACCTTCGATGGATTTGCGTTTGACTTTCAGAGCAGTTGTCCTTTGGTCCTCTGCACCACCATTGACCGCCAGAGGTCCGAGAGGTCAGATACTTTCCCTGAGTTTACAGTGGTTGCCAAGAATGAAGATCGAGACCCTTCTCTGGCTCTGTGGGTGAAGCAGGTGGAAGTGGAAGTTTTCAGCTACAGCATTGTGATCCATCGAGCCTACAAACATACTGTGCTTGTAAGTTAATAGAGAGTTCTTTCCTCCATTGCCTTAATCAGGATAAGAGGTTGAAACCACCCCAAACCAATTAATTTGGGGGTTTAATGTGTGAAAATAGAAATTCCACCAGGTTGAATTGGACTTTGTGGCCTCCTCTTGATCCTGTCTGTGTAATTTTCTGTTTATTATTATCTTCTAGCGGTTTTACTTTTTAACTTTCCTGTCTAGTCTTGGTTTTCCCAATGGCATTTCTTCTCAGTATTAATCAGGTCTGACCTTGCTTGGTTGTCCAGGATCTCGCTAAGTGTTCAAGTGCTGCAAACTGAACTGGATTTTTAACCTGACTATAAGAAAATCCTGCAGAGATATGGAGACCTTGCCAAAAATATGCAGTAAGCTTCTCCTGTGGAGTGAGGGTTTAAACCTGGGGTTCCTAGGTCAGCTGGTCTTTCTTCGAAGCAAGAAAGGTATTGGGATTTAAGAGCTGACCAGCGGCTGTAAAGCTGATGCAGTGTAAGGCTGATGCAATGAAGATGAATCAGCATTGCTTTTGCCGGTTTTAGACTAAGAAGGGGTCCACAGAAGTTTTACCACTTTAAAAGGTGTTTATATAAGGCAGCCATTAGAGGATGTATCTCTCTCTTCTTGTTCCTGTATCAATTGCAGAGTTCTCCGTGTAGAGTTAAGAAGATTGATTGATTGTCAGGTATTTGCCTACCACGTATATTTCTGTATATGTCTTGTATATAAACCACTGTTAATGTCTAAGCCTCCGTGTGCTGTGTTTTGCTCCTGGGTTGTCTCACAATAGCAGTCATGCTGCAAATGCTGACAGCATGCCTCCTTCAACTGCCCTGTTTATTATTATCTGACTTTCCTTGTGCCTTTTTGCAGATCAACAAAGAACGTCTTTACTTGCCGTTGAAGCTGGGCCAAGGGAAGATCAACATATTCACCTTCGGCTTCCACATCATTATAGAGACCGATTTTGGGCTGAAGGTGGTGTATGACTGGAGGACCTTCCTCTCCATCACAATTCCACAGAACCTCCAAAATAGCACATACGGCCTTTGCGGGAGATACAATGGCAACCCTGAGGATGATCTTCAGACCTCTGGTGGCTTTGTGGTCTCCAGCATTAATGAGTTTGGCCACAGCTGGGCCAAGCGGGACCCTTTTTGCCAGGCTGGCTGTGGTGATAGGTGCCCAAGCTGTCGTAAGGTAGAAGGCTTCTGGAAGCCTCAGCAGCTCTGCAGTTTGATTGCTAGCAAGAGTGGTGTCTTCTCCAGGTGTCACAGTAAGGTCAACCCAGCCTTCTTCTACAAGAACTGCTTATTTGACACCTGCATTGATGGTGGAGCAGTGCAAACAGCTTGCAGCTGGCTGCAAAATTATGCCAGCACTTGCCAAACCCAGGGGATAGCAGTCACGGGCTGGAGGAACTTCACCTCATGCTGTGAGTAGCTTCTTCTTCTTCTTCTTCTTCTTCTTCTTCTTCTTCTTCTTCTTCTTCTTCTTCTTCTTCTTCTTCTTCTTCTTCTTCTTCTTCTTCTTCTTCTTCTTCTTCTTCTTCTTCTTCTTCTTCTTCTTCTTCTTCTTCTTCTTCTTCTTCTTCTTCTTCTTCTCCTCCTCCTCCTCCTCCTCCTTCTCCTTCTCCTCCTCCTCCTCCTCCTTCTTCTCTTCTCCTTCTTCTTCTTCTCTCCATTTTAAAATAAGATTTCTTTTTATCATTAGGAGTTCTGTTTATATTCCACTGATGGGTTTCTGCTCATCTTCCCAAGGCAGTCATTCTTCATTTGTCACATGCAGATGTTATTAGTTTATGCAAGTGAAGGGAAAGTGTGTGCAATTTTTGCGAAGAGCCTCTCCTGTCAATAAGTTACCATGTTTTGTTCAATTATTCGTCTCATAAATGAAGACGCAAAGTGTCTTAGACAGGCCGACCGTCTGGCAAATCCATTGAAAAGTTGTTTTCCTCACTAATCAGATTTACAAATTAAATTAGGATCTTTTTTGGTCTGCAAATTGACAGCCTCCATCAGCCTTGCCCCTTCCACTAGGGGATTCATTAACGGCCGAGACGGGCAGAAGGGAAAAGCTTTGCAATTAGGCATTTATCCACTCATCTCAGCCCTTCGGAAGACTGGGAGGTTCTTCAAATTGTCTCTTTGGACAGAGAAAGGGAACAAGTTTTTGAGAAAGCCACAGTGATGTTTTGAGAGCAGTGTGGCATTCAAATGTGCAGGGATTTGTTTGTGGTTCCTGGACAGAGGCTTTGGTTTCGATACAGCTCAGAAATTCCTTGTTCAAACACAGAGGTATTTTTTTAGGGTTAGAGAGGTGGTTTCAAAAAAGGAGTAAGAGTGGTTGAACCCTTGCTATCAAGTTCTCTTTCTCTACCCATCTCTCTCCCTCCCTCTCTCTCCCTCCCCCCCTCTTTTTTTTATCCCTGGGGTTGATGAAATGGGGAGTAAACATCACCTCCGAAGGTAAGATTTGACCTCAAGCCTGCCACAGAAGGACAGTCAGGGCAGTCAACATGGACAACTCCTTCATATTGCCTCCAACTAACCACTTTCTTCAGACATTGTAGTTTAAAGACATTATCTCCAAACCAAAAACCATCTTTCCTGTTCAGGTTGTTTCTACATAATAGGCCAATTTTTACTAAACCACAGACAATTCTAGTTGCTCATTCTTAGCTCTCCAGGTCCAGAGGAATCTTTGTCCATCAGTTGTATGTGCCAGTAAGTATGTTTTCCTAATCTACCTTGGGTAGATGGCTTTCAAGACTCTCAATCGTCCTAACCAAAATGTTTCTCTGGATTTAAGCTCCTTGGGTCTATTGTGTCATAGAGAGGTATATGGCTTCACCATGTTAATAAATGACTTGCAGACCGAGATGCACCCATGTTAAGAAACTTTGTCCTTTGCGTTCTAGCGGTCAGTTGTCCTCCCAACAGCCACTACGAAAGCTGCGTGAGTGTCTGCCAGCCTCGTTGTGCTGCCATCCGGCTGAAAAGTGGCTGCAACCATTATTGCGTGGAAGGATGTCAGTGTGATCCAGGCTACGTTCTCAATGGTAAAAGCTGCATTCTTCCTCACAACTGCGGCTGTTACGCAGATGGAAAATATTACGAGGTAAGCCCAGGGTGTCAAAATAGGGTCTTGGGTTGTGAGGATGTTCTGAGTCAGCCATTGGAGGCCTGGGAGATAGTGTTGCCAAAGCAAAGAAGAGGTGAGACATGGATCTCTTTAAGGGATAACAGCATTGCACAAATGCCATGGTTCAGTATTAAGCATTGGCCCAATGGGACTTGAAGATCCAATATTTTGAAAACCGGTCTCATTTCTTTTTGTCTAAAAGACAATATTGGCAGTGAGATGCTGGAAGAACATCAGCCAAATAAACCCCTAAATAGAATCAGTCTCAAAATCAGGATTTCATGTCTGGAATACATTAAGGGAGAACATTTTTCTGTAGCATGTCCTGAGTAGCATCCATTATGAGTATTAAGTGTGGGTGTACAGTCTACACGAATTCTTCCTATTATTGCAATAGATATGGTCCATAAAGATTACAACAACAATATACAAAGAGCTATTTTTGTTTTAAAAAAGAAACTCGTTATGTGAAATTCTCCCCTAAGCTTCCTTTGCTTGGTAATGATGCATTTCTAAATTGTAAATCTGTGCAGCTTAGTGGCTGCTCTTTTCTTGTGCCCTTGTTTTTTTTTATTTTTAGGAGATATAAGGATACGTTTGCTTTTACGCTATTATCTCACTTTCTTCTGACCTTTAGCATCCAAATCAGGAAGCTCACTCCTTCTTATTGAAGGAGCCATCCTCATTTATATTTATCCAAGCAACCACAATGAGCAAAAAAAGAGAAGATGAGAAGCCTTGTAGAATTTGTACAAATTATAGTGTCTTTCTGCCCTTAAACTGCCCGTGGGATTGCATAGCAAATAGATCCTAAATAGGAAGGAAGCAAAGAATGTCGTTGGCCTGTCGTTGTTTCAACAATAATGCTCCGTAATAGGTTGGCTTTGGGGGAAGTAAACACTGTTCTTTGGGGAATTGGGTTCACAGGGCTTTAAAAAGGGATTTTGTTTTCTGCAGATAATTTTCAGGGACTATGATTCCTTCCCACCACCACCCCTTCCTCTGCATTGCCAGTCAATATTGCTGCCAGGTTCAGCCTCCCTTCAGTGATCTCATAAAAGACAATTGTGGAATAATGCACTGGGAGCATCTATGAAGGACACGGTATCAGTTTAGCATCAGTTTCAACCTCACAATGCAGTGATACCAGTTCTCGATAATGGGGTGATACTTTCAGCCCTTTTTTTTTTCTCAAGGAAGAGAGGGAAATATGAGAAGACAGTACCTTTGTCATGTTCTCAGCATGCCTTGCTGACCCCACAGGAGATCCTTCCCTGTCATTACTGATTTCTGATTCCCCACAATTTATTTCTTGTAGATTAGAGAAGCCATAAATTTATAGAAAAGACATTTCATTTGCAGAGGTAAACTAATAAATGAGAGACAAAGAGGATTAATCAAGGTGAAAAATGGTTTGTGAGTAGGTTTTATTTTGACATGGGGGATATCAAATGTTATTTCTGAGTTAGTCATCAATCTAGTGATTATTTTTCAATGGGATAAGTTGATATTTCTTGGTTCTCATCCCAGGAAATTATTTACCTTGTCTTATACCGTATCTACTAGAGACCAATCCCTGTCAGTTTTCCAGTTTCGTTCATAAAGCTTTTCCTCCACTACCCTGTCTCCTCCTCCTTTTCATTTTTTGCTTCGGCTTATTTATGTGTATAGTTTTCCCCAGGATGCACGTTTTTCTATCCTAAAGTATTAATTTATATACCTATTCTAACCAAAATTCCACATTCTTTTATGCTTTCTAGTATGGCATTGATGTATTTATTGCATCGTATCAAGGATGCTGCTAATCTAAGCAAGGCAATAATGGGCCACAATCTGACCAAATAGCTTTCCATGTTTGGAGAAGATGTCTTGGGTTAAAAATTAGCATATCCCCTTTTTATTTGGGAAATGCTAAATGATATGAGACAGCTTAGAAACGTTGCCAAGGAATAAGTAGGTTTCTTTGAAATAGTCTTTAGTTTCCTGTCTTTGTTATTTTGAAAAGACAGGAAGCTAAAGACTACTTCTAAGAAACTACTAAGAAACCTAAGTTTAAGAAAAACCATTGGCTGTTCCCATCTAACAGTTGGATAAAGCCACTGTGAAGAATCATTTCTGATGCCAGTTTTGCTTTTCTACTTTCCTGTACTTGGCTTTTTACATCCCAAGTAAAAGAAAAAATAGTAGCTGGATTTATTTGACGAGTCTGAGCTCTTGTTCTCTATTATGCTATAAATCTGATAATGAAAGAATGGAATGCAATGTGTGCTGCTCTGCAAAGCTACACTTCAGCAGTCAAAAGGCTACTGGTATCACTATTCTTTGGAGGAGTGGTCAGAAATGTTGCTATGGAAACTCTACCTTTGAATTTCTTTCCTTTTACAGGATATGAGCATAACAGGCCAGGGACACCAGTCAGGAACTTTTCAAAAGTCTTTTGGTCTGCCAGAATTGATTAGGCCTCTAAGCCAGAATATGCATTTTAAAACAAGATCCCAAAGAGGAAATGTTGCTTTAGTAGGTTGATCTCAACCATTACTTTGTAGTAAACTGTGATTTATGGTTGCATTAAACCACAGATTGTTCTAGGATTTCAAACTTTTTAATCTTACCTTTCAGGGTAATGGGTTACATAAAACATAGCATATTATGTTTGGATGCAACAGCAAACCATAACATGCTAAAAATTCAGAAATAAGTTTTCATGTTGCAGCAGCCAAAATGTGGATGAAGAAAAGAATAAATGTGTAAAATTAAGGCTCTAAGCTTTTCTCTCACATCTTTCCAAATCTCTCTCTGGTGATGTAGCTGAACACACACTGCATATCGGAAATGAGATGATACGCTGAACATGTTTCATCTGACCTGTTTCTACATCGGTTTGCTGCTGTCACCAAATGACAAACATAATGTTTGAATGTATCTGAATAGGGAACTGAAATGGGTTATTATCTTGAAAATGCAGTATTATTATACATCTGTTGCCCTATAGAAAAAAGACATTTTGAAGAGAATTATATTGACCTAAACCCCACAGATTTTCATTTGCCAAGTGCCTAGAACTTCTGACAAGAGAGCATGTTAGGCTGTCTACTAAGAAATGCTCTACACAGCCTCCCTCTCCTGGTGAAAAATAAACTTTTCGAGGAGCCAGCTGGTTCCTGCATGGCCCCACAACGCAGCTAGCTTGATGAACTGCAAAAAGATTTGGTAGTTAGGCTACTGTCTGATTCTTAAAGAAAAAAAAACTGTATTTAGTTCACTGTGGTTGATGATTGTTCATTGTGTACATGAATTGCATGTATCATATTATATTATCTAACTAAAATGCTTTAACTGAGGTCAGGAAGAACTGTATATTGAAACACCAACACAATGGAACAAACATTTATCTCATACTGGTCCTGCTAATCAGCAGCAGACACTTGGCAGTGGAATTAAAATATAATGTTCTCTGCACAGAAAGTGTGCGCGTGTAGGTTTGCATGCATGAATGCTGCTTTCTCTTCAAATAAAATATATATATAAAGAAATCACAATTATAAAATAAACCAGACTGTCCAGCTATAAGCAAATATGTTATTGTTGGACAAGGCAAAGAATTGGAATAAGTGCTCCAATGGAGCAAGAAGCAAAATAAAATAAATGAAATTGCAGCAAAACAAACACAGAATGCCATGGACAGGTGAAGTCTCTGTAGGTCAAGCTCAGCAAGGAGGTACAGAAATGGCATCCAGTCAGACGTCAAACCTTTCCAGAGGCTCTGAGCCATGAGGACCACTTGGGAAGCACATTCCTTAGGTCTGCTGACATGGCCCATAAGACCACCTCTTGGTAGATGTTTGACATATTTGTCAGCAGAACAGGGCAGAAGCCCCAGAGATGGGCTTTGGATCCTTGTTCCATTCTCCAGGATGTTTGGTGGAGCTTTAGAGATGTTGCTTTCAACTCTTGGAAGAACTGTTTGCATCCTGTCTACCTTTCCCTCCCCCCCTTTTGTGCAGCCTAAGCAGCTTTTCTGGAACAGCGACTGCACCCGCCGTTGCCGTTGCTTTCGACGAAACCTGATCCAGTGCGACCCTCGGCAGTGTAAATCCGATGAGGAGTGCGCCCTCCAGAATGGAGTCCGGGGTTGCTTCAGCATGAAGAGCTCCTACTGCATTGCTGCAGGAGGAGGGGTCTTCCGCACGTTTGATGGTGCCTTCCTCCACTTCCCTGCCAACTGTGCCTTCGTCCTCTCCACTATCTGCCAAAAGCTCCCCGACATCTCCTTCCAGCTCATCATCAATTTTGATAAGTGGACTTATCCCAACTTGACCATAATTTCACCGGTTTACTTTTATATTAATGAGGAGCAGATTCTTATCAGCGATCGAAATACAATTAAGGTACAGCATCAAGTCATTAAGAAACTGTTGGACTGGGGTGCAGCCACTTCTGGGGGTGGGTGGGTTGAGGCTGGTCAGTAGCCTCCCAATTTTGTCAATCATTTTGCCAATGTTTGAGATACCAGCAAAGAAAGCAGAACGGCACAGAAGAAGGGTTTGGGTTATGCATGACCCAAAGCCAGACTTCCAAACTTGGCTTTAGAAAGGAGTCTACTCTGCTTAAAAAGGGGAGGATGGGCATCTTACAGACTAAAGTATTTTTACCTCCACAATTAGGTAAATGGGACATCAGTGAGCATTCCTTTTGTGACTGGTTTGTCAACCAAAATCTACAGCCTGGAAGGTTTCCTGGTCATAGACACAAGCCCAGATATCCAGATCCACTACAATGGGTTCAACATTATCAAAATTGCCATTAGTGAACGCTTGCAAAACAAAGTTTGTGGGCTTTGTGGAAATTTTAATGGAGATTACACTGATGATTATGTCACCCTGCGAGGGAAGCCAGTCGTCAGCAGCGTGTTCCTGGCCCAGAGCTGGAAAACCAATGGCATGCAGAAGAGGTAACGGGTGGGGCCAAGTGAGTGATACGTCCAGAAGAACTCATTCATTTTTCTAGCTGCATCAGCCACATATTGTCCCATCTGTGGGTTGCCAGGGACCACATTTAAAAGTAGTTTACGATGTGCTTTTAATTAATCACTGCACAGAGGAAGAAGACATCAATGATACTTTGCATGGGCCCATTTGGGAAGTTGGGTAGAGACATCAGTGTGAAGAATTGCTGGAAAAAGTTGGTGGTGAGGGGAGTATCTTCTTTATGGCATTTCATCAGCTAATTTTTGCAGCAAACAATTCTACCAACTTCTGTTATAGGTTTAGATGGGCACTGAAAGACTCACAGTTGCATTGGTACTCCTATCACGCTCTGCCAACTCTAGAAAGAACGAACAAAATCCAGGCCTCTTGCAATAACTAGAAGAATGTAGAGAATCCAATTGCTAGTTCCTTTTCCATAAATTGTTTTGATTTTATTTCTGCTTTCAAAGGCTAGAAAGGATGTGTCAAATAGTTATGATGCTCAAAGGCACTCCTGTGTCCGAAGAGCTAACCTTTGACAGCTGTTAATTGAAGACAGGAACTGAAAACCCATACATTTAGGAAAGGGTTAGAGTTTAAGCAGCTGACCCACATCAAAAATAACTCAAAGCTGGCCATGTGTCATATTCAATCAAAACCTCTGTTGTCCTTTCTGTTGAGAGCAGCTAATGGCCAATAGGAATGGATGAAAACATACTGGTACTGGAAATAATTCCTTACCAGACCATGACATCGTGATTACACTGATGTTGTGGAAAACCATGCTTTATTTAACAATAGTTTAGTGAATAAATCAAAGATAGCTGTAATGGTATTTGGAATGAGCTTGGGAGATGGAGAAGAACAACCAGGGCAAACAGGTAAGAGGCAGCTTAGCCCAGCAGGAAAGAGAAGAAACAGTCCCGTTTCTTGGATGTAAACACCACATGGGAGAAATGTGGTTTCAGACTTGCAAGATTGCTGTCAGCCTCATGAGGTCATCCAGTTCCTTCTGAGACATTTGCTACATCCACATGCCTATTGAGAGCTAAACTGCCTCTTACCCAGTCATAGCCCTGGCTATATGGTTCTTCCCTGTCTCTTAAGATTATTCCCATATACTATTTCATTGGTGGAATATAAACCACATGCTAAGTTAAAAATAATGGTTCTACAAACCACTATTGTTATTTTCTTCTGGTTTGTAATTTTTGTGTTTATGATTCCAGTTGCAATGAGCTCCAGTATTCACAATATGCTGCCGCTTGTGACAACGTTCAAATCCAAATCCTGCAGAGTGACAGCTACTGCCTCAGGCTCACTGATATGAAAGGTTTCTTCCAGCCTTGTTATGGACTGCTGGACCCGTTGCCTTTTTATGAATCATGCTTTCTTGATGGCTGCTACAATCAGAAGAAGTATCAGCTCTGTGGCTCCTTAGCAGCATATGGGGAGGCCTGTCGTTCCTTTGGGATCCTCAGTACAGAGTGGATTGAGAAGGAAAATTGCTGTAAGCAAGCGTGTCTTAGTAGTTTAGTCCTTCTTTAGAGTTTCTTCATTGCATTTCCCTCAGCAGAGAGTAAAAGAATATAAATATGGGCATATTTGGTGTGGGAGAGTCTTCTTGCCATGGTTTTCACCATGAATGCTTCCTTGATTGCTAGCACAATAAAGGTTTCCCCCACTGGAAAGAAACAGAAAATGTTTTATCAGGGGAAGAAGCCTTTGAAGATATGGTAGGGAATATCAGTACAGGTGATTATTTTTTTCTGCTTAGACTTTGCATCCTATCTTTCAAGGAAATCTCCTCTGAAAAAAAGGAACATAAAATAAATCAGTTGCCCTTGTCTGTTTTCCACCCCCACCTTTTTATCTTTTTTTAGCAGGAGTGGTTGAAGATCCCTGCATGGGAGCAGATTGTCCCAACAGAACTTGTGATGTAGACAACGATGGAGAACTGTGCGGCTGCATTGAACCTCCTACCTATGGAAACAGTGAGTACCCTACAAATAGATCCTGATAAGAAATGTCCTATGAGGTTTCTGTGGTAACCCTCTTCCTTCTTCTCAGACACACATGATATTCTAGATGCTGAGGTGACCTGCAAAGCTGCCCTAATGGAGGTGTCCATCTCAAAGTGCAAGCTGTTCCAACTGGGTTTTGAAAGGGAAGGTGTCCGCATCAATGACCGCCGTTGTCCTGGCATTGAAGGCGAAGATTTCATCTCCTTCCAGATCAACAACACCAAGGGCAATTGTGGAAACATTGTACAGGTCAGAATGATTGAGGAACTATGGGTTTATTTTCCCCCTTGTGACACTTGGATTTTTATTAAAGCTTCTGGATTAGCTTCATTTGCATCTTGCGATGGAAGTTGTTTTCATCGCTGCTGTCAGAACATCATAAACATTTAATATTTTGCAATGTTTCCTTTATGATAAAATTAGCAATATGAATAAAAACTTACAACACCAAAATACCATCATTGGCAAATTTGGGACTTTGCCATTAGCCCTTTATTTCTTGGGCATGGATGTCTACATGTCTGACTTCCCTTTCTTCTTAGTTAAATGAAATAATTGGTCATGACATAGTTCCCTCTGGATTAGAGATCTTTTCTTAGCTAGTCATCTCAATTCCATTTGATTAGATTAAAAAATGAAGTTTGCAGCATAAATTTGAGACTGTAAGACAATCCAGGATCTAAGGAAATAACTATATCATTAGGCAGGTTGTTTTTCTAAGCATGTACATTTTTTCTCTCCTCTTCATACTGTAGTCTAACAGCACCCACATTATGTATAAAAACACAGTCTGGATTGAAAGTGCAAACAACACTGGAAATATCATCACTCGAGACAGGACCATCAATGTTGAATTTTCCTGTGCATATGAGCTTGACATTAAAATTTCTTTGGATTCTGTTGTGAGACCAATGCTCAGGTAAGAAAAATAGTGTTGACTCTTTGGGCATTCTGAAGTAATGAAGAATTGGATGAAGGGATTCCATTATCTCATGGATTTTATTTGGAGGTGTGCAGCTGACTGAGATTCTAGGAGTTGAAATCCAAAGTTCTGACACAATGTAAACATTAGGATTTTTTTTTAGAAAAAAAAAACCAATTGCTGTAGCTCTTGCTTTATTTATTCCCTTGAAGAAAGATCTTTTATTTTCTGAGTTTGATCCAGTTCTTTAAAAAATATTTCCCTTACTGTCAATTATAGCAATAACATCTGGTTTTGTCTGTTGTCCTCTTTAACAAAATGGTGACATCCAAAATAAATTACTTCCAAGCATTAGTTTTGTAATTTTTGGAAATGTTTCAATTGGATGCCAATTATATAGTTAATATTTTATTAAGTTTGGTAATGGTTAATTCTGTTAATAGGGTGTAAATAAAGATCAAAGATGGAAATAAATTAAATGAATCAATAACAACTATAATAACCCAAATTTATTAGTTTTAAATTCTCAAACAGCAGACTTGTCCCAATGGTGTTTTTTGTGTGTAACAGTTATTTTCTTCCCATCTGTTTCTTTCTTTGTAGTGTCATTAATCTAACTGTGCCTACAAAGGAAGGCAGTTTCACTACCAAAATGGCCCTATATAAAAATTCATCCTATAAGCATCCCTACAGGCAAGGAGAAGTTGTGCTAACCACGCGTGATGTATTGTACGTTGGTGTCTTTGTGCTGGGAGCAGATTCCACTCACCTCATCCTCACACTGAACAAATGTTATGCAACACCATCACGAGACAGCAATGACAAGCTCAGATATTTCATCATTGAAGAAGGGTGAGCTATGCTTTTTCAGTGCCCAGTGTTCGAAATTCCAGAAAAAAAGCTTGTCAGTTCTTGGGTGTTCTGCAGGAAGTAATCAGTGCATTCCTGTTTCTTGCAGTTGTCAGAATATAAAGGATAATACTATTGGAATTGAGGAGAATGGGGTCTCCCTCACCTGCCGTTTTCATGTTACTGTTTTCAAATTCATTGGAGATTATGATGAGGTTCATTTGCACTGTGCAGTCTCACTCTGTGATTCGGAAAGATACTCATGTAAAATAGTAAGTGGTACAAACTCCAGATGCAGTTCACATCAATGTGCTATTTAAGGCTGTCCTAAAAATGGTAATCTGTCTCACAGCTGATCAAAAAGTTGATTTTTGAAAGACAGTATAATTTAAAATGCATGTACTTCAGATACAACTTTAATGATAGGGACCAGCAACTTTTGCTTTATAGCTCAGAGGTTTGGTTAAATACTTTAATCTTGTATATGATTAAGGTGCCTATTTTATCTCTTATCCCTTTGGCTCTCTGGTCCCTGGTTGTCTATTCTTAAAAATTGTTAATGACAAATCATGCAAAGTACAATATGTTTTCAAGCCAACAGAAGTTGTGTACCACAGAAGCATTTATATCTCTTTCTTTTTGGTTCAATCAGAATTGTCCACAGAATACCCGGAGGGCCAATGATTATTCCAAAAATCTCAATGAACAAATCATTTCTGTGGGACCAATCAGAAGAAAACGTAAGTGTGATGTTTCTCCATTCAGAAATCTGGATCAATTTTACTGCATAGATGCAGGATTAAACAGATTTGTTTGTTTGTTTTTTTGACTTGTGCCTTTTAGGCCTAGATTGGTGTGAAGACAATGGAGGCTGTGAACAGATATGCACAAGCCAGGTGGATGGGCCACTCTGCAGCTGCGTAACTGGAACTTTGCAGAAAGATGGCAAGAGCTGTCGAGGTGAATGAACCCTTTTTCAAGAACTGATAGAAATTTCCTCGGGCATTTATACAGACGACAGAAACTGCATGTTTCTGACTGAAGTTTATATTATTTTTAAAACATGCAGCTTAAATATTCATTGTCTCTTCTACTTTTCTTTGCAGCAACCAGCTCTTCAACTGAGGCTCAAGCCAGGCTGTTTCTGCTTCTTGTCAGCCAGTTGTTCTTATGGTGTAATCTTTCTCAGTCCAGCCCAGCTACATAGTTTATCGAAGTACTGGAATTTGCTATAACCTCCTAGGTCCCTATAAATATGTACAACTCTGAACCTGCAATCCACGTGACTGTCCAACACCATTTGTAATGACAGATTTTTGTCTGTTACAGCACTGGTGTTATTGGCCTCTTTAAATGGTATTAACAAAGTTGTAAAAATCACATTCTTCTGAACTATCAGGAGATCTGCAAGTTGAATATCCAGTAATTGATTGTTTGTCTTCCCAAGAGTCCAGTTTTGTCTTCATATTTACCAAAATCTGTGTAATCTGAATTATTAAATTTTGCAGGAAACATCTGGGCAGCTTGGCTACTTTCTGAACTTAGGATGGGGAGGGAAAGCAAGAGTAGCTGTTGGATGTTCTGGATTTGACATCCTGAAGTTTGCTTTATAAGCCATTCATTGCTGAGTTTAAATCGCCGTAGAGCTATTTCTTTTATTCACATCTTAACGAATTGTGCCCATCTAACAGTTGGTAACCAACCTTCCCTCAGAAGACTAAAAAAATCAACAGCTGGGAGAAAACCTTTGACATGCCCTGAAATGTTACAATTACATTATAGCCATTTTTGCTGGGTTTTTTTTGTATGAACACATTTTTACTCTTTGAATTTAACTTCTTTCTTCTAGATGTTTGCTGGTGTAATTTTAAAATAATTAAACATGGGGAACAAGATCTTGTTTCCTGGCAGCCTTCTATTTTGTGAAGTTTGCTTATATTTGGGACTAGGGGAAAACACCTGTAGTATAGCTAGGCATGTTTTTTTCTTGACATGCCAGTCCAAAAAAAATATATTGAATATTCTCTGCTGTAAATATTTGGAAAACTTGTTGATTGGGGCTTCATAAACTTCCTTTGCTTTCCAGGAAAAAAAATGGATTGCTTTTTGATGGGTTTCCAGAAGGGATCAGCAAATAAAAACTGCATTGGCAAGAGGAAGGGCATCCGGCCATTAAAACACTCTGCTAGTTCCATTCAGTTGCCCAGACTCCATCCCGCAAAGGGATTATGGGGTCGTTAAAAGATGTTGATAAGCAAAGATCTCGCCAAGTCTATCAATACCAAAACTAGTGCCAAAACCAGAGGTGGTATTCAGCAGGTGGTGACCAGTTCTAGAGAACCTGTAACGGACATTTTGAGTATTTCGGAGAACCGGCCAATACCACCTCTGACTGGAGATTTTACAGTATCCTTCTCCTGCCAGGCCCACCGAACCGGTAGTAAAAAAAAAATTGAATTCCACCACTGGTGCCAACCCAAGGAAGGTGAAACTCGAGAACTTTGTATCACCAAAAACGCAAGATAGTGGAGGCGTTGGGAGGCAATGGAAAGGCCTCCCTTCTTTCTCTCCGTTTTCTTGTCACCTCCACAAGCCCAACTTCTTTCTCTTCGTTTTCTTGTCACCTCCACAAGCCCAAGACGGCTCCCTCTCCTCGCCTTTTACCCCAACCCGAATGGAGGAACCAGTTCGGGGGGGGGGTTATGACGGGGAGGCGTACCTAATCCCGTCCCACCGGGATCAGCCTGGGGACAGGCGGCCTAACCCTCCCGCTCTTTTCTGAGGTAAATCAATTCACCCGCTTCTTCGGAGGTAAATAAATCCACCTCTCCCTCGCTGTGGTAAACTTAACCATCACGACGACGCCGGGTCACTCCGCGCACCCCCACCACGCCTCTGAACCCGCCCCCCGCATTCCTGATAGGCTCGCCTCACGCCGAGGGTCCCGCTGTCCAATCCGCAGCCGGCCGTCCAAACCGGCCGTGGCGCGACTCTCGACCGCCAGGTGGCTCGTGAGGCGCGCAGCCAATCCCTGCGTCGTTGGCTGGCGAAACTCCGCCTCTCCCGCCCGGTGATTGGCGCAGGGACCTCCCCGTTATCACCAGAGTTCAGGTGCTTTCGAGAGTCGATCGTGGACGATATTCGGGTAGCTGCGGTTGGCGGAGCGGCGGGATCCAGGTGGAGAGAAGCGCGGAGGAGCGTCCGGGTAGGGTGCGTATGTGTGTGGCGGGGTGAGGACTCGCGCTGTGGCCGCCCACCTTCCTTACCTTGAGGCCCTTCAGGCGCCTGGACTTCATTTCCCAGAATCCCCCAGCCTGGGCGGCGATGGCTGAGGCTGTAGGGAAACGTAGTTCTCTCTCCCTCGAGCCGCCCAGCTGAGGGAAAGCGGGTTGAAGGTGACGACGGTTAGAAAAATTCGCTTCGTTTTGCTTCGTCCTACCTTTTCCTTCAGGCCGGCTTGAAGAACTCGCGGCCACAAGCAAGATAACGACGATGACGGCTCTGCGTTTTCAAGGCCTCTCTTTGGCAAGGTCTTTAAAGGCCAAAGATCCTTCTTGGGGGTTGTGTTTTCATCCTTTGAAACCTTAAGCCAGCTTCTATAACAGAAGGGCAAGAGTGTGGAAGGGACCTTGGAGGTCCTCTAGTCCAACTCCCTGCTCAAGCAAGAAATCCTGTACTATTTCAGACAAATGGTTGTCCAGTCTCTTCTTGAAAGTCTCCAGTGATGGAGGAGGGAGGGAAGGAGGAAGGAAGGAGGAATAGAGTATGAGGAAGGAAGATGAAGGGAGGAGGGAAGACTGAGGAAGGAAGGAAGGAATATTATGAGGAAGGGGGGAGAAAGGAAGGAAGGAGGAATAGACTATCAGGAAGGCAGGAAGGCAGGAAGGAAGAGTGACGGAGGGAGAGAGGAAGGAAGGAGGAATAGAGTATGAGGAAGGAAGATGAAGGGAGGAGGGAAGACTGAGGAAGGAAGGAAGGAATATTATGAGGAAGGGAGGGAAGGAAGCGGGGAGAAAGGAAGGAAGGAGGAATAGACTATGAGGAAGGAAGGCAGGAAGGAAGGAAGAGTGACGGAGGGAGAGAGGAAGGAAGGAGGAATAGAGTATGAGGAAGGAAGAGTGACGAAGGGAGGGAGAGAGGAAGGAATGAAGAGTATGAGGAAGGGAGGGTGATGAAAGGAGGGAGAAAGGAAGAAAGGAAGAGTATGAGACAGAGTTGGAAGGGACCTTGGAGGTCTTCTAGTCCAACCCCTTGGTCAAGCAAGAAACCCTATCCCATTTCAGACTAATTGTTGTCTAATCTCTTCTTTAAAAACTTCCTGGATTGGAGCACCCACAATTTCTAGAGGAACTTCTAGAGACCTTCAAAGGTGCCCTCCTCCTCTTCTCCCCCACTCCCTAGGCCAGGATTATTTTACACTGTTAATATTTCCCAGTGGGCTCCTTTCCAGCAGGGCTTGTTATCTTTTTAAACAAAGCTAAACCCTGGGCAACTTCCAGAGGTTCAAGGTTCTCTCTCAGTGTTCTCCAGCCTATTTTTAAATAAATATTTACAGATAAATTTGAAATAAATATCTTCTGGTAAAGTTTACTTTACTTTAGACAGATTTTCCCAATGCTGAGAGGCAGGTATGCTGGTTACCTGGGGGGGGATTCAGATGAAGAAGCTGGTTGATGATAGAATAGAATAATAACTTTATTGGTCACTTTGAATGTACACTAATTGGCATACATTAAAATGATACTTTGTTGCATTTCAGCTCTCAAAGGGTCACTACCTCTAATATACACTACAGAACCATGACTAAATAAATAAATACAAAATTATGCATATACCCACATACATTATATGACACGGAAGAAACAACACAGTCTAGTTTGGATGTATACGTGTACATGGGGAGAAAAACAAATCTTACGAGTTTACCGGGTGGATGGCATAGGGAACAAAGTGATTACAGAATTGGGTAGCCCTGCTAGAAATAGATGTATCAATATAATTAGAAATAGATGAAGAGGGATCCAGGGCTTAAGGAGGTGCAAGTTAACTTTCTTTTAACTTTCCAGCTTTAAGACAGATGGACTTCAATTCCCAGAACTCCCCTGCTGACCAGGAAATTCTGGGAGTTGAAATCCACACATCTTAAAAGTCACCATGTTAGTGGTGACTTAGATGTATTGTTGTTGAGGAGCAAGTCCCTTTCTTCCGTCCTTAAAGCATGGAGAAGCGGGATAAAGATCTACTGATAGGAGATCCAGGCCATCCTGTTTCTCTCTCACACCTTGCACTGCACACAGTTCCTTTACATTAAAGCTTTCTTGTCAACTGTACAAGTGAGATTGGAAAACTACAGTCAAAACTTGCCATTCCTGGAATTTCCTGTTGCACTTTACTTTTAGAGGTTTGGTCCACCCCCAAGTGACTTGGAACTGAGGAGGTCTGAAAACAAGTGATTGATGTCCCTTTCTGAACGCAACTAATAAAGAGAAGTGCATTCTCAAGAGTTATTTATACAGGTAAACTTCTTCATATGGCCCCTTTGAAAATTAATTGCCCACTTCTGTTAGAATATTGAACTATAACCTTTTGTATTTCTCTATGTTTGACCTAACATTCTTTCCTTCCTGGCCCTCTTGCAGGTGCAGCAATGGATCTTGTCCTGGATTATGCAGACAGTTCTATTTTGACACCTTATGTTTATCCAGCAACCTGGCCAGAAGACAATACTTTCCGGCAGATTATCAGTCTCTTTGTTATAACAAACCTGGGGGCATTTGTCCTATATTTTCTGTTTGCCATTCTCAGCTACTATCTGCTTTTTGATCACAAGTTAAAGAAGCACCCCCAGTTTTTAGAGGTGAGTGAGCTCCAGCAACATGGCAAAGCTGTTGTTTCCTTTAACGTCATTCCATTACTCACAAGAGGTCCTATCTAAAGAAGAACCAGAACTCTATCTTGTTGTGAATTGTGTCGTGCTTAATCATCGTCTTAAATTTGTGAATGAAAATGTTAGTGCCATAAAGCAGAATGAACATCTCATGAAAGGGGGAGGGGGGATTTTTCTGCTTGCTGTATCTATATGGTATTTTTGGAGGCTGGGCACATGTCATCTTCCCTTGATTTAGTTACCCTCGTTTTTATCAAGGAGTTCTTTTAGCCGGAATTTGACTGCTCCCCCCCCTCCCATTTTGTTGTATTGGAGAGGATGATGCATTCATACAAGGCATAGAATTGTAAAGTAATGTTACATGGTGAACAATAAAGCAGAATTCTGCTGCAGATTCATTCTCTGCTTTAGGGAAGCCCCTTTTCTCAGACGTTTGGTGGGGAGTGTGAGTTCTATATCAGGTCTTTCCAATCTTGGCAACTTTCAAGACCTGTGATCTTCAACTCCTGGTATTCTCCAACCAGACGAGTTGAAGTCTACAAGCCTTAAAAAGTTCCAAGGTTAGGACTGGGTGGTTTTAAAGGCCTTTTGACCCATTGTCTGCTTTTGTGTTCAGAATCAAGTGCAGCGGGAGATAAAGCACACCGTCTCATCTTTGCCTTTGATCAGCATTCCCACTGTGGCCATCTTCTTTGCTGAGGTCAGAGGCTACAGCAAACTCTACAGCAACATTGAGGATTCTCCCTATGGTAAGCACCCCTGTTTGGCACTCCCTCCACAACTGACCTCTGTGCTGCTATTTTTCTCTGTCCCTTCTTATCTCCGTGCTTAAAACTCTCTACATTCCGCCAGAGACTTTGCAATCCCGAAATATATCTTGGGCCCCTAAAGTAAAATGGTTTAGAAGTGGACTTATATGGTACAATTTAACTGCTACTTTTTGGAGTGCATTGGTTTAGGGAAAGATGTTTTAAATTATGTCTGCTACCTTATGGTAACTTTTAGGATTGGGTATTGAAAGCTTTGGAATGTAAAATACTAAATAGCATGGAAGAAAATCTGTAATTATGATTTAACCACAAGCACAGTGTTATTAAATTTGTTAGTAGCCTGCCCATCAGTAATTTACTGAATTATGTGCATTTGTCTGTGAATTATCTGTCTAGTCCATTAATTGGAGTCATAAGGAAGTGATGGTTGAAGCAGACCTGTGAAGTTTGCATCATTAATTAGAGAACTGTGGCAACAATCCTTTAACTCAGTGGTCCCCAACCTTTTTTGTACCAGGGACCGGTTTCAAGCAGAAAATTTTTGCAAGGACCGGGGAGAGAGAGAGAAGGAGGGGGCTTTTCCTGTCGCCGCAGCTATTCCGAAACGCCCGTTTCACCCCCCCCCCGCCCGCCCGCTTCAATCCACAGTGTCCCGTTCTGCCTGCCTGCCTGCCTGCCTTAGTTTCTGGTTGTTTGGGAGCAGCTTCGGCTGAGAATAATAACTATTCGCCTCTTTTACTCAGCCGAAGCTGTTCCGATTCAACCATTAACGAAGGCAGGCAGGCAGGCAGAACGAGCACTGGGTTGAACCCAGCGCGGCGGGCGGGCGACGCGGCGCGGCGGACGGGGTGGGGGGGGGGAGAAGCGGGCGCTTCGGCGACAGGAAAGCCCCCTGCTTCTTTGAAGCAGTTTCTTCCTGGGCTGGTGGAGGAGCGAGAGAGCGACTGAGAGAGCTGACCCAGAGAGAAGGACAGGCTTCGGTTGCTTCCTCCCTCCCCTTCTTTCATTTGTGTCCTTGATCCCTGATCCCAGCAGCATTCACGAAGGTGAAGAAAGCCGCCATTTTTAAAAAAAAAAATTATTTGCGGCCCGGTAGAGAGTGCTCCGCGGCCCGGTACCGGTCCGCGGCCCGGTGGTTGGGGACCCCTGCTTTAACTGATCAGGCAATTCAACATCCCACATATATGTTGTAATGACGAGGCAGTCGAGGTGTTTGATCATGATCAAATGAATCATGATGAACTTTATTGGAGTCTAGTCTTGCATTTATACACATTTTTAGTAATCCTCTAACATTGGTTAACTGGTTATTTCTTAACTTTCGTTACTGTTTAGCATAGTAATTAACACAATTAATTATCTCTAGTTAAAATCTAACATATGTTTACTTCCTCTCTCTAATCATCCTTTACATTAATGACTTTGTTTGCCTGAGTTGTATTTGCTCTGTAAACATTCATTATCTGAGGTTTGCCATCAGATAGGAACATTCCTGCAATTACAACTCTACACATATCTGTGCAAATTTTTTATGCCTTTGAATGGAAAAGCGTTACCATTCAAGCTGTTGCCTGCTTAGCTGACAGCTGCATGTGCTTTTCAAATGTGTTGCAGGCCTCTGATTTCTCTTAAGACTCCTGAGAAACACAGAATAGCACAGCTCTGCTCTCTCTTTTCACAGGAGGAAGAGGATGTCTAGCAGCCCCCTTTCCAATTAACAGATTAGCAGATTATATTCAAAGGCATCAGCTTTCGTGAGCTGCAGCTCAACTTCCTCAGAGTATGAAAAGGACAACTGACAAAAGCTGATGCCTTTGAATCAAATAGATTAGACAGAAAATTCCTGATTTATTTTTTTTACCCCTGTTAGACCAACTTGGTTCACCACCTACAGTGGTATTTCTCAAACTGGAAAACTTTAAGACACGTGGGCTTCAACACCCAGAAATCTATGCCGGCTGGGGATTTCTGGAAGTTGAAATCTACATGTTTTAAAGTTGCCCAGTTTGAGAAACATTAATGTACAAGAAAAGGAAGTAGCCTTGAGGAAACCTCCTTTTTTTCAGTACTCCACCATTGCCTCTTTATTGCTGAAATTTGTCCCCAAATAGTTCCCAGGATAGAAGGACAGCAATGCAAATTCTGACATTGATCTAGCTTGTTTTCCTCCTATTAAAAAGGATCAGGATTGAAAGGAAGAAGAAATATGTTCACAAGTTTAGGCTGGGTCCATCGATCTGAAAAATCTCCCATTCCTCCCTGGTTTGTTCTTTAATTGTCCTGTTCTTGGATTTGGTAGATGCCTAAAATAGATAACAAACATAAATATTGTCAGTAGATTTGACAAATGTCTTTTCTCATGAGTTGAACCGACTGGAATCCTGCCAGTCCCTAATTTTCTCCCCTCCTTATCTAGGATGGTTTGGCGTGGTCTTCAGCATGTTATCATTTCTGTTCTTCACTGATATGTGTATTTACTGGATCCATCGGATTCTCCACCACAAGCTCTTATATAAGGTAAGGTTTATAACTTCCTGGCAAGATCATTTTGGGAAGAAGAAGGTGTCACCTGGAATGTGCATGACTGAAGCAATATGCTGATCGATATCGGCAAGAGCAAGCAGGACAGCACTCGTGTTTGGATGAATGTTCCTAGCTTGGCTAGAGACAACATTCCAGGGTTTTAGCACAACGTTTCTCAACCGTGGCAACTTCCATGCTTGAACCCACTGAGAAATGCAGGTTTAGCAGATTGAGATCAGTCCTCTAGTCTTTGAGCCGGTCTGTTGTGGAACATTTTGTTCCCCAATGTGGTTTCTTCCACAGTACTGAACTTAGTTCTGTCCTTATAAGAGATGGCGGGGTAACACTGGTGAAATTCACAATAGACATCGTGTTGTGGCTTGTTGGCCGCCAGCCCCTTCAACAGCTAAATCAAAGGAGGAGGAGGAGGAGGCAGTGGCGGCGTGGGGGTCAGGGTTGGCAACAAGGCAACCTGAGGGCTCCAAGGGGAAGAGGGAATGGAGCTGAACGGGGGGGGCAGGGGCAGAGCCTAGGCCATCCGTCAGCTCTCAGGTGGCGAGTCAACAGCCCCCAGGTCTGGAGGTGGCTGATGAGGAAGAGGAGGAATAACTGGGTCCAGTGCCTGACGTGCGGATGCGCAGAAATCAGAGGAGAGCAATGGAAATCTATGGGCTGGTCCTTGGGAATGAAGAGCCACCGCTGCTAGTGAGGCCCCACCCTAGATCTGGGGATGAAAGGCAGAGGGCGGAGATTAATAGATATGGCAGACAACTAATTCGTCTTCTGGTCGGACTTGGTAGCCAGCATTGAGAGAGGGCCAGCATTTTGCCAGGGCTGCCAGCACTCCTAATAAAGACATCTTTTGAGTTCACTTCAGAGAGTTTGTCTGGTTTGGGGAACTGGGTCAGAACACACTGCAAATCGGTTGAGGATTGTCCAAAACAGATAGTCCTGGGTTTACCATTTGTTCAGCGATGGTTCGAAGTTGGCACTGAAAAAAGTGACTTACAACTGGTCCTCATGCTTAGGACTATCCCAGCATTCCCCAACTGATGTAATCAAAATCCGGGTGCTTGGAAACCGGCCTGTCCTTCTGAGGGTTACAGTGATTTGCTTAACTGTGGCAAAAACGATGGTAAAATCAGGCACGGCTCCCTTAACAGCCATCTTGTTCAGCAGTGGAAATTCTAGCTGCGGTCCTAAGTTGAGGATCCCCTGCAGGCTATTTTTGTCGCCGGTGGAGACCTCAGCCAAAGGAAGTGAAAATGTCATGATCGTTCTCTAATGATCTGATTCTTTTCTCTCTTCCACAGCGTTTCCACAAGCCTCATCACACGTGGAAGATCACAACTCCGTTTGCCAGCCATGCTTTTCACCCCCTGGATGGTTTTCTTCAGAGTGTCCCTTATCATATCTACCCGTTCCTTTTTCCTCTTCACAAAGTGACCTATTTGGGCCTCTATGTCTTCGTCAACATCTGGTCAATCTCCATTCACGACGGAGACTATCGCGTTCCCCATCTGCTGAAACCCATCATCAACGGAGCTGCCCATCACACGGACCACCACTTGTACTTTGAATACAATTACGGCCAATACTTCACCCTCTGGGATAGAATTGGGGGCTCCTACAAAAACCCCTCTTCTTTTGAAGGCCAGGGCCCCCACGTGTATTTGAAAAAGCTGGCAAACCGCCACGAGGATAAGGAACTACCAGGAGACCACGGAGCGAAAAATAAATAGCAATATCCCTCCCAACTGAAGGATGAGGAACCTCTATGCCTTATGAACTGCATAACCGGAAGTCAATCCCTTCTCCATCCATTAGCTTTCAAAATGGAAATATTTGGCACCCAACATTCCAGGATGAGAAGACAGAATATGTGGGTTCACAGCAGAGCAGTCTCTTGGATGTTGAGCAGGAGAAAGCATCCATGAATTTCCCTGTTGCCATTAGAATGAATTAGGAAGTGGTCAGTGCTGCTCTGAAGTCCATCCTCAGCAGATGTTCAAAGGCAACTTTCAGCAACACCTTGTACGTTGTTGCTGTGCAGTCAGTTATGAATGCCTGCTGTTCCACCAGTGTTTGGGTTTGGTGTGAAGGAATGGATTCCTTAATTGTTTCCATTGTGTAATTACCCTCCTAAAATGCATATTGCAGCGCACTTTAGTCTTAACAGGCGAATTGGTTGGGGGAATTTCTGAAGTCCTTAGAATAACAGAGTTGGAAGGGACCTTGGAGATCTTCTAGTCCAACCCCCTGTTTAGGCAGGAAACCCTATACCCCCTCAGACAAATGGTTATCCAGGACACCTTCACATCAATTACAAAATGATGTGATGTGTATCAAAGTATCAACATCCAGACTATGCCAAATTGCAACAGAACATTCAAAGTGCAGTCAAGGTTTAGACCAGGTTTTCTCAACCTTGTCAAATTTAAGACATGTGGATTTTAACTCCCAGAATTGCCCGGCCAGCATACTGTTGACAAGATTGAGAAATAGTGGTCTAGAATATCAAGGTTTCATTGAACACACGTTGAATGATCTGTAAGATAAGGAGCTGTCATGCCAAGCATGATAAATAAAATAAAAGATGTTATCTGAAGCAAGGCAGGAATAAAACACAGGAACCTAGCTTATTACTCCTTCAAAGTCCCTGTTTTACAAAGGAATCTCTGTGTTTATGTGTGTTTCTAATTCATTTTGTAACCAGCAAATTTCAAACTTCTATGGTGAAGTGTTTGGCAACAGGAAAAGGTTGTAATTTTAATCAGACCAGGGGCATCCAATTTGCAAGCTCTAAGACCTGTGGACTTCAGCTCCCAGAATCCCCCTTGCTGGCTGCCAAGGTTGGACACCTCTGCTTGTAGACTAAGATTACCTTTGTGGAAGTAGATACCTTTTGGAATCTTTCATTATTTTATAATGTTAGAGATGCACTTTATATGTGTTATTGCTTTCCTCACAAGGTTCCATCTGCCATTAAAAATATCAGTTGGATGCTGGCTAGTCATTATGGGAGATGGAGTCCAGATGGAAGAAGGGTATTATAAATCATTGCTTTGGTTTTTCTGCTCTTTAGCATGTATTACTTCAAACACTAAAATTATTTCCTCCAACAAATAAGAGTAAATATTATTGCTTTGATAAAAATAAATGCAAATAATTCAGGAGATAATGTGAAAAAAATGTTCTGATAGGATTTTTTTTACTGTATGTAGGATATCCTATCATTTCTTAACCCCCCCCCCCAAAAAAAAAAAATTAGACAGTCTGTGGAAATTGTCTTCTCTTTAATAATGTTTTTAAAAGATTGAAAGTTATGAAGTATGGTTATTGAGTGCGCAAAATCAATGTTTGTAAATTTTAAAAAGTGGAGATGGTATATCTATATATGTATATTGTATGGTAGATTTATTTAGTTTATTGGTTCTGATGTTTTCTGGTGATGAAATCATTAAAATAATTTCTCTGTGGATAGTTTTTAATAAAACGGGCAGTTTGGTGTAGTGCATGAGTGTCCAACCTTGGCAACTTAAGACTTGAATTCCAGAATTCCCCAGTCAGCATCTTTAAGACCTGTGGACTTCAACTCCCAGAATTCCCCAGTCAGCATGGCTGGCTGGGGAATTCTGGGAGTTGAAGTCCACAGGTCTTAAAATTGCCATGGTTTGGATACCCTAGTGAAGTGGTTAAGGCATTCAACTAGAAACTGAGAGTTCTAGTCCTGCCTTTGGCACAAAGCCACTGGATAGACAGTTTCTAAAGAATCCGACACGATTGAATGGAAGGGGAAAAAACATTAATAACCATATAAGCGGCATCTCAGCCACATCTACCATAACACATTCCACCCTCCTGAGTTTGCTTGTCAAGTCAAATTCTCTTCTTTGTTGTGGTCATATTGCAGCTGCCTGCCTTCGGGATATAATTCCATTTTTCTGCCTAGCCTATGAGGCTAAGATTTCCTTTGGCATTCCCATCCAAGTGACAAGCCTGATCCTGCTTAGCTTCTACAGCCAGAGCAAATCAACTCAATGCATGCGGTCACCTTCCAGCCAGAGTCACTTACGAGGTCTCCAGATCAGCATTTCTCAGCTTTTAAGTCGTGTGGACTTCCTCTCCCAGAATTCCTTGTGCTGATTTGGGAATTCTGGGAGTTGAAGTGCACACATCTTAAAAGTTGTTGAGGTAGAGAAATGCTGATCTGGGACCTTGTACCTCTCATTAACGAGTGTGCATATTGTTATGTAAGGAATTTTTAAAATATACACATTTAACAAAAAAAAAATGAAAAATTTATTGAACTCTATTGGCACATACTGTATGTAAAAATTTTAAATTGAGATCATAAATGGATTCACAATTTGAAAATCATAACAATTTGAGTTTGGAGTTTAATTTTGGAGTAGTTGGGTGATGAATAAACTAATCACATGGCCTATTTAGGGAATTAAAGCCAAATAAATCATAATCATTTTATATTTATGAAACCAGAAGGTAATGCCCCATTATGTACAAAACTCTTTTAATTCTGCAGAATTTCCACAGGACTATTTTAGAATAAATCAGTGTTTATTTTGGAAGAGATACTAAGCCCTCATGTGTCTACTTTGATTTCAGGCTGATCTTGGGATGAATCTGGTCACTGGGGTTTAAAACCCCTGATTTATGGCTTCATACCTTGTATGATTCAAGATAGATTTATGCAAGTTGTAAGAATTTGATGACAGGCACAAAATTAAAAAAAAAAGGATAGACTTCCTTTGCTTGAATTTATAAGCTCTAAAGTTGTAGGAGAGAGTTGCCTTCATTTAATAGTGTAAAGTAAAAAAAAAAAAAAGAACATGTAAGAATAACTCCTTGTAAAGAAGAAGTGATATATGGTGTGATAATTGAGATGCTGGTTAAATGCTGGGCTGGCTTCTCCATTCTCAGCCATGGAAAGTTACTGGGTGACTGGATTTTCCTGCTCTTTTTTAACCCAACCTACCTCACAGTTTTTTTTTTCTTTGCAAGGGCAGGAAATGTGGAAGGTGATGAGTTGAAGGAAAGACAGTAAATAAATCCAACCACTAAAAAGTAAATAGAATAAAAATATTTTTTAAAAAAGATCAAACAAGTGGGAGAGAGAGACACACACAGAGAGAGAAAAACATTATTATTCTACCACTGAAGAGCAGAGGAATTTGTCTGAGTTTTAAAACACCCTCTGGGCTTTCAGGGCAGATTACACACCACAAGAAGAAAATCCTCATTTCTTGTCTCTAAAGCAATTATGTCTTGTTTCACTAAAAAAAAATGCTTTGGTCTTCCACAGCAACTGGTGTCAGATCTCGGTGGAATGGCACAAGCTTCTGTGCTTTTTGCTCCTTTAAAACTAGACTCCATTGGAAGTCCACTACCAAAGAAGGCACCCCACCTTCCAGTTTTAATTTTTTGTAATTTTAATCCATTTTATAGTTATAATAGTTGTTATATGTTGTTCTCTCTTGATGTAAGGCCATTCAGAGTCACCTGAACCAGAAGATGGGCGAGAAAGAAAGAGAGACAGACAGACAGAACCAACGAACGAATGCATGAATGAATTACAATGTGAAGTTAGGTAGTTTTTGGTTCCAGCCTTGCCACTGAATTTAACATACAGGCAGTCCTCCACTTAACAACCACAATTGGGAGAGAATTTCCTTTGCTAAACTAAGTAGTTGTTAAGTAAGTTGTGCCTGATTTTATGACCTTTTTGATGCAGTTGTTAAGCAAATCATTAACAGTTTTTAAGTGAATCATATGATCGTTTAGCAAATCTGGGCTTTCCCCGTTGACTTTGCTTTTTGGAACCTGGCTAGGAAGGTCACAAATGGTGATCAGATGACCCCGGGATGCTACAACCATTATACATGCCAGTTGGCAAGTGTCTGTGAATTTCGATATGTGACTCTGATGGTCATAAGGGTGAGGACCAGTCATAAGTCCCTTTTTTCACTGCCATTGTAACTTCAAATGGTTACTAAATAAATAATTGTAAGTCAAGGATTACCTGTGCTTGAGTCAGGCCATAATAAATTTTGCATGGATATTTTTGCGTAACTCCAGCTAATGCAAATATGCATTTTGGAGACCCTGTTTCTTAATTATACAGCCAAAAACTATCCTGTGCTGGAGAACCCATGTTTTTGGATCATCCCTCTAAGCTTCTCTGTGTGGTGTAAGAAACAAGCACTAAGTCTGCTGTGGTTTAATTAATTTTTCCTTTGCCAACCCCAATAAGAAATCCCGACATTTTAAAAAAAATTGACCCAACACAAGCCCTGTGTTTGCATTTGAGCTCTAAATCTAAGCTGAAGGGGTAAAGTCATGTGGGTTTTTACAGCTTGTTCCCTCTCTCTGTTTCAAAATAAATCCATGGTGCAAGTTATGTCCAGAGTATCAAGGTGTGGTTTTGGTTTTTTATCATCTTAAGTGGGTGAATAAAGTACAGTGCATGCAACTATGATATGGGATCATTACCAATTTTGGATTGCTTTAAAGCAAGGGTAGAGAAACTAGACGATCAGTGGCTGCTAATTCTGATCTTAATTAGGTTTTTTTAAATTTATATTTGTTTTATACGTTTTTCTTTTACATACATAAGTGCTTTGTGAACAGTGTATTGTCTAGGTCAGTTGCTTACACATAGTAATATTTATCCAATTTTTAATCTCTACCTCTATTATCAAGCCATTGATAAAACAAGTTCCATGTTAAAAAATATTCCGTATCTTCTTTATCCTTTATCTTTAACGTCAACCTATCCATTTCTGCACAAGCTAGTATTTTTTTTAATTACACTCTCTTCTGTGGGTATTTCCTCATTTTTCCAGTGCTGTGCAAATACAGTTCTTGCTGCTGTCAGGACATGCAATATTAAGTATATATTCCCTTTATCATACTTTTCTGGAACTACACCTAACAAAAATATTTTTGGCTTATATGTATTTTTTCTAACCAGATATGCATTTTCATCCATTTTTTTTTTTTTTTGCCTTTGTACACGTCCGTCACATGTGAAAAAATATGCCCAGTGTCTGATTGCATTTCCAACATTTGGTGGACATGTTAATAAGTTTTGAGGTACTTTAAGGCCCAAGTTGAAGCAACAGTTGAAGAGGCTGAGTACACTTCTTGACTGCCCTGGTTGTACACCGTGTCATCAAACTTGACCCTAGGTAACCAATGTCCTTATCTGCGCATTGCTCTCCTTTTACTCTAACCACAGTTCACAAGTTTTATCCCCAAGACATCACGGTATTATATCTTACTCCTACTCAAAATAGTTAGTCCTTGACTGACTTGTCCTACTATTTTTCAATGTAGGTAATTCTCGACTTCCTCTAGCTCATTTAGTAAGTGTTCAAAGTTCCAACTACAGTGGAAAAAGTGACTTATGATTGTTTTTCATACTTACAGCCATTGGGGCATCCCCATATTCACAACATCAAAATTTAGACACTTGGCAATGGACTTGTATTTATGACAGTTGCAGCATCCCGACCTTCTGATGAGCAAAGCCATTGGAGAAGCCACTTAATAATTGTGTTACTAACTTAACAACTGCAGTGATTCACTGAACAAGATGGCAAGCCAGGCTGTAAAATGAGGCAAATTTCACGTCACAGCTGTCTCCCTTGCAACAGAAGTGGTCATCAGTCAAGGATTAACCGCATTGAGTAGGAATAAGATAATAATAATGCAGATTATATCATTGGTCATCAGTCAAGGACTAACTGCATTGAGTAGGAATAAGATATAATGACGCAGATCCTTTTCAGGCCAGCTTTTCAATCTTCTCTCCCACAAAGCAGAGAGAAGAAGGGATTCAAGGAATGTCTTGTTAGGAAGCTGAGCTGAAATTTTAAACATCTGACCACATGGTGGAGCCTTTGCAACAGACCGGAATTTTTTCAGTGGAAAAATAAAAAACACATTGTGGGAGGAGCATGTTTCCCCCCGTCCTTCCCCCTCCCGTCCAAAGGAAACATTAGTGAAGGGCTTCCTATTTTTAATATTTACAAAATTGCCAATTAAATGCAATTCAGCTGTATTTTTTTTTTCTTCGTTAAAAAGGGAGACCTTTAAAGGACCAAAAACTGGACACCATACAGGGGAGTTTGGTTTTTTTAAGTTTATTGTAATATAAAACACAAATGAAAATACAAATCAGAAGGGAAAAAAGAGAAAAGTAAGGTAAACGTTTTTTTAAACCCCAGTGACTTTCGTCTCTTTTTGATACAGTAGTATACAAAGTATACTAAAATGAACCAAAATAACGTATACAAAGTATACAAAATATAGGAAGGAGAGAAGCAACCTAGAATTAAGGAGAAACTTCCTAACAGAACAATGAACTAATGGAACAGCTTGCCTTCAGAGGGTTGGACTAGAAGACCTCCAAGGTCCCTTCCAGTTCTATTCTGATTGAAGTAGAGTCACAGCACCAACTTTTTGCTTTGCGTTTCTGATAGATACAAGCCATTTTGTACCACAACAAAATTAATATAATCCTCAGAATCTAAGATCAAATTTTAATTATTATTTTTTTCTGTTTCAAGCATAAAGTCCAGAAATGCAGGCGATTGCTTGAAGTTTGAGATTGCTTGCTGTCTTACTGTTCCCCTCATCTTCCCAGCCTAAACTTTCAGCCATTGTGATGTTCTCTGGTGGTTTTCAAACCAGGTTACCCAGCAGGCCCCATCCTGGTCAACCTCAATCAGATGCTGCCTCTTCTTGGGACTCTCACAGCAGCGTAGATCTAATTGCTTCCTGTGACTTAAGTTTCACCTGGGCAATGTTAACCCCACTCCAACCTTTGTTTCAATCCTAGTTCCTGGTCTGGAAATAGTTCCCCAAATAAGAGCAGGCAGTTCTTGAGTTACAAAACTGAAGAGAAGTTTTGAGCCTCTGTGGGCTTTAGGAGGAGGAGGAGAAACATCTGGCTATGGCTTCAAATGACATTTTGGAACTTGTAAAATTTGCTTTGTTGCGTTGGTCAAATTGCTACTTGTCGGAAAGCGCTTTATAGAAAGCGGTTTCTGACAAGCAGAAAGTTGTAGAAAGTTAGCACCCACCCCTCTCCTAGGAGAATGAAATATTTTGAGAAATATTTAAAAAGGCAGAATATTATATTTCCCTAAAGGAGAAACTTGCTCTTGGAAAGCACCTGTCTTAATAACCCCAGCAGGACTGAGGCAGCCTATCTACAAGACAATTAGACATTCAGCCTCAGGGTGATGGGATTAGCCCTAACTCAAGATCCAAACTAGGGCAAGGCCATTAAGACACAATAGGAATTTGCCACAGAACACAAGCTTCTTCATTGCATCATCACACTCCAAGTTTCAACCAAACCTGGGAGCTCAAGACAACTTCAGCTATGACCCCTGCATAGCCCCATGGGAGTCTAACAGCAACCAATAGAACACATGCTCTTTCCACAGGAACAGGAAGCTCAAGTTCAAAGCCTAGAGAAGGTATAAATAACCCTCATTCTCTGCTCCATGTGGTCAGCTGCCCAGAACCCATGTGCTTGGTGGTTCTGCTTCATCATCTTTTCAATCAGCCTCCAATGTTTCCAATATCTTTCTCCCCACTTGGAACTGAACCGAATGGATATTTCTTCCAACAATTCTTTAAAACACCTGAATTGTGCCAGGCCCGCAACTGCCCTTTTTCTTGGTTCACACCAGAAATAGGCACCATTTAATTGCAGCCTTGCAAGTGAGCAGCCATAGGAATTGAACAGACAAATGACTGCGGGACTGACTTAAATCCATCTGTGCAAATAACAAGCGTTTCGTGTTACGGTTTTATTTGGTTCTGCTTCCATTTGTCACTAAATTAGCCTGAAAAATCTTTAATTGGCCCACGCTAGCTGGTAAAATGTGGTTCTGAACATAGATTTCATAAGCATTTGTTGGTGTGAATCTACTAAATATTTAACTCCATGCTTAACAATTGTTTTGTTGTTAAAATGTGTGTCTCCCTCTCCAATTAATTGAATGGAGCAATAGTTAAACCCCGTCAAATATCTCATTAAATCCAAGCAGTCCTCAATTTATTTGTTTAGTGACCATTTTAAAGTTTCAATGGCACTGAAAAGAGCGACTGATGACCGGTCCTCACACTTACGATGCTCACGGCACCCCCATGGACACGTGATCAAAATTCAGGCGCTTGGCAACGGGCATGTATTTAGGATGGTCGCAGTGTCCTGAGTTCATGTGGTCACCACTTATGACATTCCCAGCCAGCTTCTCACGAAGTCAGTCAGGGAAGCTGAACTCATTTAGCACCTGCATGATTCATTTAACAACCGTGGCAAAAAAAATTCATAAAACCCATGATGACTCACTTAACTGCCTTCCTTAGCAATGGAACTTTTAGTCCTAGTTTTCCTTGTCAGTCAAGGACTACCAGTAAAATTGATTTCATTCCCAGTTTGGGGTTGTTGATTTTTTTCCCCCTCCTCAATTCATGGGCTCCTGGTTGGAGAATATTTTTTTCTGAAGTTATCCTTGACCCAGAATCTCCTGCTTTCATCTTGCATGAAATAATTGGACTTTAAAAGTGAATTTGAAGAGTTGAATCAGAATATCCATGTGATTTAAAACATTAAGCCATATATTTGTTCCAAAGCATTGGAATTCCAAAAGAATGTCATTTCTTAATCTTTCTCTCTCCCCTTTCATTTCTGGATTTCTCAAGGCTGTTTTGGGAGTATTTATTTATTTATTTATTTGATTTGTCAATCGCTTACAAGATAACAGGTATAAGTATAAACGTAGTTATAAATACATGGAATGGGTACATATAAGAAAAATAAAAAGAAACAATAGGACAGGGACGGTTGGCACATTGGTGCGCTTATGCACGCCCCCTACAGACCTCTTAGGAAAGGGGTGAGGTCAATAGTAGACAGTCTAAGGTTAAAGTTTTTGGGGTTTGGGGAAGAAACCACAGAGTCAGGTAGAGTAATTCCAGACATCGACCACTGTTGCTGAAGTCATATTTCCTGCAGTCAAGTTTGGTGCGGTTTACCTTGAGTTTGTATCTATTGTGTGCTCTTGTATTGTTATGGTTGAAGTACTCATTGACAGGTAGGACATTGCAATATATAATTTTATGTACTATACTTAGATCGGACTGAAGGCTGTGTAGTTCTAGCTTTCTAGGTCTAGAATTTCAAGTCTGGCGGCATAAGGTATTCTGCAACGAGTAGAGCAGTGGAGAACTCTTCTTGTGAAATATTTCTGGACTTTCTCAACTATGTTAATATCAGATACGTAATGTGGGTTCCAGACTGATGAGCTGTCATCAAGTATTGGTCTAGCAAATGTTTTGTATGCTCTAATTAGTAGTGTGATATTACCAGAGAAAAAGCTACGTAGGATTAGGTTAACAAATCTTAACTCCTTTTTGGCTGTGTAGTTACAGTGGGCTCTAGCACTTAGATCATTATAGATGAGTACTCCAAGAGCATGGATCATCAACAAGGTCTTGACTATTCAGCTTGTATTTTATTTTCTGATTTATTTATTTTTTGCCAATATGTAAGACAGAGCATTTATTTGTTGAGATTTGAAGTTGGCATTTGCTTGACCATTCTGATACATAGTCAAGGTCTTTTTGAAGGGTAGCAGTATTGTCTGTAGTTCTGCTTACAGAATGAAACAACATGGAAATGTCTTTCCTTCCTTCTTTTCTTTTCTTTCTTTTTCTTTACTTTTTTGGGTGCATGACTTTTTCAGCAGCCTTTCCCTGTGACCATAATTCCTAATAACAAAACGGCGGTAGGTATTTATCACGTCTCTTAGCCTATCATTTTCTCTATTTCCAAAAAGTACATTGTTTGAACAGGCTGCATTGCAGTAAAATGGTGATTTGCTGCCTAGGAGACTGTCTGAAGAATCAGCAACCATTTATTTATCCTGCCCGGCCGATGACCTTGTGTCTGTATGGACACACTCAGTTTTTGTTGAAATGCGGATGGTCTCCAGCACGTGTAATATGAACTCCGATAGCTGTTTGCAGATTAATTTGGGATCAATGCCGGAGGTCAGAGGCCAAACAAGAATAAGTAATTGACATGAAGAGAATAAACAATGGCCCTTCCTTGGGCTATTTATGGATGGCCTGGTCTCTTTTTTCTTCATTTATGGATCAGTAAGAACGGTCAAGGATGTGTGGAAAGCCCAGCATTTGGCTGCGGCTTGCAATTCAACAAGAATTAGGTACAGTCCTTTTATATTTAGAAGAATGGAATGGAGTGGAATAAAATATAGAACAGAACAGAACAGAACAGAACAGAACAGAACAGAATAGAATAGAAGAATAAGTAGAATAGAATAGAGTGGAGTGGAGTGGAGAGTGGAGTGGAGAGTAGAGTGGAATGGAGGGGAGGGGAGTGGAGTGGAGTGGAGTAGAGTAGAGTGGAATGGAGTGGAGTGGAGTGGAGTGGAGTGGAGTGGAGTGGAGTGGAGTGGAGTAGAGTAGAGTAGAGTAGAGTAGAGTAGAGTAGAGTAGAATAGAATAACAGCTGGAAGGGACCATGGAGGTCTTCTAGTCCAACCCCCTGCTTAGGCAGGAAACCCTATACCATTTCAGACAAGTGGTTGTACAATCTCTTCTTAAAAACTTCCAGTGTTGGAGCATTCACAACTTCTGGAGGAAGTTGTTCCCCTGATTAATTATTTTCACTGTCAGGAAATTTCTCCTTAGTTCTAGGTTGCTTCTCTCCTTGATTACTTTCCATCCATTACTTTTTGTCCTGCCTTCAGGTGCTTTGGAGAATAGCTTGACTCCCTCTTCTTTGTGGAAGCCCCTGAGATACTGGAAGACTGCTATCATATCACTCCTTTTCATTAAACTAGACATACCCAATTCCAGCCTCCAGTCCCCTAATCATCTTTGTTGCTCTTCTCTGAACTCTTTGCAGAGTCTCAGCATTTTTTTAATAATACGGTGACCAAAACTGGATGCAGTATTCCAAGTGTGGCCTTACCAAGGCATTATAAAATGGTATTAACACTTCACACTTTTTAAGGCAACAGTCAAAGAGTGATGCCAGCTTCTACAAAGCAGCTGCTACAAAACTAGGGTCTCCCTTAATTTTTGCTGTGAATAGCAAAAAGAAAATAAATAGCAAATGAGTCACAAAACGGGGCAAAGCATCCTTAACAAACTTAGCAACAGAAAATGTTGGGGTTAATTGTGGTTGTAAGTTGAGGCCTACCTAGTGTTGTGGCCTGTTGGTCGCCAGCCCCTCCAACAGCCGAATCAGAGGCACCGTGTGAGTCAGGGTCAGCATCGGGTCAGCATCAGGTCAACCTGGGAGCTCCGAAGGAGAAGAGAGAATGGAGCTGTCAGAGAGAGAGAGAGAGACGGAGGCAGAGCCTGGGCTGTCCATCAGCCCTCAGATGGAGAGTCAACAGCTCCCGGGTCTGGAGGCGGCTGATGAGGAAGAGGAGGAACAGCTGGCTCCAGTGCCTGAAACACAGATGCACAGAAGGAGAGGAGAGGAGAGCAGTGGAAATCTATGGGCCGGTCCTTGGGACAGAAAAGCCACCACTGCTAGTGAAGCCCCACCCTACCTCTGGGGATAAAAGGCAGGGGGTGGAGGTGAATAGATGTGTCAGACAACTATTCATCTCCTGGCCAGACGGACTTGTTAGCCTGCAGTGAGAGAGAAACTGTTTTTGCTGAGCTGCCAGCACTCCTAATTAAAGGAATCTGAGTTAAATTCAGGTTTGTTGTGTTTGGGGAGCTGGGTCAGAACACCTGTGTTATTCAAGCACAGACCTGTGCCTGATCTCTCTGTGCTCTACACCAAGGTTAGAATTTTTCCTGCTCAGACATTTTTGACTTAAGTATCCTCCTACAGCTCAGAGGACAAAGGAGCAAAGATGGGAACATAGCTTGCAGCCACATGCGGCCTCTGGTATGCCTTTCATCCATCTGGGAAATGGCACAAGCCTGAGCGTGCAGACAAATGACTCAAGGAAGTCACCTTGATAAAGACGCTCAAGAAATCCTTCATTCTTCCCAGTCCTATTCCTGAAGCTGTCCTGAATTGGACAGCTGGAAGAAAGTGAGGATTTATTTTTACTTTTTTTTTGTCCTGGCACTGGGGATGAAAATTGGCAGTTTTATGTTGATATAGCTTGACCACAAAAATTGAGAAAAAATAAACCAAAGAACATATTTTTTTTATTATAAGCATTCTTTCTCTCTCCAAATCTATCTATCTATCTATCTATCTATCTATCTATCTATCTATCTATCAATCAATCAATCAATCATCTATCTTGGCTGTCAGAAAGGATACTGATTTAACCAGAATTCTCTGGCCTGGTGTTCGATGCTGAATTCGATGCTGAGATCGTTCTACCTGAAAATAGTCGAGAAACAGGAAGCTGAGTAATTTTGCATCCATTCTTCTGTAGCATGAAAAAACATGTTTTTTCAGTCCACTCAATATGGTCTACTGAGCTGAATGCTACCTGGTATATCTCAAAACCTTTCCCTCTAGTGTTTACTCACTAGAGGATTTTAAGAAGAGATTGCACAGCTATTTGTCTGAAATGGTATAAGATCTCCTATCTGGAATGAAATGTAGAGGGTTAGACTAGAAGACCTCCAAGGTCCCTTCCAACTCCATTATTCTGTTACTCCAATTCCCTTTCAACATCCAAACCAAACACCAATTCCAGCTTTCCTTCCTTCTCATTTACTAAGAAAGCTCTGTTTGTAGAGCTACCATATCCGGCTTTGCCACAATCCAGGTGCTCATTCAGATTTCAGATTAACAGAGTTGGAAGGGACTTTGTAGGTCATCTAGTCCAACCTCAAGCAGGAGACCCTACACCATTTCTGACAAATGGCCATCCAGTCTCTTCTCGAAAGCCTCCAGGGATGAAGCTCCCACAACTTCTGAAGGCAACTTCTGTTCCATTGGTTGGTTGTTCTCCCTGTAAGAAAAGTCCTCCCTATTTCCAGGTTGAATCTCTCCTTGATCAGTTTCCATTTTAATGTAAATGCTCTTAAATGCTCTTTTAAATGCTCTTTAATGTAAAGAGCATTTTAATGTATGGTATCTGCCCTCGATATCTGCATCCTAATTGCACAGATAGGCTATCTTGCTACCAAGAGTTGTCCAACTTTGACAACTGGCTGGGGAATTCTGGGAATTGAAGTCCACAAGTCTTAGAGTGTTCTGACCCACGCCCTTTTCCAACAAATCAAACACAATCCAAAGGGAACAGAAACCTTGTAATGCTTCTGCAAAATAACTAGCTGTGATAAGCACAAGCCTTACCAAACTGTGCGAGACTTGCCAAAAGATAACAGACAAGAAATAAATTGCAATACAAGAATCTTCAAATACAAACTCAGGATACTGGAATGTCCACGAGGCTGGAGTTTCAAAACGTCTTTGACTTCTGCAAAGAACGTTCGTTTCACAGCTGGCTTTTATCTTCTTGAAGGAGGTGCCATTACCTTGCAGCCTTACTCCTGAGTCGCCCATGCTGCTGCAGCTGCTCTTTCCTGCGAGCAGCCCTGCGTGCACGTGCACTTGGCACAGGCTCCTCGGGAACCTCCTCATCGCTGCTGCCAGCCCCACAATCTCTGCAGGAAGCAGTCCACTCCCTAATGGTCCTGGCCCCTCATCTGAATCCTCGCTCTCCTCAGCCGTCCGCACCTGCTGCCGGCTAACCACGACATGGAGAGTTGCCAAAATTGATACCCATGCTGTAAAGAATGACAATGCAGAGCACTTTACTGGCCAGTTTCATTTATTTTTTAAAAAAAATGCATTTCTGTTTTTTTATCCTTCGGTGGAATGGGTAGCTCACTGTAGCTCACAAGGCCAGGTGTCCATGGAAACATCTGTGGCTGAGTCATGTCAGAGATTCAGAGCACACGTCTTGCTTCTAATCACAAGGCCAATTTGCTCTTGGGCTGAGCTCCATCCACTAACTGAGAAACTAGCCAGGAACGGAGTGAAGAGGAGGGAGGGAGAAGTCACAGGAAAACAAGACAGCAGGAGCACATCCTTCCATGCTCCCCTCAAAGCCTTTGTAGCAGGAGACTGAGCTGAACCGATTCTGTAACTCAAGAGCCTTCAGGGAGCCCATGCTATCGGCTGTTTGCATTTGGGAGGCCCTGGGTACATGCTGGAATCGTGCAACAACTGGCAGATGCCTTTAATTATTAAATGTGTTTGCGTTTGGGGAGGGAAGAGGGCGGAAGGGTGAAGGATGGTGGGATTTATACTCCTTGCAGACAGCTAGTCATTTGCATCCTTTTAAATCCTTCCATTCCTCACCATCTGAGGAAGTTTCTTGGATGAGAAGCAAAAAAGGTCTTCAAAAGAAACAACCAGAAAGTCCAGTTGCCTCCTGAAAAAAAGCACCTTTGGGACTACCATGACCTGGATGATGGAGAATCTCTACAGACTTTTTAGCTAATACAATTTGGGATGAACACCCTGTGGATGAACACTAGCAAGGGATTTCCAGAGGAAAAATTGCAGACTGCAGGAACCAGGAGCAGCACTCAACTGACCCCGAGGACACAGATGTCAACCTCCAAGTGGCCTCAATGACTCTCTAAAAAGGATGCAAATGACCAGCTGCCTGCAAGGAGTATAAATCCTTCCGTTTTCCACCATCCAGCCAGAGTTGAAGATGCTTTTTGGATGAGAAGCGAAATGTCGTCAAAAGAAAAAACCAGAAAGTCCAGTTGGCTCCTGAAAAAGTCCCTTTGGGACAACCATGACCTGGAGGATGGAGCATCTCCATAGACTTTTAACAGTCATATTTCCCTGTGTTTTTAAAATCCAGATGAAACATTAATATATATTGCAAGTCTATGTATGATACGCCATACGCTAAATAAATAAAGATGCCCAACCCACAGAAAGGTGACTCCAGAAGGCTTACAAACATTTAAAAGATTCATAATAGTTTAAAAAAACTCTACCCCACCCTCCATGGCCGCAACCCCACAATTAAATCAGCCACTGGAACAGTTTCATTTTGATTCGCAATCCCCACAAATGTGTGTGACATCTGTTTGTGTTGTTTTTTTTTTACAATCATTGCATTCACTTAATGGCCGCACAAAAAACGTCATGTTAGGTCTGGTCATGGTGACACATAACCCAACTTAATTGATGTAATTGCAGTCATAACTCAAGGATCACCTATATTACTGTGTGCTTACTTTGATTCTGATCCAAGTAACAGAATAGAGCGGAGTGGAGTGGAATGGAATAGAATAATAAGTAGAATAGAATGGAATAGAATAACAGAGTTGGAAGGGACCTTGGAGGTCTTCTAGTCCAACCCCTGCTTAGGCAGGAAACCCTACACCACTTCAGACAAATGGTTATCCAATCTCTTTTTAAAATCTTCTAGTGTTGGAGCATTTACAACTTCTGGAGGCAAGTTGTTCCACTGGTGAATTGTTCTGTCAGGAAATTCCTCCTTAGTTCTAAGTTGCTTCTCTCCTTGATGAGTTTCCACCCGTTGCTTCTTGTCCTGCCTCAGGTGCTTTGGAGAATAGCTGGACTCCCTCTTCTTTGGGGCAGCCCCTGAGATATTGGAACCCTGCTATCATGTCACCCCAGTCCTTCTTTTCATTAGACAATTCCAGCAACTGTTCTTCATTTGTTTTAGCCTCCAGTCCCCTAATCATCTTTTCATACACCAGTATTAATCATCATATATTTAATTTTCAGTAAAAACAATTTAGTGTTTCTTCAACCAGCAACAAACCATTTTTCTTGAAAGGGAAATTCACAAGAAAGTCAAAATGGCAGCCACAATCACACAATCGCATATATATATTTTTAAAAAAGCTTCAGTCTCCTAGTTTTGGCCACAATCTTTCCTTTTTTGCTCCTTTCCCTGCAGATGCACTAAATAAAAAAATAAAATTTCAACTATACTAATTAAAATTTGATCTCATTTTTTTTAAAAAAAAGCTTGCTTTGATTTGGCTCTGGGAACCCTCAATTAAGCATCCGATGACTAAAAGAACAGCATCTGGTTTGGCTGTGATTAACCTGTGGGCCGTGGACAGAAGGGCTGCATTAAAGGTGAATCATGTAAACACTCTAGAACAAGAAAAAAATCAGTCCATCACTAGGATGGCTGGGTGGATATCGCTGAGAAATGGATCACAGGGCAACTGCGACAAGAAAGGGAAGAAGAGAGGGAAGGGCTAAAGAAAGGAAAACAACACTGAGAAAGGTGGAGATGGAAGACAGGAGGGAAAATGACAGATTTGGGACAGTTGTGAGGATCGATCTGCAGCTGGAGGCTGTTTCCATCAGCCAAGGACTTCTACCAAACAGAACATCCTGCATTGGGGAGAAATAAACCCATTGGAAATTTTTTTTTAAAGATTGCCTCTTTTTTTCCATCCAGAGCTGCAACAATAGAAGAATTGGCCAGGTCAATCGAAAAGCCTTTTCACTTGATGAAAAAGCCAGCCCTGGTTAATCAGAGGATGGATTTAACCCCCCCCCCCTGGCAATTCACAATTATTTTAATAAAAGCTTTTTTTTAAAAAAAATATAAGGGTTATTGGGGGCAAAGAACGGTTGTCCCAAAGGTGCTTTTTCACCTGGACTGACTGATTTTCTTTCTTTCTTTCTTTCTTTCTTTCTTTCTTTCTTTCTTTCTTTCTTTCTTTCTTTCTTTCTTTCTTTCTTTCTTTCTTTTTCTTTCTTTCTTTCTTTCTTTCTTTCTTTCTTTCTTTCTTTCTTTCTTTTTTTTTTCTTTTGAAGATGTTTTGCTTCTCATCCAAGAAGTTTCTTCGACTCTGTTAAAAAGTATCTTTGAACACATTATGGACCCTAACCTGGGTTTTATCCAGAATTCTCCATCCAGGCATCCCATTCAGTTCCCGCCTCCTGCGGGGATGAATACAATCTGGGAAGAGGAATCTCCCAGCCTGCATATCATTTCAGTACCTTTCTCCTCCCTTCTGCCTTTCATTGCAGTTTTAAGGCCCTGCATTTCAACTGGGGGATGGAACCCTTTGCAGCTTGTCTGGAGAGAGAATTAGCAGCTGTTGGAGAAGGAAGGACAAGGCTGACCCAGCCAAGGTTGGAGCAGCACAGCCGACCGCGTAGCCAGGAGAGACTTCCATGGAGATGTTTATAATTATTATAAGCCAGGGGCTCTGACCCTTGGCTCCGTAAAAGTGCTCTGGCACATCCCAAACTCTTGTGCTGCAGTGAGACTGCGAAGCCTGCCTAGATGCCTCCTGGTGTCCTTCAGAACCTGCTTGAGCAGAACTGATGGAGTTAGTTTAACGGCACCAGGAGGTACAATACCATCTCCCTTCTCAGGCTCTGGGTAACACAGCACTTTCCGATTGTGCCAAGACTACAATTTTTTTCCCCGCTTGCCTTAGCAGTGGCCCAGTAATGGCCTCTCCTTCTGCCTCCGGGGCCCAAACCGAACCCAAACTCCTAAAATAGGCTCTGCACCTTTTGAAAAGAAAGCCTGAACTCAGCTCTCTACCAGAATGGAGAAATGGAGCTTCGTCCCTGGAAAAAGAAGACACCCCTATTTTATTTGGTTGTTTCTTTGTTTGGCTGTCTGTTTGTTTGTTTATATCCCACCTTTATTATTTTTACAAACAACTCAAGGCAGGGACCTACCCAACAGACCTTCCTCCCCCACAACTACAACCCTGTGAGGGGGGTTGAGCTGAGAGAGAATAAATGGCCCAAAGTCACCCGCCAGCTTTTGTGCTTAAGGCAGGACTATAACTCACAGTCACCTGGTGATTGGCCCAGTCACCCAGTTGGCTTTCACGCCTAAGGTGGGACTAGAAATCTGTCTCCTGGAGATTGGCCCAAAGTCACCCAGTTGGCTTTCATGCCTAAGACGGGACTAGAACTCACCGTCTCCTGGTGATTGGCCCAAAGTCCCCCAGTTGGCTTTCATGCCTAAGACAGGACTAGAATTCACTGTCTCCTGCTTTCTAGCAAAGTGCCTTAACCACTGGAACCAACTCACCTTGAAGATCCTAACCAAAACCCCAATGTCACATCTGCAGCTTCCCACAGTCTCCCACATCTGTTCGAGGATGGGATCTGATTTATGCAAAGGTGCCTTTAAAAAAAAAGTTTGAAATTCATGCACAGAGAGAGAGAACGTTTAATTACAGGAGACCAAAACTCACGGGGTGAATTTCCCTTTGGAAATCGGAGGCTTGCACATGATTGATGAATAAATAAAAGATTACGAGCCCCATTTAACTACATCGGTGTGTGGTTCATCAGCGTTTCCTCATCTGAAGGAAACCAAATTCAGGTCAGGCTGTCCCAGAAGAGCATGAAACAATATTTAGTTTCGTTATCTACAGATCTCAAATAAAGAGTCTGAGAATATATAAACAGAAGGATGATAACCGAAGCCTTTGGTTTAAAGACTTCATTTCTTTCTGAAATTCCCTTTAGCTCATCTTCTAAAACATCACCTGCCTTGAATTGGATAGATTGATGAATGAGGTGCCATCAAGTTGGTGTCAGCTATGATCCCACACAGAAATGATCTCCAGAAGGATCTGTCTCTAACTTTGTCCTTCAGATCTTCTAATAGGGCAGTCATCACCCCTGTAACAGAGTCCAGCTACCCTTCTCTTCCGTTCCTTCTCCCCAAACGTTGTAGACTACTTCAGACTTCTTTGCATAGTGCATCCAGAATGTGAGCCTGATCATTAAGGCCTTGAGTGAGAACACTGGGTTGATTTATCTGATGGTCAATTGGTTGGTTTTCTTGGCTGTCCCCAAAATTCAGTCTCCCCAAACACTAAAAGACCAGAAGTTCAATACTCTTTCTATTCTGCTTTAAAGTCCAAATTTCACGTAAGGTGCCCTGAATTCATGCTGCAGGACAGCAAATAATGATAAACCACCCCTTTTACTAAGAAAAATAGCAAACATGGATAGCGCACCGAATTAGAAGCAAGATCATTTACCAAAAAAAAAGAAAAGAAAAAAGAAAAGACTGCAGATATCAGATGTGGCAGATTTTCACAATCGGTTCCACAACACGAAGGGTCCATTTTAGGAAATTGTGTGCGCGTGCTTTAAGCCCAAAGATTTCTTGCTCTGTGTTGCAGATCTTAATGGTAACATGTCTCTTTTGGATATATGGCTTCCCTTCCCTTGTGACATAGGAAGTAGCCTTCTGTTGATATTAACAATACAATCCAAGATTTGGAGAGGGGGAAAAACACACACACACACTTCTGTTCTTGGGTTTACGAGCCAAGGAAACTTGGCCAGACGGCACAAACAGGAAAAGATTAAGCAATGACTGGCTAATTCTGTGCCCATCTATGGAGAAATGGCACCAAACCAGAGCCTGTTAATTTGTTCCAAATGGATGAGATGGCAGCTCAAAGAGGACTCTCAAATGCCTTGTCTCTTCAGCCTCCCTTCCCGTGGACATGAGCCTTTTGAGCTAAATATCCCTCGAATTACAACCATTCATTTAGTGAGCATTCGCAGGTGCTACGGCACTGGAAAAAAGCGACCTATGACTGATTCGCACACTTATGACCATTGTCAGTTCTCCACAATCAACCTGATCAAAATCTGGGTGCTTGGCAACTAGCATGGATTAACCGTGGGTTGCGGCATCCCAGGGTCCTGTGAATCCCAACATTTCTTGGAAGCTTTTGACAAGCAAAGTCAATGGGAAAGGCAGATTCTGCATGATCCAGTTAACAAACTGAATGAGAGGTGAATTCAAGGAGATTTCATTTTAATGTATGATTAGTTTGCTCTCTATTTTATCTTCTCTTTTCTTCTCTTCTCTTCTCCTCTCCTCTCCTCTCCTCTCCTCTATTCTTTCTATTCTATTCTGTTCTATTCTGTTCCGTTCCATTCCATTCCATTCCATTCCATTCGATTCCATTCCATTCCATTCCATTCCATTCTATTCTATTCTATTCTATTCTATTCTATTCTGTTCTGTTCTATTCCCTATTTTGTTCTTCTGGTCTAGTCTCTATTTTGTCTTCTATTCTCTTCTCTTCTCTTTCCATTCCATTCTATTCCATTCTATTCCATTCTATTCTATTCTATTCTCTATTTTGTCTTCTCTTCTCCTCTACTTCTATTCTATTCTATTCTATTCTATTCTATCTATTCTATTCTATTCTATTCTATTCTATTCTATTCTCCATTTTGTCTTCTCTTCTCCTCTTTTACTCTCTTCTATTCTTTCTGGTCTAGTCTATTCCCTATTTTGTCTTCTCTTCTCTTCTCCTCTCTATTCTATTCTATTCTATTCTATTCTATTCTATTCTATTCTATTCTATTCTATTCTATTCTATTCTATTCTCTATTTTGTCTTCTCTTCTCTTCTCTTCTTTCTAGTTTATTCTATTCTCTATTTTGTCTTCTCTTCTCCTCTTGCATTAATGCATTAAAGCATTAATTCAAGTATTTATGAATTCATTATAACATGTTTCTCGGTCTGGCTAAGGATTACAGAATTCAGTTTACAACATCTGAAGGACAGGAAAAGCAACATTATGACTGAATGGTAATGCAGCTACAGTTGTTCCTCTGGAGGCAGAGGTGGGTATTCAGCAGGCTCCGACCAATTCTGGAGAACCGGTAGCGGAAATTTTGAGTCATTCGGAGAACCGGCAAATCGCACCTCTGACTGGCCCCGCCCCCCTCTATTCCCTGCTTCCCATTGAGTCCCAGCTGATTGGCTGGTCTTCTTTTGTTGCCCTGTACAGGAGAACGGAGCTGGAAAGCAGGTTAATGGGGTGGGGAGGGAAAAGGATTTTGCAGTATCCTTCCCCTGCCACATCCCCCAAGCCACGCCATTCCCACCAAGCTATGCCCACAGAACCGGTAGTAAAATATTTTGAATCACACCACTGTCTGAAGGACTGTAACTCTGTACGTGTCCTGGGGAAAGTCTTAGCTTCTCAATTACTTGGGGAAGAAGCCATGACGTTCACCTTCCCCTCCGTACAAAAAATATATTCTTAAATAGCTTTATTTGACTTTCCAATGGAGGCCTGGATCGTACCGTCCCCAAAACAGAAGGTGTTTTTGTTTTTTAAGTGTTCTTCTGATGCAGTCCTGCAATTTCTCTTAATTTTTCCCTTAAAAAAGGATAAGAACTGGAAGAACATCAAAGAGATCATTCTTGGCGAGATGTCAGTGATTCAAATTGGTCCCAGAAGAGGGCTGGCTATGAGAGTATCTATAAGACCAGTGACTTAGCCATTTTAAGATGTGTGGAGTCCAACTCCCAGAATATCCTGGGAATTGAAGTCTGCACATCTTCAAATGGTCAAGGTTGAGCAACACGGATCTATAGGCCTTCTCTTTTGTGATGTCAACCCAGAAAGCTCAAACTGCCCATGGAGTTGCTGATCCAGTTTTGCAGAGGAATGATTGAGTCTGTCATCTGCACCTCTGTAACTGTCTGGTTTGGTTCTGCAACCCAACAAGGCAGACACAGACTCCAGAGAGTAATTAGGACTGCAGAAAAAAGCAATTACTACCAACTGGCCTTCCATGGAGGACCTGTATACTGCACGAGTCAAAAAGAGGGCTGTGAAAATATTTACAGACCCCTCACATCCTGGACATAAACTGTTTCAACTCCTTCCCTCAAAACGACACTATAGAACACCGCACACCAGAACAACTAGACACAAGGACAGTTTTTTCCTGAACGCCATCACTCTGCTAAACAAATAATTCCCTCAACACTGTCCAACTATTTACTAAGTCTGCATTACTATTACTATTAATCTTCTCATCACTCCTTATCACCCATCCCCCCCCACTTGGGACTGTAGGGCTGTAACTTTGTTGCTTGTATCATAACAATTTTTTATTGACTGTTTCCTTATATGATTTGATTACTTATTGTACCCTATGACTATTATTAAGTATTGTACCTGATGATTCTTGACTCTTGACGAATGTATCTTTTCCTTTATGCACACTGAGAGCATTTGCACCAAGACAAATTCCTTGTGTGCCCAATCACACTTGGCCAATAAAGAATCCTATCTATCTATCTATCTATCTATCTATCTATCTATCTATCTATCTATCTATCTATCTATCCATCCATCCATCCATCCATCCATCCATCCATCCATCCATCCATCCATCCATCCATCCATCCATCCATCCATCCATCCATCCATCCATCCATCTATCTATCTATCTATCTATCTATCTATCTATCTATCTATCTATCTATCTATCTCTATCATCTAGCTATCCATCTATCTATCTATCTATCTATCTATCTATCTATCTATCTATCTATCTATCATCTATCTATCATATCTGTCTGTCTATCTATCTATATCTATCTATCTATCTATCTATCTATCTATCTATCTATCTATCTATCCATCCATCCATCTATCTATCTATCATCTATCTATCCATCCATCCATCCATCCATCCATCTATCTATCATCTATCTATCCATCCATCCATCCATCCATCCATCCATCCATCCATCCATCCATCCATCCATCCATCCATCCATCTATCTATCTATCTATCTATCTATCTATCTATCTATCTATCTATCTATCTATCTAAAAAATACACCTTGAAAATGACATCCAGCTCTAATTCCAAGTCACATCCTTTCTTGATCTTTTGGTTTATGAATTGGAAGAGCACCTGTTTCCTCGTCAAAGGAGGATGAGTCTCATTATCCCCAGGTGAGCAGTACCCCTCCTACCAAAATGACGTGGACAACCTTTGGGACAGGGAGTTAGCAGGACAGCCATGAGGTTGAAAGGAGAAGAGTTCACACCATCCCTATGGATGAAGTTGAGGAGATGCATAAAGGAGGGGAGGTCTCAAGATGTTGAGACTCCAGAAAGAGGGCAGGTAAAAACAGGTAAATCCCCTTTTATTCCTTCACTTTGCTTCCAAGCTCCAAATATCCTTGACTGAAGACAAAAAACTCGCACACAAGCAGTTACAAAAAGGAGGAAATGCCATTTAAATTATAAAGAGTAAAAAACAACACAAACCAGGCAAGATAAGGGCTGGAGGACTTCCACAGATTACAGAACACACACTGGGAAGGACGCCAAACTCAAGAGAGGAACCATAAACTAGAGATATTTCCACGCTTTGTTTCCAGCAGTCGCTTGTATGCATGTCTGTCCTCTTATTCAGTTGTCACAGCTGCAGCCCATGAAGAGGATGAAGACCCTCTCCTCCCCAGTAGACCACGTCTCTCCCTTATCCTCTCCTCCCTGTGTGCCCTAGAATGGAGAGGGGGTGGGCCTGGGTCCACCTCTGACTGCTCAGCCGGCCTCTGCCCTTCCCCAGCCTCCTCCACAACCTCCGGAGTCCCACTTCCACTCCCTGTCGGCTGTTCCTCCTCTCCCTCGGAGTCAGTCTCCACCAGGGACACCACAGTTTGAACCTGGCAGAAAAGGTTCTTATTCCATCCGTTGATCCTTCCCAACCGGAGAAACCTTGAAGGGCAGAAAGTCCTTCCTTGGGCTGTTAGCAAAGGACTGGTTGCACCAGTGGTGGCATTCTACTGGTCCGGCCCGGTTCTGTCGAGCTGGTAACGCTGATGAGCAGTGGAGACAGAACCAGCTCTTTCTGCCGCTCTGCGGTTGGGCCCATCTGCCCACCTGGGCTCCCATACTCACCTTTCACCTCTGCTTTCGAGTGCTGCACGGCAGCTGCTGAAGCAACCGGGATCGTGCAGGCTTGCAGGTGAGTTGGAACATCTCTGTACCTGCGCAAAGTGCGTGTTTGGCACACACACACACACACAAAAGTGTGTGCACACGTGCCAAGTGTGTCCACCAAGCCACGCCCACCGAACCGGTGCTAAAAATCGTTGAATCCACCACTAGGTTGCACCTTATCCCAGGCCTGCCTCTGCAGAGCAATAGGAGCTTTTAAGGACATCTAGCAAACTGCCACCCCCTCTGGCCCAGACAGGTAAGACCTTTGCAGGAGTCGGTGCTTCTGGACCAGCCCTCCCTCGGAACCCCAAAGTCAGGCACGGCAGCCAAGCCACAAAAATAAGCCGCCAACAAGTGGGTCCGTTTGTGGCCTGCAAGAATTTGGCTGCAGAACAGTGACCTCACCAAAGGTTCTTGCAGCCAGCAGCTGCAGCAGCAGCAGTGCGGTAACGATCCAGATGTGAATGATTCATCAAAGGGAAGCAGCTGGTGTAGCCCACAAGCCAGCCAAACCTGAGCTTCCCTCCTGCTTCAGAGGAGAGGCAGAAAGCGCCAAGATGATCTGAGGCTGCTTCAGATGCAGCACACCTGGTTTGCACTTCTATCCCCTTAGGGGTGTGTGTGTCATGTGGCCCCCCATTCCTTTTGAGAAAATAAAGGAAGGGAGGGAAGGATGGAGGGAAGGGAAAAGGAAGAAGCAAAGAGGCAGGAAGGAAGGAGGGAGGGAGGAGTATAGAGGGAAGGAAGGAGTGTAGAGAAAAGGGAAGGGAGGGAGGGAAGAATGTAGAGACAAGGAAGGGAGGGAGGAAGGAACGAGTAGAGACAAGAAGGAAGGAAGGAGCGTAGAGACAAGGAAGGAAGGGAGGAGGGAAGGAAGGAAGGAGTAGAGAGACAAGGAGGAAGAAATGGGGTGTAGAGACAAGGAAGGAAGGAAGGAGGAAGGAAGGAGTACAGAGACAAGGAAGCAAGGAAGGAGTATAGAGAAAAGGAAGGGATGGAGGGTGGAGTGTAGAGACAAGGAAGGGAGGAAGGAACAAAGGAAGGAATGTAGAGACAAGGAAGGAAGGAGTGTAGAAACAAGGAAGGAAGAGAGGAAGGAAAGAATGAGTAGAGACTAGGAAGGAAGGAAGGGAGGGGAGGAGGGAGGAGGGAGGGGTAGAAACAAGGAAGGAAGAGAGGGAAGAAGGGAGGGAGGAGTATAGAGACAAGGAAGGAAGAGAGGACGGAAGTAAGGAATGAGTAGAGAGACAAGGAAGGAAGGAAGAAAGGAAGGAAGGAAGGAAGGAAGGAAGGGAGGGAGGAAGAAAGGAGTAGAGACAAGGAAGGAGAGGAAGGAAGGAATGAGTAGAGACAAGGAAGGGAGGAAGGAAGGAATGAGTAGGGAAACAAGGAAGGAAGGAGAGAGGGAAGAAGGGAGGGAGGAGTATAGAGACAAGGAAGGAAGGAAGGAAGGAATGTAGAGACAAGGAAGGGAGGAAGGGAGGGAGGGAGGAAGGAATGTAGAGATAAGGAAGGAGGAAGGAAGGAAGGGGGAGGGAAGGAAGGAATGAGTAGAGACAAGGAAGGAAGGAATGAGTAGAGAGACAAGGAAGGAAGGAAGAGAGGAAGGAAGGAAGGAATGTAGAGACAAGGAAGGAAGAGAGGAAGGAAGGAAGGAATGTAGAGACGAGGAAGGGAGGAAGGAAGGAAGGAAGGGGGGGAAGGAATGAGTAGAGACAAGGAAAGAAGGAATGAGTAGAGAGACAAGGGAAGGAAGGAAGAGAGGAAGGAAGGAAGGAATGTAGAGACAAGGAAGGAAGAGAGGAAGGAAGGGAGGGAGGGAGGAAGGAAGGAAGGAAGGAATGAGTAGAGACAAGGAAGGAAGATCAGATCAGATCAGAGGAAAGTGCGTGGCCAGAGCTCAGCGCGCGTCCGCCTTTGGGTCCGGCCGCGCGGGCGCGCCCCCGTGTGCAGAGCCATCCGTCGCCCCCGCGTGGCTCGCCTCTTCCTTCCCCGGCCAGGCGCGGGTGGGTGCCGAGCAAGGCGAGCGGGGGCGCGGCGGCGGCGGCGGCGGCGGCAAAGGGGTTGCCCCGTCCGGGCGCGGCGCCTGCAGCCCCGGGGGCTCCTCCGTGGCGCGCGGCGGAGCCGAGCATCCCTTGGCACATTCTCTCCGGGCGGCGGCGCCCCACTTGGCCGCTGCCGAGCGCGCAAAGCCGGCGGAGCCCAAGCGAGGAACATGGCGACAGGCGGCAGCTGGAAGCCCGGCTCTGCTCCGGCCGCCCTCCGGCCGACGCTGCTCTTGCTGTTGCTCTTGCTGCCCCGGCTGCTCGCGGGGTCCCCCCGGCCGGCTGCCGCCTCCCCTCCTCCTCGGAGTAGCCTGCGGGTGCATCGCGCCCTGACCTCGCGGCCCCAGGATCGGGGCTTTGCGCGCCTGCAAGCTCAGGATCCCCCCGGCCCCGGCCAGCCCGCAAGGAGGAGAAGGAGCGCCCAGCCGCCGCCGCCGCCGCCGGAGGAGCCGGTGAAGGTGTACGGCCAGGTGAGCGGTCCCCGGACGGGCATCTCGCGCCGCGACCCTCCTTGGGCTGGCTTCCCCCTCGGCCGTTGCTCCGCAAGCTGGCTTAAATCCCGTCTTTGGCTCCCGGGGGCGAGCGAAGAGGAGGGGGCTGCCCCGGAAACGTCCTTGGAAGATCCCCTTTGCCGCCACTTGCCAAGTCCCCCTCCCCTCTTGCAAATCTCACTCTCCCCTCTTGAAGCCCCTCTCCCCTCTTGCAAATTCCCCTCCCTTCTTGCAACCCCTCCCTCTTGAAACCTCCCTCCCCTCTGAAACCCCCTCTCCTCTTGCCAACTCCCCTCCTCTGAAACCCCCTCTCCTCTTGCCAACTCCCCTCCCCTCTTGCAAACCCCTCCTCCCAACTCCCTCCTCTTGCAAACCCTTCCCCTCTTGCCAACTCCCCTCCCCTCTTGCAAACCCCTCCTCTCTTGAAAACCCCCTCCCCTCTTGCCAACTCCCCTCCCCTCTGGCAAACCCCCTCCCTCTTGAAGCCCCTCTCCCCTCTTGCCAACTCCCCTCCCCTCTTGCCAACTCCCCTCCCCTCTTGCAAACCCCTCCCATTTGAAGCCCCCTCTCCCCTCTTGCAAATTCCCCCTCCTTCTTGCAACCCCTCTCCCCTCTTGCAAACTTCCCGCTAATATTGTATTTGCACCCACCAGGTTTCGTGTTTTTTTTTTTTTTGCTGGGGGGGGTGAACCACGATTCCGGGGTCTCTCTTCTCCCCCCTTTGGCTGGTGCCTTCATTGAGGGGGGGCACTTCGTTTGCCCTTGCAGCTGCTGAGAAACGAGCTAGAGGGGGGAGGGGGAGGCAATTAGAAGGTTCGGGGAGGGTGCGAACCTGCCTGCCTGCAGGAGATTTAATGGTAAAATCCTTGCTCAAGGGTGCAGCAGGAAGAGGTACAGATTTACAGATTAACAAGAGTTGGAAGGGACCTTGGAGGTCATCTAGTCCAACCCCCTGCCCAAGCAGGAGACCCTAGACCATTACTGACAAAAAGAGGAACACCACAAAGGTTGCTTCGGCAGGGGTCCAGAAAGAGAGAGAGAGAGAGAGAGAGAGAGAGAGAGAGAGAGAGAGACCCCTTGGACTGATGCTGAATGTTTGTTGTCCTGCTTGGAGATAAACTGGGTTTTTTTGAGGGCGGGGGAGGGGCTGAAAAATCAGGGGACATCAAGCCTGCTTTGCAGATGGACGTCTTCACGGTCTGTTTCTGGCCTGTTGGAAGAACTGGAAATCCCAGTTTGGCTGTTTGCAAACAATAGTTCCTTGCCAGGATGTGTGTGTGTGTGTGTATGTGCGCGCGCGCGCTTGTGTCGCAACTTGCAGCTGTCCAGGCTTGAGTCCCGCAGGGGCTTTCCTGAAAGGCAAAACCGAAACGTTTCTGAAAATGTTTTGCTTCTGATCCAAGATGCTTCTTCTGTTCTGATGTTCCCCACCGGAGACAGCCAGAACTGAAGAAGCTTCCCAGATGGGAAGCGAAACGTTTTCAAAACAAAAACCAAGAAGGTCCAGTTGCCCATTTTGGAAAAGCATCTTTGGGACAACCGTCACCTGGATGACCAAAAAAATCTCCGTAGACCCAGCGGGGTGCTAATATTTCCATCCACCACGGCAAACAATAGCGGGAGCTTGATTCCTACTGAACTTCAACGCGGATGTAGCTTTTGGGTCTTCCTTGCCTATGAACGATGAAATCCACGGGGGGGTCATCCAATGCAGTGGTCGCCAACCAGTGGGCCGGGGATCACTAGTGGTCTGCAAGAAAATTTTGGTGGTCCGCAGAGAAATGTCACCAACAAAGCAAATTAATCCAGGCTGCGCGGGAACACAAGCCTGCGCCGCCCACATGGCCCGCGGGAACACAAAGCTTGAGTCGCTTGCATTGCGAACAACATGAGGCATTGAGGGGAGGGGGAAAGGGCAGAGGGGGAACTTGCCCCACTCACCCCACATGCCTTGCCTGGCCACTGGGCTGCTTCTTTCCGCTTCTTCCTTCTTCTGCTTTTGGCTGCACACAAGGAAAGCAGCCAAAGTCTTCCTTTCTCTCCCCAAAACTCCACCAGAAATGAGTCTGGGACCCTGCAAAGCCTCCTACTCCAAGAGGCTGCGCCGGCAAAGACTCATTTCTGGCGGAGTTTGCGGGAGAGAAAGACTTCTGCTGCTTCTGCTGCTTTCCTTGCATGAAGCCAAAAGTCTCTCTATCTCTCCCCCCGAGAACGGAGCTGGAGACGGTATCCTGCGATCCCAAATAAAGATCGATTGATCGGTAGGAAAACGGGGTGGGGGATTTTCCTGCAGAGTTTTTTTGGGATTTTCCCAGCGTCTCTGGTTCGCGGGATTTAAAATTATGAGTTTGGTGGTCCCTGAGGTCCAAAAGGTTGGCGACCCCTGATCCAATGTGCGTGGCTGGAATTCCTTGTGCAAGAACCAGAGGGGTATCTTCTCCAAACTTCTCCATCTCTTTCCTATAAAAGCCCGTTAGCTTTTTTCTGAGATGTCAACCATGTGTTGACTCCGTTGAGCCCATGAGACACCTCAAGTCCCAACCTTCTCTTCTTTCTTTCTTTTTTTTTTTAACAAGTTTTTTTTTATTCATATATAAACATTTTGAATACAATGTATTGTCAGGGCGTATCATTTTACAAAAGAAAAAAAGAAAAGAAAAACAAAAGATAGTAACATATATGCTAATAACAATAATAGTGGTACAACAGAGTGATTTTGACCAAATGTATACTTATGTTAGCTTATTTATAATTCTGTTGATTATATTGGCATACTAGCTCTATATCCGTGCTTCGCTATGAAACTATGTGGTCGGGCTTAGTTTTTGGGGAGATAAATAAGGGGGGGTGTAATTCTGCCTCTGCCTACCAGCGTCCATCAGTATTCATCTTGCCAATGTCCTGTCAGTGTGTGAGAGAGTTGAGGGCTGCTTGGAAACTGAAACAGTATTTGCAGTATTTGAGCAAGAAGGAGACAGCAAGGAACCTGGGCGTGGCTAAGCTCAACTGTTCTGCACTAAAGCTCCTTGGTGCTGTGAAACTGAAACTGAAACTCCTCTGCTTGTGTTTTGCATTTGGAGCAGATTTCTTTTCAGGTGGGGAGGGGGAGTAGAACTCCTTAGCATCAGAGCGTGTTAATAATAATGCTATACAAAATACTAATGCTCTGATGGTCATTTTGAAAAAAATCCTTTCTTAGTGAGCACCTAGAAGCCAAGAGAAACATACGTGCCAAATTTCAAGTTTGTAGGCTTTATGGTTCTGGAGACTTTGTGATGACGCATGAGTGGTATTTCACTTGTATATATGTATAGATTTGTAGTTCTAAACCATGTTTATGTTTAATTTATACAGAGCAATAATCTTTCTTCATCTAATTTCTGACCTCTTATCTCTAACCACTCATAAAATCTATTCCACGTTAGGTAATATTCTGTACCTCCTTCGTCTTTTATTTTCAATGTCAATCTATCCATCTCTGCACAGTCCAATATTTTCCGAATTATATCCTCATCTCCCTCTCCTCTTTCTCCATGACGTAACAGCTGATGTGAGATTTAAAGGGAGCTACCTTTAAATTTAAGGAAGGCCTTTAAAAGAATAAGAGTTGTGAGGAGCCACAATTCCTTGCTGAAATGAAAGAATTCCTCACATTTCTAATAGGCAGTTGGAACTATGGTCAGAAAGGGCCACCACTATTTTTAATGAACAATGGAAAAGAATGTGAAGAACACAATGCACCTTCTGTTTGCTTTAAAGGTGTTCTGGAGGTTGCTGTGAGGCAATCCAGATTAAGATCATTTCTATCCCGCTAGCCCCAGTCAATAAACATTGCCTTCTTTTTTAAACCACAAGGCACAAATCTTGTCAATTCAACAATGGTTTAATTATTATTTTATTTCCTGCCTTGGCATCTTGTTTCCAGGATACCAAAGGGAGCAAAACCGACCAGGAAGACATCAGGTTAAGAAATGGCTTTCATAATGACCAGATGTTCATTAGCTGGAAAAAAATGATGATTTAAGAGAAAAGTCAAGTCTTCCTCAATTTCTAAACCCTATGAAACCGAACCAAAATATTTGGGCCTCGGAATTTCACTTGCCTGGGCACCAGCTTTCCATGGCTGAATTTCTTTCTTTCTTTCTTTCTTTCTTTCTTTCTTTCTTTCTTTCTTTCTTTCTTTCTTTCTTTCTTTCTTTCTTTCTTTCTTTCTTTCTTTCTTTCTTTCTTTCTTCTCTCTCTCTCTCTCTCTCTCTCTCTCTCTCTCTCTCTCTCTCTCTCTCTCTCTCTCTCTCTCTCTTTCTTTCTTTCTTTCTTTCTTTCCCCACAATTCCTTCCTTTCTCTTCCCCTAAGGATGCCAGATATTTGTCAAAATCTGGAATATTCTTGGCTTCCTTCTTCATCCTTTGGTGCATTTTTTAAACTGCTTGAGAATTCTGCACCCCAGAATAAAGTCTCTTTTTCTTCTTTTTTGTAACTTTGAACAGTCAGTAGATGGATGGCTGTAAGGCAAAGACTACCTGCTTAGCTAAACTAGATTTGTCTGTTTCATGGCCATCATTCTGATTTCGCAACGTGGATTTCCTATCAAAAAACATCCCCTCAGGCCTATCTTCTCTAGCATTTGGTTCCCATAGTAGCCAACTCTGGATGTCCTTCAAACTCAGCCAGAAATCAATACAATATGTTGATGTCCCATGACTGTAGTACATAAAGGTAAAGGTTCCCCTCACACCTACATGCTAGTCGTTCCTGGCTCTAGGGGGCGGTGCTCATCTCGGTTACAAAGCCGAAGAGCCAGCGCTGTCTGAAGACGTCTCCGTGGTCACGTGGCCGGAAGGACTAAACGCGTTCGAAGGCGCATAGAACGCTGTTACCTTCCCACCAAAGGGATCCTTGTTTTTCTACTTGCATTTTTTTAACATGCTTTCGAACTGCTAGGTCGGCAGAAGCCGGAACAAGTAACGGGAGCTCACTCCGTTACACGGTGCTAGGGATCCGAACCGCTGAACTGCCGACCTTTCTGATCGACAAGCTCAGCGTCTTAGCCACTGAGCCACCGCGTCCCCTGACTGTAGTACATACTAGAGATCATGTCAGAGATCAATCTTCCCATCACTTTTAATTCTAATAACCTTCGCTAGAAATTCTAATTCAATATCTCAGATATGGTCAAGCCGATATCATCCAACACTGTTTCAGCATATTCAGTTCTTTATGTTAGGACAGGGATCTTCAAACTTGACAGCTTTAAGACTTGTGGACTTCAACTCCCAGAATTCTTCCTCCAGTCATGTTAGCTCAGGAATTCTGGGAGTTGAAGTCCACAAGTCTTAAACGTGCCAAGTTTGAAGACCCTCGCATTAGGATGTCTCCATTGTCACCTTTCCAAACAGACAGCAAATAAATAATAAGATATGGGCCACCAGAGATAGCTAAAGGACATGTTTAGGCATGTGAGTTGCTTGCTTTTTTTTTTTTTTTTGCTCAGTTGCCTGTTCAAAATGAGACGATTACCTAATCCAATCCTAGGTTGTATTAAAAAAAGCTAATCCTGGGTTGTATAAATAGAGGCATAGAATCAAGATCACGTGAAGTACTAGTACCACTTTATAAAACCCTAGTAAGACCACACCTGGAATACTGCCACCAATTTTTTTCCTTTTAGAATAGAATTCTTTATTGGCCAAGTATAGTTGGACACACAAGGTGCAAATGCTCTCAGTGTACCTAAGAGAAAAGATACATTTGTCAAGAGTCAAGAATCATCAAGTCCAACACTTAATAATAGTCATAGGGTACAATAAACAATCAAGTCAAACTAGGAAACAGTCACGATAAATCGTAAGGATGCAAGCGACAAAGTTATAGTCATACAGTCACAAGTGGGAGGGGATGGGTAATAAGGAGTGATGAGAAGATTAACAGTAATAGTAGTGCAGACTTAGTAAATAGTTTGACAGTGTTGAGGGAATTATTTGTTTAGCAGAGTGATGGCACTGGGGAGAAAACTGTCCTTGTGTCTACTTGTTTTGGTGTGCAGGGCTCTCTAGAGTCGTTTTGAGGGAGGGAGTTGAAACAGTTTATGTCCAGGATGTGAGGGGTCTTTTGGTCACCGTGCTACAAAAAAGAGGTTGAGACTTTGGAAAAAGTTCAGAGAAGAGCAACTAAGATGATCAAATATCCGCAGACTGAAACGTATGAAGAACGGCTGCAGGATTTGGGTTTGGCTAGTCTAAAGAAAAGAAGAATTAGTGGTCACACAATAACAGTATTCCAGTATCTGAGGGGCTGCCTCACAAAGAAGAGGAGGTCAAATTATTCTCCAAAGCACCTGAAAGCAGGACAAGAAACAATGGTTGGAAACTAATCAAAGAGAGAAGCAATCTGGAATTAAGGAGAAACTTCCTAACAATGAGGACAATTAACCAGTGGAACTGCTTGCCACCAGAAATCATGGGCGCTCCACCACTGGAGGTTTTTAAGAAGAGACTAGACAGACACTTTATCTGAAATAGTAGAAGTTCTCCTGCTTGAGCAGGACTAGAAGACCTCCAAGGTCCCTCCCAGTTCTATTCTACTCTAATATTCTAACCTTTTTTCAATCAGAAAAATTACACCGTTTATCTTTGCCGTTTTCTGTGTTTTCAGGTGGAAATCTTTCCACAGCCTTGTTATCCTTGTTATCAACTGTGAGCTTGGATTTTTTTAAAAAATAAATAAATAAAACGGCCTCAAAACCAACATGGACAGCAAGACCTCCTTTGTAAGAAGAAAACAAATCTGAAATCCCCATTTGCAATTTCATTATAATGCTGGCTCTTGTTATTCAAAAGCTTCCAGCGGTAACTCTTGTGTCAACATTGCATGTTGATAGCAGCTGTCTGCATGTTCAGGTGTTTGCCCGCTCTCTCGTCCTTTGCAAGGACAGAGTTTTGCATTGTGAGGTCGAGTCGTTTTCTGAAATCCACGGTGGTCATTAGAATGTTAGAATAGAATAGGGCTGGAAGGGGCCTGGGAAGTCTTCTAGTCCAGCCCCAGAAAATAATTCATACCTGATTGCTTCCTTCTGGTCCCTATGACCTTTTAGATACTATTTAAAAAAAATACATGCATGGGATTCTTAGCAAACTCATTGGTCCTGGAGTTGTGACAAGCAGTTGTCTCCTGCTTGGCAGGGGGTTAGACTAGAAGACCTCCAAGGTCCCTTCCAGCTCTTATTCTGATTGATATGGACTCTTTTTATTTGGTACCTTTTTCTCCTATGAATGTATCTGTCCTGCCCTTGTTGGAGTCTGACTCTGAGGGGGAGATTGAGCAGCTGACAGGGAGTGGGAGTGTGGCTCTGATGGCTGTGGAAGAAATGGGGGAAGGGCACAGTCCGACTGGGCCTTCAGAGGAAGACCCAGGGCCACCCTCTTTTCATCCTAGGGCACGCAGGGAGGAACAGAGAAGGGAGCAACATGGCTTATGGGAGAGAAAAGGGCCCTGATCCCTTTCATTAATTGCAGCTGGGAGAACAGGATATAAGAAGGGTGTTTGCACACAGCACCTTGCTGGAAGCAAAGCGTGCATTATCTTTGTCGAGGCTTATCTGGGTTTTGGCGTCCTCCCAACTGTGGGTGCTTCCTTATCTTTTGGAATTCTGCAATTCATTATCCTGTCCTATCCTGTTAATTACTTCAGCGTGGTTTGTGTTGGTTTTTTTCATTTCTAATTTATCCGTACTTTGGGTTCGGACTGCATTTCTTCCCTTTGTAGACTGTTTTTGGGAAGAGTTTGATCTCCAGCCGAGGATAACTGGACATTGGGGGGCCAAGTTGGAGGTATTAAAGGGACTTTACCTATTTTTGTGACTTTGTTGTTTTTGTGCCACACCCCTTTGGGTCATCACAGTATCCTTCTTAGGAAATGGTAATAGTTTCAGAACTTCATTCCGTGAATAGACTGTTGAATGTCCTTGTTTATCCAAGCATGTTTTCTATCAATAGAAGATAATATTTGTAGCTATGGATTCAACTGAGGAATATCTACAAGAAACAGGCAAAAAATGACAAGCCTATTGTGAGGCATGTAAAAAAGAAAGCGCTAGGGCTTTGACTTGTACAACCATTTTGACTTTGTGGAGGTCCTTGGTGCTCACATTGATAATGTTACCTAATTAGGTAATGAAACATCTGCAAGAAAACAACCAAGCTTGGAGAACTCCAAGAACCCCACATATTTTATATATTGCCATTGGATTCCTTGCCTGGTACAGATATGTATGAGGTTGTTTTTTTAAAAAAATAGAATCGTCTGTGCCGCGCGAAGCATCTGAGATTGAAAAGCAGGAAATAAAGATCAGTATAAACTCGGGGTGAATGGGAGGACCCAGCAGCTGATAGTCGGAGCAACCTGGTTTGCTCACAGATGATCCTCGAAGCCAACTGGTTTGGCCAAACCGGTAGAATACCACCACTGTATTGACCTATGCAGCAGTTGGACAATGAGACAGAGGAGCCTTAATGCCTGTTGGGTTTGGTCAAGCCACATGGCAGATGGCCAGTATTGGATAAAATCAAGGATTGAGTGTAGCAAATGATTGTGGTTTGTTCCCCATTGCTTAGTTGTTCGTTGTAGCCATATTGTTGCACAACATATCCCTGGCCTCCAACCAAACCCAACCGCTACAAGCAGGATGCAGTGGTATGTGCAAACGACCTTGGGAGATGGTAGTGTGGAGAAAAGTTGCTACTCAGGGAACAATTAAATAAGAGAGGGCAGAGCCTGCAGCTACAAAATGGGCAGAGAAAGAAACTTAGGAAGGAACCTCCCTAACTTAGATTATACAAGAGTTGGCAGGAGAAATGTCCCTTCAGGCCTGCAAGATTCGGTTAATGTAAACTTAGAATAAAGTAGAATTAGCTTATTTTGGTTGTTGTTGTTTTCTGTCTGGTCTGCCTGACGCAGTTGTTGAAGGGAAAGTGCAACTTGATCATTGGCTTGGCTAAAGGGATAAGCCCATGTTGGTCTTCCAAATCTTCGCTTGAGTGGTCCCTGGATTCTCTTAGAATCTATTGGTCAGGGCAGGTGGCCCTTCCTTCCACCTGCCTGTGGCTCTTCCAAGCAATGTCCCAAAGGTGTTTTTTCTGGAGGCAACTGGACTTTCTTGGTTTTTTCTTTTGAAGACATTTCGCTTCTCATCCATGAAGCTTCTTCAGTTCTGACAGGATGGAGGGGAAGGGAAGGATTTATATTCCTTGCAGACAGCTGGTCATTTGCACTGTTTTAGAGAGTCATTGAGGCCACTTGGAGGTTTATCTGTATCCTCAGGGTCACCTGAGTGGTGCTCCTGATTCTTGTAGCCTGCATTTTTTTTTCTGGAAATCCATTCTTATTCCCATCCCTCACCCCTTTGAATGGGGTGGGAGTAGGAATGGATTTCCAGGGGGAATAAAAAGCAGGCTACAGGAACCAGGAGCACCACTCAGGTGACCCTGAGGACACAAATAAACTTCCAAGTGGCCTCCATGACCCTGTAAAAGGATGCAAATGATCAGCTGTCTGCAAGGAATATCAACCCTTCCATTCCCCACCATCCTGTCCGAGCTGGAGAAGCTTCTTGGAAGAGAAGTGAATCATCTTCAAAGAAAACCAAGAAAGTCCAGTTGCCTCTTGAAAACAAAAGCACCTTTGGGACAACCAGGACCTGGATGGCAGAGAATCTCTACAGATTTCCAAGCAATGCCTTTGTAATGGTGAGATCGTCTGTGGCCGTGCCGAGCTCTTGTACTTCAGAGTAGGAAGAGCTTGTAAGATTCATGTTGGCTCAGGGATTCTGGGAGTTGAAGTCCACGCTTAAAAGTTGCTGAAATTGAGAAACACTTCACTTTCCCCCAACTTCTTCTCTTGCAGTCAATAAATCAGAATAGAGATGGAAGGGACCTTGGAGGTCTTCTAGCCCAACCCCCTTCCCAAGCAGGAGGCAACTGCTTCTTGAAACTCATAATAGGACTGAAATTTCTTGAGTTCCTAGCAGGAATGGAGACAGTACCAGCTGGGCAATTTTATGAGTTGCGGTCCCACCCATCCGGATGGAACCTGCTTAGCCCAAGTTTGTCATATATTTTGCTTAAACTGAACATAGCCATGAGATACTATTTGTTGATTTGTGAGTAAAATTTCCTGAGTGTAATGAAAATGGATGGCTGGTCACCTGGGGTCCTTAATTTTAATTGTAGCTCCTCCCCCCCCGTTTCCTGCCGCCTGTCAAGTGTTTTCCTGCGACCTCTCCAAAATGCCTTGATTTTTGAAGAAAAGGATTAACTATGAATCTTTTGCATAGTTTAGAAGGTGACATATTGTCTTCCCTACAACTGTTGCGCAGTTAATTCTCGTGCAGAATCAGCTTCCGTAAATTCTGGTTTCTTTTCGCCGTTATTGCTCCAGTCTGGCATGGTGATTTATTATTATGCTGATTATACAGAGGAGGGAAAAAAAAAACTCAACCTTGGAAGGGAATATTTTGCCCCAGGGAACCGATGAGACGCTGAGAGACAGAATGAAACCGGTGCCAAATCTCCTCGAACACAAGAGTGGAATGCAAGCGCTGTTTCATTTTGCTTCCTTGCTCTCTCCTTTTACATCCGTACAGTTAAAGGCTTAAGTAATTAAGTATTATATTTCTGTTACTCTCCAGGCCAATGTCCAATCAAACCTCTTCCTTTTCCTGTCTAACAGGTGAAGGATGATGCTGGCAAAACTTTGCATAGTGAAATAGGCAGAAAACCCGTCTTGTTCTTACAAATTCTCTTGATTTGACTTGGCTCATTGCATGAACGCAGCTAAGGGCTGCTTATTCAGCAAACCATCATTAAACAAGCCATGTCCCAAAGGTGCTTTTTTTCAGGAGGCAACTGCACAACCATGGCCTGGATGGTTGAGAATCTCTACAGATTTTAAGCAAACCATGGCTTCTTGTGACCCGAAAATTCTGCCCATGGCTGGGAAGGAGAAAAGGAGAAGGTGGTAGAGTTTTGAGAGGAAGGATTGGGTTGGTTGGCTGTCTGGCTTTGGGGTTCTCCCATACTTAGAGTATCAGTGAAGGACTCCTGGCAGTTTCCAAGGAAACCATACAACAATTAAAAACAGCAATTAGCAAGATTTAGCCATTCAGCATCCCCCACTAAACTGCAGAGATAAATTCACTTTAACGCATCCCCCCCCCCAGAGCGGTACAGTCCTGTCAGATCTCCATCACTTCATTGGTCCACATGCAGAGATGGACTATTTGTCAGCTCCATTTCTCGGAGGAGAAGATTTGAAGATGCCAATTCTCAAAGTGACGATGATTAAGACACAAATTGAGCCATGGCAACAACCTTTGGTATCCATGGGGACGTCAACAAATTCAAGATCCTGATAGAAGAGGGGTGTTTTTTTTTTTTTTGGCTCAGGCTTGAACTGTGGGGTCCTTGGTGTTCTCTGAGCTTGGTGGATTTCTTGCAGACGTTTCACTACCAAACTAGGTAACATCATCAGTGCTAGAAGGGAGTGAGGTGTGGGAGAAGGAGGAGAAGGAAGGAGAAGGAGATGAAGAAGAAGATGGAGGAGAAGGAGGAAGCAGACTGTGGAGTCCTTGGTGCACTTTGAGCTTGGTGGTTTTCTTGAAGATGTGTCACACCAAACTAGGTAACATTGTCAGTGCTAGAAGGGAGAGAGGTGTGGACGGAGGAGGAGGAGGAGGAGGAGGAAGAAGATGGAGAAGAAGGAGAAGGAGAAAGGAGAAGACAGACTGTGAGGTCCTTTGTGCTCTTTGAGCTTGGTGGTTTTCTTGAAGATGTTTCACTACCAAACTAGGTAACATCATCAGTGCTAGAAGGGAGAGAGGTGTGGGAGGAGGAAGAGGAGGAAGGAGAAGGAGATGAAGAAGAAGGAGAAGGAGAAAGGAGAAGACAGACTGTGGGGTCCTTGGTGCTCTTGGAGCTTGGTGGTTTTCTTGAAGACCTTTCACTACCAAACTAGGTAACATCATCAGTGCTAGAAGGGAGAGAGGTGTGGGAGGAGGAAGAGGAGGAAGGAGAAGGAGAAGAAGGAGAAGGAGAAAGGAGAAGAAGACAGACTGTGGGGTCCTTGGTGCTCTTGGAGCTCGGTGGTTTTCTTGAAGACCTTTCACTACCAAACTAAGTAACATCATCAGTGCTAGCACCAAGGCCCCCACAAAGTCAAAACAGCAGTACAGTCAAAGCCCTTCTTTACATTTGTGTCACATTTTTTGCCCGTTCTGGTAGATATTCCTCAGTTGAAGAAATTCCCTACGAACTTAAGACAATATTCACGGGGGGAGCTTCAGTACGTGGAGAGACCAGTTTGGGCAGGTTCATCAGAAACAAAAACCAGGAGAGGAAAGCTGGACGTTTCCTTTTAATCCGTCTCCTCCTACCACTAAACCCAAAACGACATTCATCCTTCCTCAAGGAGGTCATGCCTTAACAGGACCTGCCCACCTCGTGTGGAGTTGAGGTGCTGATGACCGTTTCGGTTGCATTTCGTGCTCAGCTCCAGGCTGACGTCACCTGGAGGGGCACACCTGCGCCCTTGCGCTGTTTACTTCTGAAGGGCAGCTCCAAGAAAACGGTTCCAGGTCTCTGGGGCCCAACCCCAGGGACTGAGTCACAAACAGCCCATTAATGAGCTGCTGGCTTCACATTTAGAAGTCCCTGGGGCAGAACGAGGCCATTGGGAGCAGTTTTGACAGGGGGAGGAAAGTAACCTTGTTGCCTTGTGAAGAAACTTAAGAAGCTTCTTGGATGAGAAGCAAAGCATCTTCAAAGAAAAACCAAGAAAGTCCAAGTTTTCTCTTGAAAAAACAACAACAAAACACTGTTGGGACAACCATGGCCTGGATGGCTGAGAATAGACTTTCTTTTCTTTTCTTTTCTTTTCTTTTCTTTTCTTTTCTTTTCTTTTCTTTTCTTTTCTTTCCTTTCCTTTCCTTTCCTTTCCTTTCCTTTCCTTTCCTTTCCTTTCCTTGTCTTGTCTTGTCTTGTCTTGTCTTGTCTTGTCTTGTCTTGTCTTCCTTCCTTCATTCCTTCCTTCCTTCCTTCCTTCCTTCCTTCCTTCCTTCCTTCCTTTCTTTCTTTCTTTCTTTCTTTCTTTCTTTCTTTCTTTCTTTCTTTCTTTCTTTCTTTCTTTCTTTCTTTCTTTCTTTCTTTCTTTCTTTCTTTCTTTCTTTCTTTCTTTCTTCCCACCATCTTCCTTCTTCTTCCGACCATCCAGTCAGAGTTGAAGAAGCTTCTTGGATGAGAAGCGAAACGTCTTCAGAGAAAAACCAAGAAAGTCCAAATTGCCTCTTGGGGAAAAAAAAAGCACCTTTGGGACAACCAGGACCTGGATGGCTGACAATCTCCATAAACACTTAGCTTGGTGGCCTCAACGGCTCTCTAAAAGGATCCAAATGACCAGCTGTCTCTCTCTCTCTCTCCTTCTCTCTTTCTTTGTCTCTTCCCCCTCCCTCTCTTTGAAGACCGATTCAACAATTTTCTCATTTTGCAAAAGAAATAAAAGGGGGAAAAAATAGGATAGTTGAAGTTGAAGAAAGCATTGATTTGCTCTCCAAACTGGAAGGGCTCCAAAGTCTTTAAACAATTTTCCATTTGACATCATGCAGAGGGTAGATTTCTATGCGTCTGTTTGCAGACATCAGCCGGAGGCAAAGTTGCATCTGGAGAAGAGATGCTGCACTTCACCAAAACTGGAAACTTAACCTGGGTATGGAAATGGAAGCTCAGCTATTTCCTCCTTCCTTCCCCTCTTCTTCCTTTCCTGAAAAGGAACTGGGTTCCCCAAATAAGTTTTGTCCCTCTCCCGTGTGTGAAAATTTTCATTTGTGATTTAATTGTAGTGTTGCAGAAAGTTAGGGCTGGAAATGAAAAAAGCTGCACAGGACACAAAATTGTATTGGAGTTTCAGGTTTGGATTCCCTGTTCTGGGATAATTCACCTCCCTGCCTTTTTCCGTAGTAGTGTTTCTCAACCAGGCTAACTGGGGAATTCTGGGAGTTGGTCCACCCATCTTAAAAATAATTCTGGGAGTTGAAGTCCACCCCTCTTAAAGTTACTCAGGTTGAGTAACACTGTTTACAGCAATGCACCGATTGTGAACTCACTTCCCACGGAAGAATGCACAAATTTGTTAGTGTATATGCGCAGAAGCCTCGTATTATGATTCAGTATCCTGTTTCTTTGTAATTGTTCTGGGGAGCCTTTC